>NC_082640.1:154357822-154660852 GCF_028023285.1 Balaenoptera ricei
TGGTTGGAACAAATTAAGCACTCAAAAGAAAGGTCTTTGTATTATTATTATTATTTCTGTATTATTATTATTACCTCCCTTTCTACTGGCTTCTAAATTTATTAAGCTCATCTTTAAAAATTGTCCTATTTCAACTACATATTTAGCACTCTATTTTTCTCTTCCCCATCACACCTCTTCTCCAGTTTTTACCTCCTGCTCATTTTGGAACCCACTCCAGTCTGGCTTCCCAAACATTTCAGATTTTATTCCCAATCCTGATATCTCATTACTTTCCTGCCCTTCCCTCTCCAAACCTGTTCTGCCTCCAGTGACTACATCTCCCAGCGGTTCAAGTCAGAAACCTGGGAGGTAGCCTTGTCCCCTTCTTCTTCTTCCTTCCCTACATTCCATCACCAAGCAGAATTCTGATAATTTTACCTCCTAAATAGCTCTTCAATTTTTCTACATCTCTTTTTCCTTAGATGCCATCATTCCAGTCCAAAGAGCTATCATCTCCCAAAAAATTGTGATAACAGCTTTCTGTCATTCATTCCTGTACCACACTATTCCATACTCCACACTGTAGATAGAGTGATCTTCTAAAAAACGCAAAGCTGATAATATTATTCCCTTTTCTAAACATTCCAGCGACTTCTTATAATCCTTAGGGCCAAGCCCTTCTTGATCAGATCCTACTTATTTCTTCAGCTTTATCTTGCACCATGGTTCCCATTGTTCATGCCCTAGCCCTGTTGAATTTAATTTCTTTCCACTTTGTTCAGCTCTTTCACGTACTGTTCCACCGCCTCTTTCATCATTCCTCTTTCCTGCTTAAGCCTCTGTTCTCAACCTACATTTTACTTCCTCAGATGGGCCTTCCCGCAGGGTTGGTGTCCCTGTGGTCTGTTCCATATCATTATATCATCATAGTGTTTGTTACATATGAAAGTTCCTTGTCTCCTCTCACGATCCCTGAAGGCAGGAACCATGTGCTGTTTGCTCATCAGTGTATTTCCTAGTAGAGTGCCTGGCCTATAGTAGACACTCAGCAAAATTTTATTAAATGTTGTTGGTAAATAATTAATTCAGTGAGGAGAAAAACCATCCTATGTCACAACATTTGTTAGTGTTTAGAGCTACATATGGTATTCCTGTATTTAGCTTTGAATATATCTTTAAACATAAATAAATGTGGAAAATAATAAGACTGCTTTTCAACACATGCTCTTATTTTTCTATCTTCACACATTCCTTTATTTTAAAATCTTTTAATGTTTGTTTTTATTCTATACTACAAACACCAGTTTTTTTCCGTCCATTTGGATGCTTTTGAGTGTAAAATGCCACTTAACATCAGGACGTCTGCCAACTTTCATTCAGTCTTACAGCTGTATTTGGATGACATTTCCATGGACAATTTTGTGACGTTTTTCAACTAGATGTTGAGTCTAAATCATGTAGTCTTCTAATGGTGCATTTGAGAAGATAGTGAAGCCCACTGAACTGTCTTGTTCTCCAACAAGCTAAATAGAAAGCACTAGGAGGACATAGGGCTGTGGCTTAGACTTTTTGGCTCTTCATAGCCCCTCCACAGGCTGTTTGCATGCGTGGAGACTGCAAAGGGGGAACCTGTTGCTGGATTAATGACCCTCTCCTTCCCAGTCAACCTTGGGTCTAAGTAGGCTATGGAGCTGAATCATCCCTGACAAGGAAAAATGAATGCTCTAGAAAGACATGGGTGACTAGAACCTGCTAGCTAAGACGCATTGTCTTCAAGGTTATTTATGAAAGCTTCATTATGGAAGGTAGTTGACACTGATTGTGTTTTTATTGTTCCTAAGGAAGAAGTCCTTTTTTTTTTATATCTGAGAAAACAAACAGATTGCTATATATTAGTTTTCTTTGCCTTACTACCTTACTAATATGAGTACCAACTCTTTGACTGTTTGTTTGATAATGTAGTTTGGAGCAGCTTTTGTTCATTTTTTAGTGCATCTTGGATCAAAAACGTAATTAGGAAAATTTTACAGGGAAATATTCCTAATCTTGTCATTACTGGGCCTTTCATACTGTTGGAATTAGGATTTGTCAGAACTCTTTTCCCAGAACAGATTAGACTTTTGTTTTTAGACCAGTCAGGATTATTTGCCTTCTTAAGTCTATAACAGGAATGTTAGGAAGATAGTTTATTTGTATAACCCCATTTGATACAAAATTATCATTAACTAGAGGTAATTTAATGGATGTCCCTTGTGCACAGTTTCAGGCAGACCTAGATATCACTTTTAGCAAAAAAGGTAAATCTGTTGTTTTAAAATCCCTCAGAGGAAGATTAGTCTAGTTAGTTACGAAAAAGTCCTTTAGGGAGAAAGAGTAAGCTGTTCCATATTTTTCAGATTCTGCTCTGGCAATTGTCTATACCCAGAGAGCCTGGAGGGCTCCTCTGAAGAGTTTGGGATTCCTAATGTTGCAGATTAAGCAAATTCACCCCATGTGCCTTGGATTTCAAGCAGAAGCAAGAAGAGGATATGACAAAGGAGTTAACTTTGCGCCTCCAATGTTAAATATATTCTAAATCCATTTTGGGTTTAGGTCTGCTGCTTGGTTGCAATATGATCTCTGGTTCTTTTGGATTCTGATAATTTAATTTACTCAGTTCTTTTACTTATATAAGTTAAACTGTCAAGAATTTATATTCATGGATTTCATCATTTTATCTCTTATTTCCAGAGTCTTTTTTTTTCTTTTTTCCTTATCTTTTTTTTTTTTTTTTTAATAAGGCAAGGCTGAGGAGGCGGCTTTTTTTTTTTTTCCTCTTTTATTTATTTATTTATTTATCTATGGCTGCGTTGGGTCTTCGTTTCTGTGCGAGGGCTTTCTCTAGTTGTGGCAAGTGGGGGCCACTCTTCATCGCGGTGCGCGGGCCTCTCACTGTCGCGGCCTTTCTTGTTGTGGAGCACAGGCTCCAGATGCGCAGGCTCAGTAATTGTGGCTCACGGGCCTAGTTGCTCCGCGGCATATGGGATCTTCCCAGACCAGGGCTCGAACCCGTGTCCCCTGCATTGGCAGGCAGATTCTCAACCACTGCACCACCAGGCAAGCCCTTTCCTTATCTTTTAAAAAAATAACTTAAGGTGTTTGTCTTAGGAAGGTTAGCAGGATGTCAGTTTTAAAGTGTTCAGAAAATGAGTTGTTTTTGTTTTATGTACATGCTCAGATACTCTGTGTAAACGTCAACTAATTCAAGGAAAATTAATTCAAGTCTTTAAAAAGTGAAGAATTACTTTCTCACAAATTAACGCATTCTGAGTTATATTCTTGGGTGGGACACAAAAATAAGAAAATATAACATTAATCTCCTCTTGTTGAGTACCAATATGCAAGGAAAGCTTACCTCATTGCTACTCCAGCACTCCGGAAGGTGGATTCCAGCTGCCATTTATTAAGTTAACTCTGTGGGAAAAATATATCCAGAGTTAGATAGGGAACAGCAATCAGGATTCTCCCCCTCTCACTATTTCCTTCTGCTTGATTGTGGTAGGAAGGTTTGGGCCAGCAGGAGCTGCCGCTGATATTCTGGATGCTGAGAGGACCATGCCTTCCTCTGGTAGTATAGAAAATACTGTCCCCTGGTAAGAGGCCCCAGGGCATAATGGAAAGAACACAGACATTTGAAGCAAGATGGACTTGGGCTCAAATCCCTGTTCTGTGATTTACTTGCTGTTTAGTCTTAAGCAAACTGCATTTTCTGATGCTTAGACAGATTAAATGAGTTTGAAACTGAGGGAGAAAAAATATGACATTTTATGTTTATGGTCTGATTCACCCAGTAGAGCTGTGCCTCCTGTTTCAGAGCATAAAAAAGTAGGTACAGCCTTCAAAGGTCTATTACTATTATTGCCCTATTGTTCCTGACCATGATACCAATTTATTAATGACATAAACTAAGATTTATAACAAAACCTAACACCACATTTAGGTATCCTTGGAATACAAAGAAAATAACAGAATTAGTTAATGGTAAAAGAAGTTAAAAGTGATCTACTGCTCTTTCCTAGAAGATTATAATGATTAAAGATTGGTTATATGGTAGATTTCAAACCCTAAGGATTAGAATTTTGGTCAATGGAACAAACACAGATTATGTTAAGGTGTAGAATTTTTGCTAAGATTGTTTATGCACTCAGTTATTCTCTCCTTTTTTACTCTGTATGATTTCATTTCACATTGTAAATCTTCAAATGCTGCTGTCTTGTTATATGGCCTGTTAGCAAGTACCTGGCATTTGAAGTGTGCGGCTATTGTGAATGGAACTTCTTTCTAAGGAAGAAAAAGTAAACTGTTGCCATCGCTATATGCTCAGCAGTTAAAAAAATAGAAATGATATGCATTAAACACATGAGAGAGTTTATAGAGAAGATTCAATTGAAACCATTGTGCCCCAGTACCTTAATAATTTAAATGCAAATACTGGCATATATCCAGAAAGTAAGGTTCAATTAAATACAGTTGTTTCATCTTAAAAAATCATCTTTCTACCAAGAAATCTTGGCAGCCATACTGATGACTTCTCATGAGAGGGGCAGATGGGACTAAAAAGAGGCATGAAATCTTTTTTTTTTCCCCACTTTCTAATTCTTCATTTTTTTAATGTCAGGAGGAGCCAGGCCTAGAAATCAAGCACTCTGATTTCTCCTCTGCTTTTCTAGTCATAAGTTTAGTTACTATAGCTGTCTCTTATCTGTTCAGATGTTATAATTTGTAGTGATGGCATAAGTGGATGTAATGGAAGTGGAAATTGGATATGATCTAGATGGCAGTTTATGGGCTTAGTTTCAAAGACCATTTTTACCTGGAAAATAAATAAGAAGGGTTAACAGGCATTTTCTAGTGATCTGTGGTTTATCTGTTCCTCGTGTTCCACCTTGACTTAGCACTAGTTTCTCAGGAACCTCTAAAACCTCTCCTGCCTATGTCAGAAATCATTTTTTTCCTGAAGAGATCAAAGCTTTTATGGACATTATTTATTGTAGTCTCACAATATTCTAGGGAGCTAAGTACAGTTTACGTGGCTCCATCTTTATTTTTGAAGTCAAGTGAGGAACAGATAAATCTCTTCACTAAGGTTATAAAGTGAGGCCATAGTAGAGGCAAAAATAGACTCCTTAGTCAGAAACATCTCCTAATTCTGGCCCTTGCATCTAAGATGCAGTAGATTGTTTGGCCTTTCTCTAAACAGGCCTTTGACACTTAGAGTGTGTGGAAAGTATGTGCTTCCGTCAACGAGTTTTGCTGTTTAGTTATTCTTTGCCTGTTAAAGTAATGACTAGGGGACTGAAGAAAATAGAAAGTACTTCCAAACCTTAGTTCAGCCTCTGCCTTTAGTTCATGTGAACTTTGAACACAGAGTGCTTTTATTTCCCTGGGAGTACTTTTCTGTCTTTATACTCAGAAAGAATTTTTCTTTAGGGCACTGCTGATACTGAGAAATTTTAGGGAAATTATTATTATTTTTTTTAATTAAAGCTTTATGTGTGAAAATTAGACCTTTGAAATAATGTATATTCCAATACTAGACCACATTGAAAGAGAGGATTTGGGGAGATAACTGCAAATTTTTACATTTTAAAATGTAGGTTTAGTGCCTTTTCCCCCTTTTTTCTTTTTTCCCTGAAAGTCATTGCAAAAATGGATTACACTTTAAAATTACCCTAACTCAGCAACTTATATTACTGTGCATTAAAGTTCTTAAAAATGAAATCGTGTGCTTATAATAAATATTTTGTTAAAATAATTTTTCAACTATGTTTTCATTTGAGTATTTTACCACTCAAGGCTTATTAAATTTATGATTTTAATTGTTTTACACACCCCACCCTTTTCTTTTTTAGTATCAATAATGCTTATTTGGAATTTTTAACACAAGACAGGAATTGTTTTTCTTCTTTCCTTTTCTTTAAGGGCTGCTTCTCAAATTAACCTGCATGCCTAAACCTGCGTTATAATTCAGAAGGAACAGTGGAATCTATTGCATATGATCTTTTTGTAAAGCCGGGTTAGCGCCGCTGTCCTCCTGATCTCTTAAACATTGCAATTTTTGTAAACTTTTCCATGTGCCTCCAGCATCTCCAATTTGTGAACGAGTCTCACTATATTTATCCCTATTGTGTACTTCCACGTTTGTTTTGCAGTGTAATAACACTTGACAGTTATAAATTTTTCCATATGCTCCATCTTGTAGAGATAAACAATATGAGTGCTGTACATTTCCCTCAGCTTTGAAGACTTACTTTTTGAAATAAACAATTCCATAGGATATTATGCTCAGTTTTGGAAAGTAATTTACACATACTTTCCATGAAAGGGAAGGCAGTGAATTTTCACCCTTTTAATGTGAAAATTTACCCTTTTAGTGTGAAACTGGTTAATTGAACTTTTCTAAAGGATTGAGAGCTACTTAATTGCTTTTAGTTTTTCAAAGATTAACCAGGCAATGCAGAGCTATTTTTGAAAGTCTTTAAAAGTGCTAGTTAACATCATAAATGACCATTTCGTGGAATAAGTTCTCTCATTCTCTCACTGGTTTACTTTGGCTATAGGGATTAGTGAAATGGCTTTGGATTTCCTTAACATTTTCCCTTTTATCTTTACAAATTGAAAAGTTAGTATTGCCATGTAATGATGGCATCTAAAGCATTTATATTGTGGTTGCTTTTTTTGTCTATGGAAAGAATCCTTATGATTCACTTATAAGGAGCTATTTCTTTTACTTTCTGTTCCCTTAGGAAATCAAGTCTTTCTGACCAGTTTTAAATGTGGAAATTGATGCAAACATCTTTATTCTTATCTCCATGTCCTTTTTTACCCAAACAAATATCTTCTGCCTACATTTCTTTCCCCCAAGATGCAAAGGTGCTTTTATTACTTGATTTCCTAAAGGCTCTGGGTGTATAAATGTTTCATATGTTTTCTGTTGTTAACTACAAACTTGACTACATAAAAGATACAAATTGCAGTATTGCAATTTTTATTTATTTTTGGTTTTTTTTTGTTGTTGTTGTTGTCTCTTTAACACACAAAATTCATCATCTTTGTCCAAGAGATTTTTAACTTGGAAAACTGAAAAGTTGTTTGTAAACCTGGTGGAATAGCAACAATGTGTGGGATGTGATTCGAGACCAGTGGTGGGCAGGATCCAGCCCCTACCAGCTCCTGACAACAAACTATTAAATTTTCAGAAATTTTCTGAGCTGGTTATCAGTAAAAATTAAACTATATAAACTTATCATTAAAATAAATTACATTAAAAACAAAAAATAAGTACTCAAAACTCATCACTTCATAATTATTTTTACTACATTTTACTGTTATCAATGCTCTTGAAGTCATTTGTGCCTATTTTATCTGCATTGGAAATACTGTATAATGGTGTATACTACTGAACACTTTTTCCAGCTCTGTGTTCACTGACGTCATGTTGGTAACTTGAAATCAGCCACAAAAGAGGTACTAACCCCATGGAAATTAGCAAACACAACAAATCAGGACTTGATTTATTGTTTTGTTAATTGTCTAGACTTAAGAAAGCGATAAAGCGTTAATAATGTAGATTAAACTTGAAAGTGTGTCATGTCTATAGCCACTATATTTTGAATAGCACAAAAAACTTGAGAAAATATTTTTCCAGTATTTGAAGCTATTATCCGATCCAGCAAAGAAGTGGTTCACTCCATGGAGAAATGAATGAGTGAAGTTCTGATATATGTCTGTGTTCGTGTTCCTTTTTCTCATTAACTTGAACAAAACCGTCAACCAACTAAGCAGAATTGTAAGAATGATATATTGCTCCAAGTATACCAGACATCAGATGCTAAATACATCAGGAAGCCTTTTATAGTTCTCTTCTGAAAACCATGCTACTCACAAACATGCTGCCTCTTTTCCAACTCATCTATGACTTTTCCTCTCTTTGCTCTTAAGGTTATTGTTAAAGGCTATGACAAATTCATTTGTTCAGTCATCCACACCCATCCCTGTGACCACAAATCACCTTCGAATGGTGTTACAAAAAGTCTGTGGGAAAAGAGAAACATCTTAATACTGGATTTATGAAATCGTAGCTTTCCTTCCTTGGAGACATAATTCTATTATTTAACCCACTGTTGGGAGGTTGTTTAGATTTACATATCAGGGGGAAATGGCTTTACTCAACGGAATTTGTTTTCCTAAGCCTTACGGATAGTGATCCATGATAGCATATGCAATTCACACAAGTAAATGTGGGTGAGAATATCATATGGTTAAAGTTCAGTTTCTAAGCCTTGAGTGACCAGAAGGTTTTGAAATACATTCAGAACTCTATTGCACACCTGCTCCTTATGATGGGGTAATCTGGTCAAGCCCCTGCCTTCAGAAACTTAGTAACCCTATTTTAATTGATGTTTCAACTTCAGTCAGTTGAGTATCACCCTCATCATTTTTGTCATATCCATGTATCTCTTGTACCTTTATTTACTTAGTAATTTTTAAAATTGACTTTTTCCTTTTAACATAGCTTTATCCTAGGTGACATTACCCATGAAATCTTGAGTTTAAGGTAATTATCTTGAGTTTTAAGTTATTTTTTTCTAATACTTATTAAAATATTGCCTAACAGTTACAATTTTTAAAAGTTTGTCCTTGTACCACCAATGGTATGCATACCACACTTTGGGAAATATGCTTCTGGTGGTAATAACTAGGCATTAGGCCAAATAGTTTTGTTTCCTCCTCATGTCAACTTTATGAGGTAGGCATTGCTATCTCTATGTAATAAGTGCGGAAACTGAGAAATTAGAGATGTTAACTAACTTGTCCAGAGTCATGAGTTGAGCCAAAATTTACTTGACCAAGATCCATACTAACCCTTGCTACCCACAGTAGGATTTGTAGACCAGCAGTATCAGCATCACCTGGGAGCTTGTTGGAAACGCAAAAGCTCTGGCCCAGCTCCAGACCTAATTAATCAGAATCTGAAGTTTAACGAGATTCCCAGGTGATTCTCATGGACGTTAAGATGTGAGAAGCCTTGATCCAGACTCCTGTGCGGTCTGCCTACTGTAAGAGAAGAAGATGGATGCTTCGGCCGTTGATTTGGCTGGTCTCCTTTTCTCTCTGCAGTATTATTTCCTTCATGCCCTGCTGCTCTGAGATACAACTGGTTTTTGAGAAACTTGGTTATCGATGGGAAGGTAGGAAATAGTATTCTTAATCATTTTGGTTATTTTTCTCTCCTAAAGTCATCTTTTGTTTGCTTTCCTTTTTTCCTTAATTGAGGTATCAAGGCTAGGCTGAGAGGTCAACATTTTCACTCTTTTCTCCTGGTTTCCTTCCCCAGAATCCCCAGATCAAGTTCTTGCCCTTTGAAATGGCCTGGTCGTTTTTTTCCTGCCTACCCCAAAACTGCTTAGGTCCTGAGCACTGTCTGCACAGCTACAACTAATTTTCAATTATTCTTGGATGGTTGTAATAGTATGTATACCATCCTGACTCTTGGCTTCTTTCCTTCTGCCTGCTGCTCTCTGC
Organism: Balaenoptera ricei; assembly: GCF_028023285.1. Classification (NCBI taxonomy): domain Eukaryota; kingdom Metazoa; phylum Chordata; class Mammalia; order Artiodactyla; family Balaenopteridae; genus Balaenoptera; species Balaenoptera ricei. The sequence goes on from NC_082640.1 coordinate 154,367,369, forward strand.
CACTTAGCTATTTTATTGCTGGCTTTTCTTTGCAGTAAGCTGTGCTTACCCTCTGCATTTGTGAGGCCTCTGTTTCCATTCTGCCGTGCATCTCACTCTTGCCGTTGCTCGCACAATTGGAAGTTTTAATACAAGCAACAGCCTCAGGAGACCCTATTAAGACAATCTTCTGGAAGTGGTCAAAGTGTTGGGAATTTGACGGTTGGTTCTGGGAATATCAGGAATGGCTGTGACTGATGAGCGTAACTGGCTATAAATTTTGAAGTATCCCAGTGTGTCATCAGTATTTCATCAGCTTATTGTCTTTGTGTTTTTTTCATAGAATTTCCCCGTGAATCCTATGCCTGGAGGAGTCTGCAGGGTTTCTAGACACTGCAGCCAGTTTGGACAGTTACAGGCCTTCTGTCTTGGTATTTATGTAGTTGCTCGTTCAGTCTCCAAGACGACTAGTTAATTGAGATGAGTAGAAGTTGGATCTATCATGAGGTCAGACCTTGCCTTCTTGTTCACTGGTGGCCAGATACACGTCACAATAGTATTTCATTTTCTTAACTTTGATACTGTTAAAAGGGAGTTGACTCATTTGAATTATAAGAGGCACTGAAAGAAAACTGTACTATTCGTTACATATTGTAAAGGGAGAAACAAAGAGGAATGGTTGTTTCTTACCGTAGTAATTTCAGACTCTGAAAGATTTGTTTATCAGCCAACTGTAGACACACCTATCCCAACCCAGATTTTTTTTTAATGCTCTTCAGCTTTGTAGTCATTTAGACTTGAGGTTTTTTGTTTTTTGTTTTCTCCTTTCTGGCACATTTTTTGGGTATACACCCTTCTTCCTTCCCCTTTGTCATTTTCTTATTTCCTTGAGAAAAGGAGAGTCCCTCTTAGAGTGTAGAGTAAACATTTCTTTGTGAAGTGTGACTTATTGACGCTTCAGGGGTTGTCAGTGTATACACAATAGAGAAGGTAATGGAAGCTCCCAGGCATGCCAAGTCAGCACTTTGTGCATGTGAAGGCCAAAGAGCACGTTAAGCAGGCTGAAAAAATTTTAACAAGTCAGAACATTTTACAATTTCCATATTTATCAAACATGTCAGGGGATGGGATCACAAAGCCTTCCAGGGATTAACTGCCTCTAGGACTTGAACTGTTTTATTAAGATGGAGGAAGCCAAGTTCTCAACACCCCATGATTTGCTCTAATAACCACAAGAGTTAGAATGTAGGTGATCCTTGCTGAATGAAAGGTAATCCTGAGGCTAAAATGCTCCTTGAATGGGGGAAAAAAAAAAATCTTCTCTCAACAGACGAACTGTGTGTAAATCTATCTGACAGACCTTTGGAGTTTGAAGTTTATTTACCTAGAGCTTCAGTTTTATTAATTCTCCGGTTGGTGGTTCTTGACCTTTGACACTTAAGGGCTTAGAATATGAAGCCTAAGTAGATGTTCGGAAACATGCAGACATTCTCAAAGAGGGGTGGCCATTGGGTTTTTGGGGCTTGGCAAAGCATCCTAGAGTTACTATTTGTTTTCAAATGTTTGGGGTTTGGCAGATCCTAAGATGCATTTTGCCAAGCATTTTCCTTTGAATTTTAGTACAGGAATATCCTGGGTGGAATTTAATTGCTTTATTGGTGATTCATTTGCATTATACCGATCAGAATGCTGTTTTGGAAAAGATACTTGATGACTGACAAATATTAGGAGCTTTACAGACAGCTTTTTTAGTACCAGCATTTTCTTAGATGAGGATAGAAATGGAATTCAAGCTCCAAATATTTTCAGTAAGATTTGGAACTTGGAATCTTTAAGTAGTGGTTTCTAAATTTGTTTATCACTTTTTCCACAAAAGCAAACCAGACTGCTTCCCTGGCTTGATCTGCAAATCTTTACAAAAGTTGCAGACCTGATCTGCAACCTTGTGCCAACTCTTAATTTGAAAATTAATGTTAAAGAAAAAAAAAAGGTTTTCAACAAATAAGTAGAGAGAGCAACCCTCTTCTGGAGAAATAAGCTGGAATTAAAACAACAACCCAAGGAGACTAAGCATAGGGTAGATTTTGGGTTCTAAAGCCAAATTACCAGGAATGACAAAACCCTTGGGGAGGACTAAAGTTATATAAGGTGCCATGAGCTAGCTTTTCCATTACAGTTTGTAGAAAAGCTTGTAAAACAAGGAAGCATGCTGAGACTTTACAAATGAGGACTAAGCCATAAACTTTTTAAAGAACGGAGAAAGGACATGGCTAAATGGCACTGAACTTCTTACTGCCCATTGGGTTGCAGCAAAGCATGATGATAAAAACAAGCTTCTTCTTGTCTATCGCCAGCTTCCTATCTTTTATAATTGGCCCAGAAACAGCAGTGCCAGCAACTTGAATGACTACTCACTGTCTCCTTGAGAAAACAGCAATGCAAATAATCATCTAACAGGAGAAGGAAAAAGCATTTCAAACAAATTGATGTGGATGTCTTCACGTTCAAATTATTTTAAAACTAACTGGTAGGAAATGTCAGGAAATTTTAGTTATGAATTCTGCTAACTGGTGTTAGGAGGGGACAGAATCATATAGACTCTTTTATTTGCTTCAGATAGTGGGGTGCAGGAGGCTATGGACGTGTGGTTGAGCTAGTGTTGATGGGTTTCTTCTCTCCCTTATTCCATATGTTCTTCAAACTGCTTAAAATGCCAAAGAAGGAGGAAAATCTGTTTTGAATCCTTGGCTTTATCCTGGTACTGGTTTAACTGGTGAGATTATTAGGTGGTCTATAGAGAACCACACTGATGTAGGTCTAAGATTTTTTATTTGGGCCAACTTTAAGTAATTGTAAGTGTTCCTTTCAGTGTAAGTAAAAAGTCATGTTTTTCGTCTTAAACTTTGGTCCTGATGACCTTAAAACAGACAATTTGCTGAAGACAACCTTTTCCTTTTTCTTTTTTTCTCTTCTCTTTCTCTACCCTTCTTTTCTTGTTCCTCCTTCCTACCCTTTCTTACTGGTTATAATCTAATTAGTGGGTGCTTATTAATGACCAGCGGGAACATTGTGACATTTTACTTTTTGCCTACTTACAGTCTGTTCTAGCAGGGAGGATTTGTGTGAAATTGAGAGGAGAAGATGGATCCCACCCATTCGATACTATTACTTTTTAGAAAATCGAAATGATTTGTTGCATTGTTGAGAGCATACCTTACATTTGGACAATAGAGAATATAAGTAAACGTTTTAAGGGCAGCTCTTGCTTTATACTTCTTATCTCCCACAGTGCCTTTTACATAGTAGAGGCTGAATACAAAATTGTTACTGATTTTAATTCTGTTAATTTTTGAGTATGAGGGAAGATAAATTAATTCTGTATCTTAATATGTTATGCAGGAGTGGTAAACAATATTTTCTGCCAAAAATCCATTAACCATAGGAAACAAAAACCAGTGAGGATCATATAAGTAAGAAGTAATTTAGTTTTTACAAGTTTAATTTTTTTAGAGAGAAGAATAAAATGTTCTGCAGTCTGCATTTGAAATTAAAATCAAGAAGCAAAGCGTTCTCGTGAATAAGTATGTGAAACAATAATGTGAAAATACCTTACCTCTGTATTTACTACTGTTCTACAGTAGATATTAATTAATGACTGGAGGACAAGCCAGGGTGTAATATGGGATAGGAGAAAAGAGAGCATCTTATTTAGCCTAGGCTGCTATAACAAAATACCACGGACCAGGTGGTTTAAACAACAGATACTTATTTCTTATATTTCTGGAGGCTGGGAAGCCCAAGGTCAAGGTACCTGCAGATTCACTTCTTGGTGAGCACTCTCTTCCTAGCTTGTAGACAGCTGCCTTCCTGCTCTGTATTCATCTGGCCTTTCCTCAGTGCTTGTGTGTGGAGAGAGAGTAGGACCTCTGTGGCCCTCTTCTTGTAAGGGCACTAATCCCGTCACGAAGATCCCACCTTCGTGACTTAATCTAACCTACTTACCTCCCAAAGACCCCACCTCCAAATACCATCACATGGGGGGAGTAGGGCTTCAACATATGAATTTTGGGGGGAATACATTCAACCTGTAATAGAGAGCGAGACATGCAAGCTGTCAGGAATGACGTTTTACCTGCTTAAAAAAGAAAAGCTTTATAGATTTGTTCGGGGTTTAAAATGATTAGATTTTAAAAATTTAAATATTTAAACTATTTTCTCAATTCTTCTCAGTTTTTTCTTCTTAGATTTAGTAGCAGCACTACTGGAAACCCTGGCTTCCTCCTCTGGAAATTGCAGAATACTGTATTTCATTGTAGAAAAAAAGGTTCTGTGGAAGAGCTTGTACATCTTGTAGCCATTTGGAATATTGCTTCTAAAAAACGTTTAAAACCATCTATAAACTTTGTGGTTTTCAGTATAAAATGGGATTAATTATTGATACTTCTCTACAAACCATATAGAATTATGCTGTGGTCCAATTTAAGCTCATTAGATGAAAGATCTTCCATTTTAGTATAGTGTTTATAATATATAAGGTATAGGATAATAGGATTCTAGGGATTTTTAAATTCTAACATCTCCTGTGTTTCTACCGTATTAAGAGGCCATTTCACATCATGTACTCACTGTAGGAGGCTTTTACTATATAATATGTCATGATCTGCATAAAAAAGATTTCTATTTAGAAGTAAGCTTCTTCAGAGCCAATTTTTATTTATTTATTTATTTATTGGTGTTTATCATTCCAGTGCTTTTTATTTTTTAATCTTTTTAAATGTTTTTTTAACTTTATTTATTTTTGGCTGTGTTGGGTCTTCATTGCTGCGCACGGGCTTTCTTCTAGTTGTGGCAAGCGAGGGCTGCTCTTCGTTGCGGTGCACAGGCTTCTCATTGCGTTGACTTCTCTTGTTGTGGAGCACGGGCTCCAGGCGCAAGGGCTTCAGTAGTTGTGGCTCATGGGTTCTAGAGCACAAGCTCAGTAGTTGTGGCCCATGGGCTTAGTTGCTCTGCGGCATGTAGGATCTTCCCGGACCAGGGCTCGAACCCGGGTCTCCTGCATTGGCAGGCGGATTCTTAACCACTGCACCACCAGGGAGGCCCCTATTTATCTTTTATGCGTATGATTTTTTTTTTTAACTGAAGTATAGTTCGCTTACGAATGTTGTGTTAGTTTCAAGTGTACAGCAAAGTGACTCAGATATATATATATATATATATATATATATATATATATATATATATATATATATATATATTCTTTTTCAGATTCTTTTCCATTATAGGTGATTAAAGATATTGAATATAGTTCCCTATGCTATACAGTAGGTCCTTGTTCATCTTTTTTATACATAGTACATATAAAATTTTGATTCCTTAAAATCAGAAAGCAAACGAAAGAATAGCAGGTAGACAACTTTTAAAGAAGCAGAGGGAATAAGAAGGAAAATAAAGTTTATGAGAAGAGTTTGGTTTTGTTAAGGGAGCCAAGGTATTCAACAGAGGGAGATGACAAAATTCTATCAGTCTCTGCTTGCCAGAGGAAGTAAAACCCTCTCTGACTTCTATGCAAAATCCTGTTAATACTAGATATTTTCACATTATGATTATAAAAGAAATATGTGCCTGTTGTGAGAAATTTGAAAAGAATGAGAAAAATAAAGGAGGGTAACCATGTAACGCCACCCACCTGGAGATAGTGACTTTTTTTCATGGTTGCATGACTTTATTAGTGCAATTTAGTTTTTCCACCTTTATTGAAATATAATTAACTTAATATAACATTGTGTTAAGTTTAAAGTGTACAGTGTAATGGTTTGATATATGTATATAGTATTGTGAAGTGATTACCATGATAAGGTTAGTAATATATCCATCACCTCACAGAGTTAGTTTTTGTTTGTTTGTTTTTGTTTTGTTTTTTTTTTTTTGTGGTGAGAACTTTTAAGATCTATTCTCCTAGCAACTTTCAAATATACAATACAGAATTGTTAACTATGGTCACCAGGCTGTACATTACATCTTCAGAACTTATTAATCTTAAAACTGGAAGTTGGTACCCTTTAACCGTATGCACACCCTCCACCCACCCAGACCCTGGCAGCCACCAATCTGCTATGTTTCTCTGAGTTCATTTTTTTAAGATTCCACATGTAAGTGTTATCATACAGAATTTGTCTTTCTCTATCTGACTTAATTCACCTAGTGTAATGCCCTCAAGGTCCATCCATGTTTCCATGTTGCTGTAAATGGCAGGATTTCCTTTTTTGTTTTTAATGGCTGAATTGTGTGTGTGTATGTTTGTGTGTGTATCACATTTTCTTTCTCCATTCATTTGTTGATGGACACAGATTATTTCCATATCTTGGCTATTGTAAATAATGCTGCAATGAACATTGTGGTGCAGCTATCTCTTTGAGACAGTGATTTCATTTCCTTTGGATATATACCCTGAAGTAAAATTTCTGAATCATGTGGCAGTTCTATTTTAATTTTTCAGGAACCTCCATACTGTTTTCCATAGTGGCTGCACTAATTTGCATTCCTACCAACAGTGTAGTAAAGTTCCCTTTTCTTGAACCCTCTTACACTCTTGGTGGGAATGTAAATCGGTGCAGCCACTGTGGACAGCAGTATGGAGGTTCCTCAATAAACTAAAAATAGAATTGCCATATGATCCAGCAATCCCACTCCTGGGCATATACCCAGACAAAACTATAATTTGAAAAGATACACGCACCCCTATGTTCATAGCAGCACTATTTACGATAGCCAAGACATGGAAGCAACCTAAATGTCCATCGACAGATGAATGGATAATGAAGATGTTGTACATATATACAATGGAATATTACTCAGCCATTAAAAAGAAAAAAATAATGGCATTTGCAGCAACATGGATGGACCTAGGGATTATCATATTAAGTGAATTAAGTCAGAAAGAGAAAGACAAATATCATATGATGTCACTTACATGTGGAATCTAAAATACAACACAAATGAACATATCTATGAAACAAAAACAGAGTCACAGATATAGAGAACAGACTTGTGGTTGCCAAGCAGGGGGTGGGGGAGGGAAGGGTTGGAAGTTTGGGATTAGCAGATGCAAACTAGTATATATAGGATGGATAAACAACAAGGTCCTACTGTATAGCACAGGGAACTATATTCAATATCCTGTGATAAACCTTAATGGAAAAGAATATGAAAAAGAATATATATGTATAACTGAGTCACTTTGTTGTAAAGCAGACATTAAATACAACATTGTAAATCAACTATACTTCAATAAAATTTTTTAAAAGTTCCCTTTTCTTCCATCCTCTTCGGCACTTGTTATCTCTTGTCTTTTTAATAGTAGCCATTCTAACAGGTGTGAGGTGATACCTCATTGTGGTTTTGATTTGCCCTTCCCTGATGATTAGTGATGTCGAGCATCTTTTCATATACATGTTGGCCATTTGAATATCTTCTATGGAAAATGTCTATTCAGATCCTTTGCCCATGTTGAATAAACACTGTCTTGGCCTGCAGTTGGTTTTGTTGACCACTGTTTTTTGTTCTCATTACAATGTCCCAGGCACTGTGTTAAGCATTTTACAAATATTATCTCCTTTCATCAACACTATGAGTATAGATATTATTATGCCTTGAGGTTGTGTTTCAGGGAACGTCTATAAATGAGTCTGCTTCTTTAAGTGGGCTTCACTGTATGGAGAGAATGCAGAAAATAGGAAAGAAAGCTAGACATCATTTATCTGTTCTTTTCATTTTCTCCTCCTTTCTCTTTCTCTGTCTCTCTTTCTTCTTGAGGTTTTATTTTGGAAGGAAGGAAAAGGAATTTTTTTCTTTTAAAGGATAAAATGTTTTTTAACTGAAGTCTTATCTGCCGTGTTTAGTGTGTGAACAAATTCTAAATTGTGAAAAAGTCTTATCAGAAGAAAGGCTGCTTTGAAAATGATATGGCCATGTTTGTTGGGTGTTCACTCCTCTAAAGCCTAGATGAAGTATACAGGGGAGTAACTGAATTTTATAATGTTTAGATAGCTACCTAGTGAGTAAGCATTCTTTATGCATTTAATAGGAAGTTAAGATCAGCCTCCATAGAGCTTATATGATAGAACTGAGTTAAGCAATCAGTAACTTGGACATTCTGTTAGCTGACTGAGCTGCTACTCAGACCCTGGGCCAGGCCCCACTTACCTCTAAGGTGCCAGGACACATCAGAGTTCCTAGAGGTTGCACTGATGCTTGTTGCAGAATACCTCTCTGAATAAGTGCCCCTGTTCCTCTGCCAACACCCAAGGCCTATTCATCTTTCCTTCTCAGAGGCACTCCTTGCCCTCTCCTTCTCCTTTTGGATTCCAGACAACTCCAGATTTCCTGGGTCCAAGTGGTCTGTAGTTCCTAGAGCCCAAGATCTCCTTGGAATTGCTATTAAGACTTTGAGATTTTATAGCAAGAGTTTGCAAACAGTCCTTCCGAGTATCTCTTGGGTTTGCCCCTCTGTATCTATCACCATAGCCAAGAGAGTAATCCAGGCCTTCATTACTTCAGCAGCCTCCTAAACAGCCCTTTTGCTTCTTCCCTCATTACTCACCCTCTTACATACCATCTCCAGATTTATCTTTCTAAAACATTTCTCTTCTGTCATTCCTCTGCTCAAGAATGCCTTGAGCATCAGGCCTAAATTTCTCAGCTTGTCTGCCAAAGCCCTCTCTAATCTGACCACCGCCTACTGGGCAATTTGATTTCCCATTCCCACATGAAACGTCCTTTGCGGTCCACAGGTGTGCATTTTAGCCTGTATCCCTTTGATTGTCTTTTTTTCCCACAGGTCTAGAAAATCCTTAGTTCTCTTTAAAATTTGCCCAAATCTTATCCTCAAATTCTATTTCTTCTATTAAGTGTTTCCTAATTCAATTTTCCTAAGTGTTTCCTTTTTCTGTACTTCCTCTATAGGCAGTATCATATAGATAAAATCATGTTATTATGAAAGTTATAAACTTCTCATCAACCATAATAAAAATTGAATGAGGGCTTCCCTGGTGACGCAGTGGATAAGAATCTGCCTGCCAATGCAGGGGACACAGGTTCGATCCCTGGTCCGGGAAGATCCCACACGCCGCAGAGCAACTAAGCCCATGTGCCACAACTGCTGAGCCTGCACTCTAGAGCCCGCGAGCCACAACTACTGAAGCCCGCTTGCCTAGAGCCTGTGCTCCACAACAAGCGAAGCCACTGCAATGAGAAGCCTGCGCACCACAACGAAGAGTAGCCCCTCCTCGCCGCAACTAGAGAAAGCCCCCGCGCAGCAACAAAGACCCAACACAGACAAAAATAAATTAAAAAAAAAAAAAAGAAAGAATGAATGTGTTTCCTTCTCTTCATCATCGTGGTAAAGCAGGAACCCTTTAAAAGCTTATTCTGTTTTATTTTTTCTTCTCCAGCTTTGTTCCTATCACCCCTCCTTGATCATTCAGATCATTGGACTATTATCTCCTCTCCCTTCCATTAAATTTCTCTTTTTTCTTTTGAAAGACTCATCAATATACCGGCATGCTCTAGTATGTATCACATTTTAGTCTATAGTGAAAAGAGCTTGTTTTTTCTTACACAATATTGTATAATTATTTTCATGTAAAACGTTTTTGAATCCTACATAAAAAGAACCTGAAATCCCATCACTGTAAGAAGCCTATCATGAACATTTTGGTGACTATCTGTTCAGGCATTTCTATTTATACACACATTGACACAAGTGCCATGCTGCTTTTCATGAATATCTTTACAAAAATGTATATGTTTTTGGAGAAGGAAGTTAATCTTTTTCCCCCTTTTCTTACTATCTCTTTGGGCATCCATGTTAACAAGCTATAAGTCTAAGCATTCACCAAGCTCATTTAATCATATACAAATACAGGGACTTCCCTGGCGGTCCAGTGGTTAAGACTCCGTGCTTCCACTGCAGGGGGCACGGCTTCAATCCCTTGTCGGGGAACTAAGATCCCTCATGCCATGCGGTGCGTCCAAAAAAAAAATCATATACAAATATAATATGTATAATGATATATATATATATATATATATATATATATATGGGGGAATATAGTGTTACATATGTGGAGGAGAGCGTATTTTGCCAAAGTGGGATCATATTATATACAGTTATTGGGATTTTGCCTTTCCCCTTAACTGTATATTAAGAAAATCCTTCCAAAAGAATTGCTTTATGTCTAACTCCAGAAGAAATATTAACAAGGAATTTGAATTAATAAGGGAAAAATCTGATTAGATGACTAGATACTAAATATATATGTGTCTTAATAGCTTTTCTCTATACCATTAAATAACTAGCTAAAAAAAATAATTATTGTTCTATTCATAGCAGTGTCAAAAATCTCAAAAATCCTTAAGGGTAAACTGAAAGGGAAAAAGTTACCAGATTTCTGGAATTCTGGTTTTCTTAAAAAATGGAGAAAATAATGTTAAAGTTTATATGGAAAAAGTAATGTGTGAAAAGAACCAATAAGCTTGTGAAAAAAGATAAGCTACTTACAATTTTTAAAATATAAATATATATTTAACATTTTTTTCTGTGCTGCTAAATTCTTCTACAACATGGCTTTTAACGGCTGGTATCTTTTTTTTTTGGCCGCACCGTTAGGCATGCGGGATCTTAGTTCCCTGACCGGGGATCAAACCTGTGCCCCCTGCAGTGGAAGTGCGGAGTCTTAACCACTGGACCGCCAGGGAAGTCCCCTACTATCATTTAAATCGTTTATTTTAAGTTTAGGTTATTTCTTTGTTTTGAATATTTTTTTGCAATTATAAATACGTTGTGGGGAGCATCCTGTGGATAAATTCTTGTGAACGACCCTGATTGTTTCTATGAAATAAAAACCTAGAAGTAAAATTGCTAGATGGATTTTCACATTTTTAAGGCCTTTGCCACAAGGGTGCCCATTATTGTGCTACTAACAATAGACTTTACTGATCTAATTCCCAGTGGACTCTTTGTTTACTAAAGAGACTGAACATTTTTTCACATTTGTCATTTATATTTGACAAGTATATTTTTCTTTTTTGACAGCTGTTTTTAGGGGAACTACAAAGGGATCAACTCATTAGCTTTAGAAACTAAGAAAACTTACTTGAGGCGTAAGGCATTTTGAGGTGTAAATGGTACACAAATTACAATCAAGCTACAGACTCCAACTTTTTTGAACATGACAGAAAGATCTGGTTTTTTTGCGTTTCTCTCTGCTTCAGTCTCTATGGCAATTAGGACATTAACTATAACAGCTTGAGGAAATAAGTGATAAGCACACTGTGACATCTGGGGAATTCTATACCAGAAATCTCTTAAATTTTCTTCTTAGGTCCAACTTGGGTAACACCATCAAGGTATATTTCTTCAGCTCCTGCTATTAATTAATTAGCAATAATAGTAATAATTAAAATTTCATATATCCAACATATACTGTGTGCCAGGCACTGTGCAGTGTACCTGAGATGGAATTTAAATATTTTGTTTCTTTTGACTGATGGGAAAATTTACCCTTAAGAGGGATTAACTAACTTGCCATTGAGTGAGAGGACAGAACGAACTCTGCAGTTGGCCTCATTACCACTAACTAGAATCACTCCCCCCATTCAGTCTTTTCTGTCATTACTCCTAACTCCTGCTTCATCACCTCTAGTCATTTCTAGATTTCTTTACTCTTTTTCTCTCTTGGTGTCTTCCTTTTCTCTGTCTCACTTCCCTGCCTCCCTGTCATATGGACACATAACTGCCTTCTTCTGCTTTTTTTTCTGTGTCTTATCACCCATTAGTTTTATAGGTAACCACATTTAATTTAACCTACCTATAAGCTTGATCTCCTTCCGTAGCAAAAGGGAGTGGTTCTACAGCCCATTCAGTTGGAAAGAATGTTTATTTGCCTTGTTATTTAATTGAGCTGTGGGTGCTGCCATTTAAATGCTGATCGGTTTTCTAATAAAGGATCCTAGTAGAATTAGGGAGCTGGAGTTTTGCTTTTTATTTTAGATCTTTAGAATGTAGTTTTTGGAAAAAAAAAAAAAAAGGTTACTTTCCCCTGAATGGCTCTGAAAGGTTGAGTTATATGTATGAAAGAATAGGCTCTTGAAATGTATTTTGGAAAATTAGGAGTATGATCAACTTATTAGGAATGCCTAGGCAAATCTTTGACATGAATAACTTGTCCACCTGTCTCTGCTTTGTTCTTTGGAATGAAAGAATGTATGAATCAAGCAGAATCTGTCTTTTTGAAATATCTTTATACCCTATCTCTGACTTCTATGTTTTTGGGTAACCAGAATGGTAGCATAGGACCCGGCATGAAGTAAGTGCTCAATAAATGTAAATTGCCTGGGTAAGTAATGGAATGAATGAGTTAATTATAGAGACTGAGAATGAGAAGATAGAATGGTTGTTCTAGAAGTGATTATTCCCCTCCAGGTAAGGCTTATTTAACTCTGGACTGTACCATCAGAAGTCCTTGTATACCGAAGTTGAACCTTTCTGGTCAAGAAGAAAGAACCTGTTGGATTCTTAAAAAGCACCTTTCATTCCTAATTTCCTTAAATACCTGAATCTATTATCTTGAGTAACTCTAATTAAGGTCCCTAGATCCCTCAGATTGTCTTAAATCCTTAGTTTTCTCCAAGAGTTCACTGTATCTGAGAAATACTGTAATGTAATCTGTTGATAAGTGTTCTTACTTTACTCTGAGATCAGATTGATGTGTGTGTGCTGTGTGTGATATCAGTATTTAAGCTGGTAGATTGTTCACATACACATATATCAAAAGCAGGACAAATGTTTTTTATAGAGTAGAAACTATAGTTCTTCCTTTCAGTGATCCATTCTTCTGTGTGTCTGATGTATTTGTAATCATAGGGGAAGGGTGTAGAAATTTGATTCCTAATGAGGTTCCAAGCTCTGTTCCTTCTTTCTAACTTGAATTTAGAGTTTTATAACTTACGAGTGAGGTTCATCTGTTGAGCAAATATTAATTGGATACCAGCTCTGTGCCAGGTTCTAGGCATTAAGGTTAAAGCAGTGAATAGGACTAACTTTTTAACTTTTTATTTGGACATATTTCAGTAAAATTCGAAAAATATTACAAAGAATTCTAGAATAATACCCTTCACGTAAATTTTCCAAATGTTAACGTTTACCACAGTTGCCTTACACACACACAGACACATCTTTATATTTCTGAACCATTTTGGAACTGAAGACATGATGTCCCTTTATCCTTAAATGCTTCCATATATATTCCTAAAAAGAAGGACGATCTCTTATATAACCATGATACAGTTATTAAAAGCAGGAAATAAACATTGATATATTACTATTATCTAGTCTATAGACCTTATTCAGATTCTTCCAGTTGTTCCAATAATAGCCTTTATAGCAAATTAAAATCCCTGATAATGTGTTGCATTCAGTTGCCATGTCTCTTAATCTTTACTCTTGGGCACTTTATTAGTCATCCTTGTCTTCCACTACATTAACATATTTGATAAGTACAGGCCTGTTATTTTATTAAAAGTGTATCATTTTGAGATTGTCTAATGATTCCTTATGATTAGATTCAGATTATGCATTTTGGGCAGTAGTACCACAGAAATGATATTTTGTCCTTATCTACTCCTATGAAAAACTATGAGTTCATATGGATAACTTCCATTCCAATTCAGTATCACAGAGTTCATTTTATTATTCCTCCTTTCTGTATTTTTAGCTCCCTTCTTTGACAGTGAGAAATTGGATCCATTATCTTCAATATATTTACTTATTTACTCAATCCTAGAATACAAAGAAAGCAGTTTCAGAATTACTAACCCATATGTCCACAAAAAGGAACCCTACTAACTGTATACAGTATTTTAGAGTGCTTTGCTTTTAGCCTAATAAATATTGTTGTATTTATTATAGTGCAAATAACTGTGTTCAAAAGTTACTTGGATTAGTTTTCCATTCTGTGTCCCCCTGCATTCCTCCATCAAGTGTGGTTGTATTATTCATTTGAAATACAAGTTCGGTTCACTTGTTCTGTTTATATTTCATTTTTGAGTCTTCTGTCACTCTTATTGTTTGTGTGTGCATGTGTAAAACATCAACATGTTTCCAAAACTCAGAACTGTACAAAAAGGTATACTCAGAGAAACATCACCTCCAATTCCTTCTATGTCATTTCCATTCTGCATCTTTTCTACCCACCCACATGTAAGTATCTAATCTCTCTCATTTCTTGTTCATTCTTCTGGTGTTTCTTTTTGCAGATATGTATATATTTCTTATTTGAACAGATACTTCTATATTTCTTGTTTCCTCTTCTTTCTTACACAAAAATGTAGCATACCATAGATACTCTTTTTTTTTTTTTTTTTTTAATAGTTTGCACCGTGTAGTAATATGCCAGTTACTAAGCAGAAATGCTGACATATCTCGAGTGGTCGAAGGTTTAAATTTATTTATTTATTTATTTTTGCTGTGTTGGGTCTTCGTTTCTGTGCGAGGGCTTTCTCTAGTTGCGGCGAGCGGGGGCCACTCTTCATCACGGTGCGCGGGCCTCTCACTATCACGGCCTCTCTTATTGCGGAGCACAGGCTCCAGACGCGCAGGCTCAGTAGTTGTGGCTCACGGGCTTAGTTGCTCCGCGGCATGTGGAATCTTCCCAGACCAGGGCTCGAACCCGTGTCCCCCTGCATTAGCAGGCAGATTCTCAACCACTGCGCCACCAGGGAAGCCCCATAGATACTCTTATGTATTTTTTTCTTAATAATATATCCTTATATCATTCCATATCAGTTCAAAGAGATTTTCCTCATTCTTTTTTTTTCCAACTGCATAATGCTCCATTGTGTCAATATACCACAAGACGACATTTTTGAACCAACCTTTAATTGTACGGAGGGAACTTTTTCCTCTTTAAGTTTTAATCAGTTTGGAGAGCTAGTTAGGTCATGGTGGTAGTAATATATTGTAATAATTTCCCCATACTCAACAGTTTAGGAATAAACTAACATTCCTAATAAGTGAAAAGAACTTATCTAAATATGTAATAAGTTTGGGCCTTAGTTTCTACATCTATAAATATGAAGGCATTGGTCTAGGTGATCACTAATGTCCTTTCCATCTTGAATATATTGATTTTGTATCCTGCAACTTTTTTTTTTTTAACATCTTTATTGGAGTAAATTGCTTTACAATGGTGTGTTAGTTTCTGCTTTATAACAAAGTGAATCAGCTATACATACACATATATCTCCATATCTCCTCCCTCTTGCATCTCCCTCCCACCCTCCCTATCCCACCCCTCTCGGTGGTCACAAAGCACCGAGCTGATCTCCCTGTGCTATGCAGCTGATTTCCACTAGCTCTCTATTTTACATTTGATAGTATATATAAGTCCACGCCACTCTCTTACTTTGTCCCAGCTTACCGTTCCCCCTCCCCATGTCCTCAAGTCCATTCTCTACGTCTGCGTCTTTATTCCTGTCCTGTCCCTAGGTCTTCAGAACCATATATATATTTTTTAGATTCCATATATATGTGTTAGCATACGGTATTTGTTTTTCTCTTTCTGACTTACTTCATTCTGTATGACAGACTCTAGGTCCATCCACCTCACTACAAATAACTCAATTTCGTTTCTTTTTATGGCTAAGTAACATTCCATTGTATATATATGCCACATCTTCTTTACCCATTCATCTGTCGATGGACACTTAGGTTGCTTCCATTTCCCGGCTATTGTAAATAGAGCTGCAGTGAACATTGTGGCACATGACTTTTTTTTTTTAATTATTTTTAAAAAATTTATTTATTTATTTATTATTTGTTTTTTTGGCCGCATTGGGTCTTTGTTGCTGTATACGGCTTTCTCTAGTTGTGGCGAGCGGGGGCTACTCTTCGTTGCGGTGCACGGGCTTCTCATTGTGGTGGCTTCTCTTGTTGTGGAGCACGGGCTCTAGGTGCACAGGCTTCAGTAGTTGTGGCATGTGGTCTTCAGTAGTTGTGGCTGGCGGGCTCTAGAGCACAGGCTCAGTAGTTGTGGCGCACGGGCTTAGTTGCTCTGCAGCATGTGGGATCTTCCTGCACCAGGGCTCGAACCTGTGTCCCCTGCATTGGCAGGCGGATTCTTAACCACTGCGCCACCAGGGAAGCCCTGGCACATGACTCTTTTTGAATTATGGTTTTCTCAGGGTATATGCCCAGTAGTGGGATTGCTGGGTCGTATGGTAGTTCTATTTGTAGTTTTTTGAGGAACCTCCATACTGTTCTCCATAGTGGCTGTATCAATTTACATTCCCACCAACAGTGCAAGAGGGTTCCCTTTTCTCCACACCCTCTCCAGCATTTATTGTTTGCAGATTTTTTGATGATGGCCATTCTGACTGGTATGAGGTGTGTATCCTGCAACTTTACTGAGTTTGTTGATTCAGTTCTAACAGTTTTTTGGTGGAGTGTTTAGGGTTTTCTATGTATAGTATCATGTCATCTGAAAATAGAGACAGTTTTATTCCTTTCCAGTTTGGATGCCTTTTATTTCTCTTTCTTGTCTAATTGCTCTGACTAAGACTTCCAGTACTATGTTTACTAAGAGTGGCAAGAGTGGGCATCCTTGTCTTGTTGCTGATCTTAGAGGAAAAGCTTTCAGCTTTTTACCATTGGGTATGGTTGTAGCTGTGGGCTTGTTATACATAGCCTTTATTATGTTGAGGTACCTTCCCTCTACCCACTTTCTGGAGAGTTTTTGCCATGAATGGATGTTAAATTTTGTGAAAAGCTTTTTCTGCATCTATTGAGATGATCCTATGATTTTTATCCTTTATTTTGTTAATGTGGTCTATCACATAGATTGATTTGCAGATGTTGAACCAACCATCCTTACATCCCTGAAGTAAATTCCACTTGATCATGGTGTGTCATCCTTTTAATGTATTGTTGATTCAGTTTGCTAATATTTTGTTGAAGATTTTTTGCATATGGTTCATTAGAGATATTGGACTGTAATTTTCTTGTAGTGTCCTTGTCTGGTTTTGGTATCAGGGTAATGCTGGCCTTGTAAAATCACTTTGGAAGTGTTTTCTCCTTAATAAATCCCTTGGAGGATGAGTGATTATTGATTTATTTATGTACTTATGTATGATTAGAGTATTTAAGAATTCTGATATACTTGCTGATGTGCAGATAACAGTATTAGTGTATATCCTTTACCACCTACATTAAGAGAGAAATCATTTATCATCAAAGGCAAAAATTCTCTTCTACAAATGATTCACAAAAGAGGTTAAAATAACAAATTGGACAACCTAGAAGAAATGGATAAATTCCTAGAAACACAACCTGCCATGAATCATGAAGAAATAGAAAATCTGAACAGACCAATTACTAGTAAGGAGATTGAATCTGTAATCAAAACCTCCCAACAAACAAAAGTCCAGGACCAGATGGCTTCACTACCTCATGGAATCTTACCATGTGAGATGGAGAGCAGTCATGTGATAACAGCAGCCAGAGATCAATAAGCAATGCTAGATATAGAAATCTTGGATATTTTAAAATATAAGATTATTTATATCTTTGTAAAAATATAAGATAAAATATCACACAGACACACTTTCTGGATATTTATAATGTCTACTAGAATTTGGTTACAATATTATCATTTGCCAGTAGATGCCACTATCTGATATGATATCCTCTTAACAACCAGGATATTATATTCCTTACATTCCAGGCCTCAAATACTCTTTAAAAAGTAGTTTCCTCCAATGTCTATTTTATAGACGGAAAGTCTATATTGCAAGTTTATTGAAAATGAAGGTCATTTCAATTGTCTTGAAACTTTAATATTACAAAAGCTTTCCTTTTCTCCTCTTTCTGTTCTCCTTTCCTTTATTTTTCTCTTCAGAGTTTACATTTTCCTTTTTTGAATGAAATTTCCTTTTGTTTATAGTGTTATTAACAAGTAAAGTGACACTTGACTTTATTTTGTCTTGATATTGCTGTAGCAGAGCATGTGAGATTCCTTCAAGCTTCATTCCAAGGTTGGCTCTGATTTTGTCAGTTTTCAGCACATATATATATTTTTTGAAATAGGTATTGTATCTCAATTGAATATTTCCTAAGAAACAGGTATAGCACTAAAAAAAAGCTAGAAGAAAATGAAAATATCAGTAAGTGTTGATGTGAACCTCAGTAGAGAATTTCCTAAGCATAAGAGCAATGGAAGAAATAAAAGATTAATAGATTTGTGTTAAAATATTAATAGTTTATTAATACAAAAAATTTAAATAGAAAAATAATAAAGTCATATATTTCGAAGGCATACTTAAAATTTAGTTATTTAGTTTTGTTTAAAGATAATGCCTAATGCTGTGTGTGATACGGGCACACTCATAGACCTCTGATTGGGGGTTTAAAATGGTAGAGCTTCTCTGGACTGTAACTTGGTGTCATAATATCAGGAGTTTTGAAATTGTCCATAAACTTTTTTTTTTTTTAACATCAGGATTAATAGAATATCTACCTTAAAGAAATAATCATATATATATAAATATTTATATATAAAGATATTTACTGCCTTATTATTTAAAATTAAAAATAGAAAACAATCCAAATATTTCACAGGGATTAAATATGTTGTGTATTTATACAATATTATACAGTATTATGAAGTCATTAAAATGTTTATAAAAATTTTAATAATGTTTTCACATGCTTATGTTATAGTGATAAATAAGACAGGAAAATAAACTACGTACAACATGATTTCATATATTTGAGAGAGAAGACTTGAAAGACATATACCAATGGGTTATGAGTGATTTTTATTTTATATTTTCTGTATTAAAAAAATTTTTTTAGAAATCACGTGCAATTTTTATAATAATCTAATGGATGTTATTTTCTAAAGACAGTTTCTTCCTTTCACCTGGTAAGATCAATCTATTGACTTGTAGTATATTCCAAAAGAATAATCAGAAATATAGAAAAGCATTCATTGTCATATTCATAATTGTGAAATTCTGAAAGCAACCTAATGTTTATGAGAGTTAAGGAGGATGATGGTTCAATTAGAGGAGAGGATATCATGTTTGCAAAGAATTTTTAATAGTATGAGGAAACATAATTTAGGGGACATTTTACAAAATTGTATATACAGTTGAGATCTCAAACCATGTTGATAATGCCTGAAATAAAGTATGGAAGGGATACAGAAAAATGTTAGTCTTTCTGCTGGATGGATAGCATGATAAATACTTTAAAAATTCTTTTCGCTTTTCCTGCTTTTCTATTTTTCTAGAAAGAAATATATAGTGTTTTCACTTTTGTTTGTTTGTTTTGCTTTGTTTTGGCCTAAAACAACAGAAATTTATTTTCTCACAGTTCTGGAGCCCAGAATTTCAAAATCAGTGTGTTGGCAGGGTTGATTCCTTCTGGAAGCTCTGAGAGAAAATCAGCTCCATGGTTCGCTCCTAGCTTCTTGTGACAGCTGGTAGTCCTTGGCATTCCTTGGCTTGTAGCTTCATAACTCCAGTCACAGCTGATCTCTGTCTTCACATGGCTTTCTCCCTGTTGTTCTGTGTCTCAAAATTTCCCTCTCCTTTCTTTTATATGGACACTGGTTGTTGGCTGTAGAGCCCACCCCAAGTCCAAAATGATCTCATCTTATATTCTCTTTTTTTTTTTTTGGAAGTATAGTTGATTTACAATATTGTGTTAGTATCAGGTGTCCAACAAAGTGATTCAGTTATATATATATATTTTTTCAGATTATTTTTCATTGTAGGTTATTATAAGATATTGAATATAGTTCCAGTGCTATACAGTAAATCCTTGTTGCTTATCTATTTTATGTATTGTAGTTTGTATCTGTTAATCTCATACTCCTAATTTATTCCCCCTTCTTCCCCTTTGATAACCATAAGTTTGTTTTCTATATGTGTGCGTTATTTCTGTTTTGTATGTAGATTCATTTGTATTATTTATAAGATTCCACATATAACTGATAGCATATAATATTTGTCTTTCTCTGTCTGACTTCATTAAGTATAGTATTCTCTAGGTCCATTCATGTTCATGAAAATGGCAATATTTCATTCTTTTTTATGGCTGAGAAATAGTCCATTGTTTATGTATACCACATCCTTGTAAGCCAGTTGTCTGTTGATGGGCACTTGGGTTGTTTCTATGTCTTGGCTTTTGTAAATAGTGCTGCTGTGAACACTGGGGTACATGTATCTTTTCGAATTAGAGTTTTCGTGTTTTCCGAGTATATGCCCTGGAGTGGGATTGCTGGATCATATGGTAACTCTATTTTTAGTTTTTAAAGGAACCTCCATACTGTTTTCCATAGTGGCTGCACCAATCTACATTCCCATCAACAGTGTTGGAGGGTACAGAGTTTTAATTAAGGGAAAAGCATTTAAAACAAGACTGATTATAATAGAGAATTTTGAGATCACATTTGATGTGAAAAATGACATTAAGATTTTCAGATGATTAATTCTTCAAGCAGTGTATTGCACATTCCTAAATAGAAACAAGACAGGAAAAAAAAATGGAAAAAGCATTAGACTGTTGCACAAAGGTGATTTAATATATTTTACTCACATGGCAGAGCATACTCATTCAGCAAACATTGTAAGAAAACCTTCTAGGTGCAGACGAAAGTACTGTGCACTCGGGGTATCTGAAAAGGCATGATCCCTGCCCTCAGGGATCTTAATATCTGATAGGGAAGATATAAGAGATGTTCACAAAGAACTGATAAAGTTAACACATTTAAGGTGACATAAAAGAATGATTAAGGGGCTTCCCTGGTGACGCAGTGGTTGAGAATCTGCCTGCCAATGCAGGGGACACGGGTTCGAGCCCTGGTCTGGGAAGATCCCACATGCCGCGGAGCAACTAGGCCCGTGAGCCACAATTACTGAGCCTGCGCGTCTGGAGCCTGTGCTCCGCAAGAAGAGAGGCCGCGATAATGAGAGGTCCGCGCACCGCGATGATGAGTTGCCCCCACTTGCCGCAACTAGAGAAAGTCCTCGCACAGAAACGAAGGCCCAACACAGCCATAAATCAATCAATCAATCAATCAGTCAATCAATCCCCCCCCCCAAAAGAATGATTAAGTATTCCCGAAGTTCAAAGGAAAAGGAAAAAAATCACTCTGGGGGGATCAGAAAAGATTGTGGAAAGGGTGGCATTTAGGTGGGCCCTTAGAGAATGGGTCTGATTTCAATAGTTAGAAATGAAAGGGAATGCATTCCAGGCAGAGGGAAGACATGATCAAAGAAACAGAGGTGAGAAAACGCAGAAGCAATTTTTAGATCAGTGAAAACTCTTTTTAAAATAACAACTTTTTATAACACTTAGTATTTACAATTTTGTGGTTTGCAGAGTTGCACAACCAACACCTATATCTAATTTTAGAATATTTTCTTCACCCCATGAAGAAACCCTGTACCCATTAGTAGTCATTCCCTACCCCCTGCCCCCACCCATTTCTCCCACTTTCCAGCCCCTGGCAACCACTAATCTATTTTCTGTCTGTATGGATTTGCTCATTCTGGATATTTCATATAAATGGAGTCATACAATATGTGACCTTTTGTGACTAGTCTCTTTCACTTAGCATAATGGTCATCCACGTTTTAATGTGTATCAGTGCGTTATTTCTTTTCATTGCCAAATAATATTACACTGTGTGGATATATCACATTTTATTTATTCATTCATCACTTGATAGACATTTGGGCTGTTTCCACTTTTTGGCTGTTATGAATAATGCTGCTATGAATATTTGTTCACAAGTTTTGTATGGACGTGTTTTCAGTTCCCTTGGGTTTTTAGCTAGGTGTGGAATAGCTGGGTCATATGGTAACTCCTCGATTGTTGCAAGCCTTTTGGTTGATTTCCAGAGTTCTGGAGGAGTTGATTTTGACAATTTTGCTACCACTGGATGCACCTGGTGATATGGAAGGAACTATTGAGGGAAATATTGGTTGTTTGAAATTGGGCTTCTGTGTGTCAGTTTCCTTATCTCTAACTGGGATGATATTACTTCTCTATACAAGAAATGTTCTCTGGGCATAGAGGCACTTTTTCCATGCCTTTTCTTCACAGATGGGGGAGCTGAAAGTACAGTGTTTTTAGTAGTCGCATCTCAGTAGCCATAGACAGAAATCAAGTATCTTATCCTGATAAGTATTTTATCAAGTGTCTTACCAACTACAGGTAAGAATGAATGACTAATATAATATTATATGTCAACTGTACTTCAGTTTTAAAAAATGAGTGAGCCGGAGAAGTTTAACCTGAAGGAGAGTGAATATAAGGGAGTAATAGGGCGTCTTTCTTCAAAAAGCTAAAAAATTGGCACATGGAAAGCAGAATAAATCCAATTTCTGTAGAAGGCAGAGTAGGACCAGTGGATCAAAGTTATAGGAATGCAGATTTTTAGTTACTTCTAAAAAGGGACCTGACAATTAGAGCTGACTTTTTCTGTTCAAAAGTAGTTAGCATGAGCTACTTCTTAGGGGGCTGTCAGAGTAATTCCTGATTGGGAGAAAGTTTGAGCTAACACATCTAAGGACCTCTCTTACTTGAAGAATACATCTAATATTTTTCATGTGTTGCAGCAGATTCTTGCTTAAACAAACTTTAGTTCATTTCTATTACTTATTACATGAAAGTGAAAATTTCCTTTAGGAATATAAGGGACCTCTCAGAGTTCAAGGAATATTTGTACAGCTAGACTTCAGAAAAAAAAGAGCTAAAAAAAAAAAAAAAAAAAAGAGCTAAGATAGCTCTGAGAAACTCAGCTGAACCCTTGTTTTAATACTCTGCCACTGACATGTTTAGCTTCCAAATACCAGTTTATGTGCCTCTAATTTCATATTCTCAAATGAGACACTCTGATTGCCTTGGTTTGTGTTATGAGTCTACCCTTGATGCAATCAGCTATAGGCAAGGGGTAAAGGTCATATAATAGAAAGTTAAAATGGTGGTAGTCCTGGGCTTTCTCCTCTGGATGGTAGTTAATAGCTCTAAGAGGAGAGATGGAATAAGTTGTGGGCTAGACACTCCAAAAGTTATTTATTACATTTCCCAAAATGTCAGTGGTAGAAATAGGGCTAGGATTTGGACTGTTTAAGTCTATTTCGGACAAGTATTTATTATATAAATATTATATGCAAGGCACCATGCTAGGTGATGGACAGAATGTAGAAATACAAGATATGGTCCCTGCCATCAGTATTTATAATCACTCTGTGCAGTAGACTGTTTGTTATTTAATAGGTCATCTTGCTTAGGTTTCACTTTGGAAGGATTAACCTACTGATTATGTTGAAAAGCTCGCTATAAACTGAAAAACGGGTTCAAGTTGAATATTAAAACATTTGCTTTTTTCTAGATATCCACACATGTAACATTTGTGTAGGCCAATTCTAAAAGACTTCAAAAACACAAAACACCCAATTTCTTCACATCAAACAAACAAAAATATGAGTTGTATATCTTACATTGCTAAGAATATATCATAGTAAAATGTGTGCTTACTCCTCTTTGTACATGAGGAGGAAGCTTACAAATGTTTTAAGTGTCTGTGAGCTACCCAGTACCTCGATATGCCACGTATATAACATAACATACACATGATGTGCAGATATTATATGAAGGATTATGCGTATTATTTCTAATCCTTATGTGCATTATTTTAAGGGTATGTACTTATTTCAGTTGAATGACTAAGAATATTGTATTATTTCCTGTCTGTGTTTAAGCTGCATTTAGGTTTGCAGTGTGTGAAAGGTTATCATTTCTGTTTTACATTCAGCTCTTATTCTTTCTACCAGTGGAATAGTTTATCGACAGGAGATGATAAAGTAAAAATAATGCGACATATGTTAGATTCTCAGCGTTAGCCTTTTTTTTTTCTTCCTAAATAAAGATGGTGAAGGTTTTCTAGGTGGAAAGTCACATTAAAACCTTATAAAGATAATTAGTAGCAGACCTAGCAAATTGTTTGGATGTTTCCTCAAAGGTGAACTTTAGCTATAATGTAAAAGGTATTTGATTTCCACTTGAATAGGCCATTGGTTTTATCGAGACCCTATATTTAACAATATCTTGGTCTATTTAAAATCCTGGATTTATTTTAAATGGCTATCCAAATTTTCATGGTACAAAGGAGTTAACATACTATACCTTCTTCTGGGAACCTGTGTCGTCTTAGAACCTAACCAACTTTGCCATGGATGTTTCTCAGAGACTATTTTTTCTAAATAATCATTTTATCTTTTAGAGCCTAGTGTGCATTTTAAAAAGTTGTTTCCCATTGTTCATATATTGTTAACTCTCCACTCTCCCAGTATAATTTCAGGAAAGGAACACTTAAGAGCATATGTTCAGTTAAAGCTTCTGCAGATAAATTATTACTCGCTCTACTTTTTAAGTTTCATGTGGTCTTGGCAAATTATGCCTAAATTGTAGTCAAAATATGCTTAGAAACTTATGGTCCCATTGATTTTTATAATATTTGTGACTGTTTAAAAAAAATGTACATCAATCCTACAGAGACCTTAAGTTCTACTTGATAGCAATGTTTAGCATTTACTTCTGCCTAAACTCTGATATGTTCAAGAAAGCGGAGGGTACCATAGCAGTATTTTCATTATTAGTTGCAGCATAGAATATTACTAACAATGTAAGTAAATATTTTAGAATTAGAATGAGCCTGCCTCTCTCAATGAAATCTAAATCTTTTAGTTGATTTTTATTTTGTCACTGCTGCACCCAGTGCTCTCTGAATATTTAGTCAAAGTGTATTAACAATATAAAAGACAAAAAGGCAAAAGTTTTTTTTAACGTGTATATTTTTTTCTCATTGTCCATTACATTAGACTACATCTATGCCATCTATTTTAAAATGAATTTTATGCATCCCTTTCTGTTTCCAAAAAGATTTCGGGTGTGTTTCTCACTCTCCCTCTCTCTCCATCTCCCCCGCCTCTCTTTCACACACACACACACACACACACACACACACACACACACACACACACACACACCCCTCCTAGAAATCAAGGACCATGTCTTTTCTTTCTCCCCTTTCTTTTACACCTGGCTAAAATTATATTCTGTATGCATGAAAGTGATCCTTGTATATATTACCTTGTGGTTATTAGGTAGTTCACAAGTTTCCTGAAGGACAGGTAGGAAAAACAAACGGGGTCCTTCTTTCATAAGGAAAGATTAGAACATGGCATCAGGTGACTTAGCCTTAGTGTTCTTACTCAATCATTACTTCTGTAAACCTGTAACTTCTTTTTCTCCACATTGTTACTTTTCTGCTTCATGCCTGATTTTCCTATTTGCAAAATGAGAATAAAAACAGTTGCTTCCCATTTACTTCATAGAGAATTTAAGGAATGGGCTAGTGTTCCTTCCCCAGATGTATCAACTTAATCTTATTTGTATATTTTCTGTCTGTACTTCTAATTCATAATGTCCAGTTGTATATATATTTTCCATTCTTTTATTTACATTCTTTTCTTTCTCTGGGATTTTTCAAAATCAAAGCATGTTAATCACATTTCATAATGCATTGAGTACTCAAGATACTTTTCAGACATGGGCAAATGTTTGAATAGCTGCATTTTGTTTTGGAGTGTCTATCAAAACCCAGGACCCAGACCAGTGAAGGGTATAATAAGAGGGGATGTCCCCAACCTGAAGTGCTGATCAGTTCCAAGGTGAGTGTTTCAGTCTTTTCTGAAAGCCTCTCTGGTCTACTCAGATACCTTCTTTTCTTTTAACCTAGATGATCATTTATGAAACAGTGATATGGCCGAGGGTTGAGTTTGATGGTCTCTTCAAGAGTATTAACTGAAAAGTTTGATATCTCATCTGAAGAACAGATGTTTTACCGCAATCCTCAACACATATGTGCCTGGTCTGCTTGATACTGATTGAGAAAAAGAAAAATAGTTTAGTAGTCAATATCTGGTGTCACTATCAATTACAGATAAACTATTAACAGTTACATTTCAGCATAATTATAATTTTTGAAAAAGAGAGCATTGACACTTAGACACAAACTATTAATTGATGGAATTTCACTGAAGGTTAGAGCGAGAGTAATGGCTACCATTTATAAGGCTGTGCAAAAATCCTGGCCCTGATGTGATTTATGAAGGCCAGTGGGAGCAAATACTTGGTTGAAGACCCAAAATTTTTAGCACTAACATGACCTGGAAAAAATGATCTCGTCCTGACAGATTTTGAAGTCAGGAGTTAACAATTATAAATCTCTATCACTTTACTAGGGCTCTTACAGATTTTTAAAAATTTTGCATTATAATAAGACGCCTAAAAGATGTCATTGTTTACTACTCTTTAAGAGTGTCTTCCAGAGATCACAGGTTTTGGGTTGGCATAACTGATACTGAATTTGTTTTTCTTTGTTAGAAGGTGGCCAAAGATTCAAATGCTTCTTGAGCCTGTTCCTAGAATGTGTGGGCAGGGCTGTGGCCCAGCTCCACAGAGCATCCTCAGCTTTCTGTTAGCTGTGGCCCCAGGACATGTGTCTAGGTTGCACAGTCACATCATGAAATAACATAGGTATTTTTTTAGAAAGAGAGGAGCTAGGGCAGAATCCATTTTTTGGCACTTAAATTTAAAACCACTTGTGTCAAAACTTATTTCTGTATTTATAGGTATTTCCTAATGATAGATAAATAAGTTAGGCAAAAACATCTCATTTTTTTTCCTTTTTCACAATTAAGGAAAATAAGCTTCATCAGTAGTCACTAATTAAAACTTAATGCTGCCTCTTTTTCATTGCAAGTACTATATTGATTTGAAGAGCAGGTTATTGAGGAAAAAGCTGCCATAGAGGGGTTTTTTTTTTTTAACTTAATTACTGTTTTATTAGGAGCTCTTACCAGTGCCATGTTAATGGAATGTTGAGGTACACATTGACCTACATATTAACAGAATTATTTAGAGAGTGATAAGTAATTTTTTCCCCCTGATGGACAATTATGCATTGTTTTGGCAAATAAGATTAAAAAAATTTTTTTTACAGTAGGTCCTTGTTGGTTATCTAGTTTATTTACTTTTTAAATTAATTTTTATTGGTGTATAGTTGATTTACAATGTCAAATAAGATTTTTTAAAAAATATTTCAGTTTTATTTATTTTGGAATAGAAATACATTCACCTGGTTCAAAATTCCAGAGGTACACAGCAGTATATAGAAGTCTTTTGCTCACTCTTGTCCCCAAACCACCATATTAAATATTTATTTATTTTATTTATTTATTTTATTATTTTCTTAATGTTTTTGGCTGCGTCCGGTCTTAGTTGCGGCATGCAGGATCTTCGTTGAGGAATGTGGGATCTTTCATTTTGGTGCGGGATTCTCTCTAGTTGTGGCGTGTGGGTTTTTCTCTTCTCTAGTTGTGGTGCGTGGGCTCTGTGCTTTGCAGCACGAGGGCTCTCTAGTTGAGGCATGCGAGCTCAGTAGTTGTGGTGCACGGGCTTAGTTGCCCCACGGCATGTGGGATCTTAGTTCCCCAACCAGGGATCGAACCCGGGTCCCCTGCCTTGGAAGGTGGATTCCTTACCACTGGACCACCAGGGAAGTCCCCAAACCACCATATTAGTCTCTCTGAAGCACAGCTTCTGTTACTAGTTTCCTACATTTCTTTCCGTAAATGTTTTATACATATAGAAGATATACATGTGTATGTATATATATATATATTACATATTTATATTTATATGTAACAAAAGAATTTTCCTTTTCACAGAAATGCTTACTACTATTCCACTCTTGCTTATTTTCATTTAACAGCGTATCTTGAAAATCATTTCATGTTGGTCTGGAAAAAGCTTTCTTGTTCTTGTGGTCTCATGGTGTCTGTTGTATGGGTGCATTGTAGTCTTATTTAACCTAGGCTCCTACTAATGGACATTTAGGTTGTTGCCAATCTTTTATTTTCACTAACAATGATTAATACTGCTTTCTGCTTATTTTTCACTTCCGAATTCATTTCCTGCTTTTGTCAGGGCCTAGATATTTGTACCAGGAACTGAGAGCTATTTATTCTGACACATTTGGTGTTTGTATATAGACATCCAGGTAAATGTACACACTGCTAAACTATCTAGTTCTAGTCTCTTTCCCTAGGGTATTCACCTATGATAAAACCTATTTATTGGAATCCTTAGGCTATACAAGTGCTGGGTCACAGCTCCTATTGGCAAACTAGAAAGTTCCAATTACTAATCTGTGATTTCAATTACTATGACATGTTCTGTGTTTCAGTTAGAGGGAACAGCCCTTATTTGGTGAGACTCAAATAGTGTTAATGAAAAATGTATCATTGATAAGGCAGGCTAAGAAAATGGGAACCATCTAAGCTCTTAGGGTGAGATGAGTATAGAAAATCAGAACAGTTTTACTGTTTGATTTTAAGGTCTTCATACATTATTTCAGTCTACATCTGTTAGGGCTACAGCTGGGACATTTGATGATCAAAACTCTTAAGGTAGTAATCAGATACAGTATTTAGACAGCAAATCAGTGAGCAGGTTTGTTGATCTATGTACATTATTCTAAATCTTGACGGTATCATATGAAGCACAAAAAATAAATATTGTCACAGCCAGCAATGGAGGTTTCAATATTTAATCACTAGATTGAACCACTTTTCCCCTAAATTTTTCACTCACTGAATCATAACTGCTGGTCTCTTAGCTTACTCTGATTTTGTGCAGAAAACATCATATCTTAAAAATGTGGTATCTGGGAAAGACAATAGAAATAAAGCCATTTGAATTGTTATATATTGGCATTGGTTTGATGGTTATTCGATTAAGATAGAAATGGAAAATATTTCTTATTTCTTGACTGTAAAAAGAAAAAACAGTTTCCAGTCATTGCAAGTGAAGCATCTTGAGTTAGGTTTTTTGTTTTTGTCTTTGTTTCCTGAGAGAAATGTAAAGAATTCCACTTATTTATTTTTATCTTAGGAATAGGAAGCACATCATCAAGTACAAGAGATAATAAAACATACCTCCTAACTATGTTATGATTGGTTAAGTAGAGCAGAGGAGGTAGAGAGGGGATGTGAAGGAGAAACAGTCTTTTTGTTTCCAAAAGTCATGATGAAAATCAGTGATAAAACATTGTGCGTGTGCATTTGCACATTGGAGTATTTTGTTATTGTGTTTTTTTTGGTTGTGAATAGAGAAAGAAAGGACCTTTCAATAAAGAAAAGAATAAATTTTATTAGAACTTGTTATAAATATTTTTTATTCTCAGAGCTGAAATGCTAAGCCATTATTTAAATTTTATCTCCATTTTTTTTTTGATTGGAGAAATCCATTAACTTTTACTTTAGAAAGTGGACTGTGTCATATCTCATTCTACAGAGGAATAAATGTGTTTATTATCTTGTGAATTATCTTGTGAAATCCTAATATTGTGGCATTTGGAAATAGTGTTACTCTGGTAGTACCTTGTTTTTGACATTGACATTTTGGACTGGATAATTCCTTGTTGTGGGGGCCTCTTCTGTACGTTGCAGAAGATTTAGCAGCAGCTGTGGCTTCAACCCACCAGATGCCTGTAGGAAACCCTCCGGTCCCCTGCCCTGGGGGACAAAACTGTCCCCAACTGAGAACCACTACTATAGACATACATGTTGATTCTACACAGCAGGTTTAAAAGTGGATCCCGCACAGTATTCAACTGTCTGATGCACTTCCCCAGTATTTGTGATCTGGAGCAGCAAAGCAACACAAAGACACAAATTTGGGGGCAATATATATATTTTTCCTAAGACCACCACTCAATCTTGGGGCAATTTTCGAGAAACATTAAAGCTAGCTCTTGGGTTCTGAATTGGTTGATTAATTGATTGGTCAATTGATCGATTCGTTCACTCAGCAAAACTATACTGAGCCCCTGCTACATGCCGCTTTCAGTGTTGGTGACATGTGTGCTGCTGTGTGGTTCTTGTGGCTATATGTAGTGAATTGGTGGGTAGTAAGCCTGCAGGTAGAACAGTTAAGAAGCTGTTGGGTGAAATATAGGTGAGAAATGATGGTTGCCTGGATTTGGGTAGTGAGCTGGGATGATGAGAAGAGATTTTATACAAAGATATTTAGGAGGTAAAAACATTAGGATTTGATGATTGATTGGAGAAAGGAAGGAGTCAAGAATAATTCCCAGGTTTCTGGCATAGTTAAAAGGGTGAAGAGTGTTGGCATTCACTAAGAAGAGGAATAGAGTTGGAAGAATGGGCTTTTTGGGAGAGTGGGAGCAGATATTGATTTTACCTTGTGACACTTTCAGTTGAAGGTGCCTTTGAGACATCCAAGAGGATGAGCTAGACAATGAACTTGAGAACTATTTTGTTCCGTGTTCTATCCCCCATTCTTTGGATGGTGTTTACATTTCTAGGAATGGAGGCAAGTTTAGCCTAGATATATAGATTTTGTGTTCTGCAGGGTGTAGCTGGTGTGATTGAAATCAGGGAAACAGATGAAATTTCCCAAGGAGAGGGCCTATAGGGAGAAGCAACATTCTGGGAGATATGTTTGCTCAAGGAACTGAAGAGGAGGGGCTGGAGAAGTATGAGGAAAATCAGGAGTGTATGGTTTATGGAAGAGAAGAGAACGTTTCCAAGATAAGGGAGTGTTTAATGGTTTTGAATTCAACTAAGAGGTCAAATAAGATGAAGAC
Organism: Balaenoptera ricei; assembly: GCF_028023285.1. Classification (NCBI taxonomy): domain Eukaryota; kingdom Metazoa; phylum Chordata; class Mammalia; order Artiodactyla; family Balaenopteridae; genus Balaenoptera; species Balaenoptera ricei. The sequence goes on from NC_082640.1 coordinate 154,398,151, forward strand.
TGAGAAGACCATTGAATTTTACAACTGAAAAGCATGGGTGACTTTTTGAGAACCTTTTTGGTAGACTGGTGGTTGCAAGAGTTCAGGAGATTTGGTTAAAGAGTAAGTGAGAGTAAATGGATGGAATCAGCATGTGTAGGTCATGCTTTGATGTATTTTGGCTATAAAGAAGAGACTGGAAATAGTATGTGAAGGGTGGTATGGGCTGGGAGAGGGCATGTGGGCTTGAGCACGTTTAAATGCTGATAGGAAGGGGACAATGGAGACACAGACGCTGATGCAGGAGAGGAGAAAATGGGGATGGGATCAACTTGAGATGGGGTAGGTTCAGAGCACAGGGAGAGGGACTAATCTTAGATAGGGTAACCCTGCAAACTGGAGAGATGTCGTTAGTGATTGAGAGTGTTCATATTCTTCTGGGATTAGTTTCCAGTCTATGGGGCCTTTTTAGGGAATGATTCTTCTGGGGCTTCCTGAAGGCTCAGAGTGACAGAGGCATTAAGAGACTCCTGGCAAAGTCCATACCATTTCTAAATTCCCTAGGGTACATTGATTCCCAGAGGTTCATTTAACGACTCTTTATTTTGGGTAGCAGGCATGTTCTAGAATTGGACTCCGAACCTATGGGTTAGGTTAGGGCTTGGTGTCCAATTATTGTCTAAATAAGCAGAGTAGCAGGGTGCTTTGAACGCCTCTGAAGACTTACCCAGGTGTTGAAGTACAACCTGGAGATCACCTACAGCCAGTCTACTTTAATTAACAAATATGTCATTCGTATTATGATTCTTTATTATTACTAATCTACATGATAGATTGTTGATTGTAGAAAACTCTGGGTTATTATAGTACTAAGTTTAAAAAATGATACCGTTCAAGTGTTGAAGGGTTTTTTATAGCTCATTTTCTCCTGTGGTTTAATAGAAAGAGGGTAGGCTTTTGAGCCAGAAAAAAAAAAATGGATTCAAATCCTGGCTCCGTCATTGACTAAGCTTATGTGGCCTTGAGCAAGTCATTTACTTTGTAGTATCCTCATGACAATAATTCCTGGTGATGTCTAACTTGCATCACGGTTAATTAGAGGTCATGCATATATATCAGTACTTTGTTGATCTTAAATAGAAGCTGATATTGTTTTTAATTATTTAAAAATAATTTATTATTTACTATTATAGGACCCTTAGCGAGCACACTCTGAATTTGTTAGAATTCCAAATCAAAAATCAAAGATCTTATTTTTCCATGGATCTAAGAGAGATTAATGGTGATGTCCTTGGTCTAAGTTTTGGTAGGGACAGAAGATTACAGAAGTAATCCTGGGCCAACTGAAAATATCTTTTATTGGGCTTCATGTTTATTTACATAGTAAATAAGGAGAAAAGAGGTAACATTCTAGATTTTAAAAGTCTGTGGAAGTAAATCAAATTTTTATTGGATCCTGATTATTTTCTATTAATGCATCTCAGTTAGATGTTTTTTTTTTTTTTTTTTTTTAATAGACTTAGCCTCTTCAACCCCTCTTTTCTTTTGTTTAGTAATTCCCTTTCCCCTCTCTTTTTCCTCTTCTTGCTTTTCTTCAGATTATTGGGAACTTTCTCGTGTTGCAGCATTTGCTGCTATCAGTCATGCCGGGAAAGCTTCTTGTGCACCAGAAAAGCTATCAGATGTTTTCGTGCAAGAGAGAAAAGAGAGAGAGAGCTAGAGAGATAGGAGGAGGGGAGGGGGTGGAGGGGGGCTGGGAGGGAGGAGAGAGCTAGAGGAAGGAAGGGAGAGAAATGGTGTCTCGGGTCCCTGTGCTGGTGTTCTTCCTCCTTCAGAGAAGCTTCAGATACTGTTTGGCTCTGGCTCAGTTGCTCTATGGGTGTCACTGAAGAAGGGGGTCAGGGAGGGGGAGAAGGCAATTAAAACCTTGAACACTGTAAAGGCCCTTCTAATTAAGTGGTGAGGATGGAAAAATAAAATTCCTTCTTAGGCTTTATTTCTGTTCTCCCTTTAAAAGTCTGCTGAGGGATTGGAGCTCATGTCCCTTAGAAAAGATAAAGTTCAAAATAACAGCTCTGGGAAGAAAACGTTTTTATGAACTTTTCAGATAAAGCCATCCTTATTTGATTCCCTTGGACCCCCTCGCCTCTATCCTCCCCACCCTCACCGTCACTTCAGACTGAAGCACCCAGGACACAGTTCAAGTATCTAACTGCTCTGTTTCCTATGTGCAGCTTGCTTTTGGTCCTTGCTGGGAAATGCTCTGAAAACTGAACTGGCCACAGAACACAAAGGCCAACCCGTGTTGTCCCTCCTGGTAGCGCACTGTGTGATTTGTTCCCACTCCTGCTCAGGACTCATTAGTCGCTCAGTACAGAAAAGGTTGCTCCCCTGGAATAAAAGGAATGGGCCCAGCTCGGAGTTCTTTTTCTCCATTTGCTGTGTTTTATTTGGGTGCACTCACAGCCCCACACCTTCATTAGCGACCTGGTGCCGGTGGGGACAGGCACAGTGCTGAGACTAGCTTTTGCTGGTTCCCTGGGGTGTATCGGAGATCTCAGAACTCAATACCCTACTATGAAAATAAAATACTGTGCTTCAGACGACCTCTGGATGGAAAAAAGCCATACGTCCCAATCTGCCAGGGCCTCTCAAATTGCCATCCTTGCCAAGAGCCCGTCCCACCCCCCAGCTTCCTCCCCTTCCTCTGAATGTGGTTCTTTTGGTAGCCTCTGTGTCAGGTAAATGTTTATGTGTGTGTGAAAATGCAGGCTTTGGGCGAAAATCTTTTGTATTTAAAGCACAGCTCGGGATAGTAGTTTCTTGTGAGAACTGTAGGCAGCAGATATTTGTGAGCTTTTATGCCCCAAGTGATATCATTTCAGATTTATATAGGAAGTTTGGGAAAGGGTGTGAAAACTTAGAGATGCTATAGAAAACTGAGTTGTATATTTATAATTCAAGTTGTTTTTCCTAACCTTCCAGAGTGACCCAGTTCTTGTCTTATTAAAAACCCAATCACCTGGAGAACTCTCCCTGATACCAGAGCCACATGTGTTCGTGAACTTTGTAATAAAATGTGACACTAACATGAACGGTGTCCATCAAACCTTTCTTTAAAGCACTTGGGGTACTCAAAGCATTGTGTCTTGTTCAACTTCCCGTGTTAATATGCTATAATTCTTGGGAACTGATTACTGTACTTATTTTAAGGCAGTGTGGGAAAATAAAAATAAGAGACCTTTTGTTATTAAATGACCATTAGAGCCTTGAGTAGAGCTCAACTTTCTTATCCTTTGATTGTTGTCACATCATCACTGCAATAACAGGGTAAGATTTGCAGTTCTAATAAATTGTTCTAAATTCTTTTTTTTTGTTTGTTTTGTTTGTTTGTTTTAGTTGCAGTGAGCAGGGGCTACTCTTCATTGCTGTGCGCAGGCCTCTCATTGTGGTGGCTTCTCTTGTTGCGGAGCACGGGCTTCAGTAGTTGTGACTCGCAGGCTCTAGAGCGCAGGCTCAGTAGTTGTGGCACACGGGCTTAGTTGCTCCGCGGCATGTGGGATCTTCCCAGACCAGGGCTCGAACCCGCGTCCCCTGCATTGGCAGGTGGATTCTTAACCACTGCGCCACCAGAGAAGTCCAAATTGTTCTAAATTCTTTAAATCTCAAAGTTCATGGTTATTACATTTAAATGATAACATTCAGACTGTATGAGATATTTAGAGCCTTCATTTATAGAGAGTATTCAATAATTTAAGAAAAATCCCCTTGGAGTCTACAGGAAAATAATATACATTTGGAAATGTGAGATGCTGTTTTTGTTTTGTACTTCAGGTTTGCAGACGTGCTCTAATTTTCTACAGAAAGTTTTGGATAGAATCTTTGTTTAAAAAATTTATAGAGATAAGAGAGAAATATTTTCATAGTCTGGGTCTACACAATTTTATATTGCTAAAAAAGAAGTGGATTGTCCCTTCCTGCTACCACAGACAGCAGTATAGGAACATCTTTGGACTTTCCAGGGTATGTACTCAGGGGTAGGATTGCAGGGTCATCGAGAATACACATTCTGAACATCCCTAAGTACTCCCAGATTGCTTCCCGGAAAGGCTGCACGCGTCTGTATCCCACCAACAGTAGATGAATGCTCCTGCTTCCCCACATCCTTGCCAAGATTTGCTATGTTTAGACTTTCTCATTTTTCCAAACTGATGGGTGTGAAGTGATATTTCATTTTAATTTACATTTCTCTGATTACTAATGAAGTTGAGCATTTCTTTATATACTAGTTAGTTATTTGGTTTTTTACTATCATGACTTGATTTAAGGTTTCATGTTGATATAGACCTTAATTTTGAGTTTGGCAAATATATGCAAAAAATTACGTATATTTTAATTTTACAGTCTATGCTTTGAGGATCCAAGGCCACGGGGTTGCTCTCTGACACTTTTTTCTGTTAGCCATGTTACTTTTAAGCTTTAATTCATCTAGAGGTCACTTTTGAATATAGTGGCATTGTTTGAGACAGCAGATTCATACTTTGGAACATGATGCAGCAGTTTGGCATGAACTAAAGGGCCATACTGTATCATGGATGCAGTTTGAAGAGAGGATTCAGTGAAAAACAGAAGAAGGCTATGGATGCATAGTACATAACCACTTATGAAAAAATTCAAACATGTATATACACAGGACAGAACTTTATGTTTTTCAGGTAAACAACCCATATCCAAAGATAGAACCAGACAATTAAGTGTTTGCTTATGTAGGAGTAGGACAGAATGGGGATTAGAGATAAAGGGGAAAAAAACCAATAAATGAAAATAAACTCAAGAGAGGGGCCTTGCATAGATAGTAATAGTGTATTCTGGGCTGAGAAGTGTTATTAACCCAGTGGTTTGGGGATAGGGTGAATATAATTTAGAGGGGTAACCAGAAAGTAGGTTAGGTGACTAGCCAAAAAAGGTTAATTGAAGGAAAATAAAAATAAAATATTTTAAGTGTTGTGATTCATAAGTAAGATAGCCTGTAAGGAAGAAAAATGCTCTTAAATAACTACATCTGGTTGTGGGTTTTTTGTTTTTGTTTTTGTTTTCTGTATTAGTTCTGTTGGTGCTCTGTCCCATGCCCCCTCATTTATTTTATGTCTGCATACTCATTATACTAGCACTCTATATTTTTTATCTCATTTGTTCCTCATTACAACCTGCGTACTATAAATAAAGGAAACAGACTCAGAAAGTGGAAGTGATTTTTCTAGGGTCATACAGCTATAAGGAACAGAACCAGGATTTGAAGCCAAGCATAACTCCAAAGCTTGTCTTTTTTCTACCTGACTGCATTATATTTTTCATAGGCCATCTTCAAAATCCATATTTGTGTAGAGTGTGGTGTCTTCATTAGGCTTCTTAATTTTGAAAGAGGACATTAACCCTACCCTCTGCTCCCACTGTTGCTAAAAGAGGTGGACATCTTTAAGTTGCATCACAGAAAGTCTGTATTCAGATTCCTTTTAGAGATTAGAACTTTGAACTCTCTGTTGTCCAGTTGCTCAAAAATCTGCTTGTAGAAGATTGGTATTAAATCATGGGCCTTCAATGATGGCTGTTGTATCAAACAGTGGGATGAAATTGACTATCTGTCAGTGATGGAGTTTTTGAGGAGGCCTCAGTACACCACACCCCATCATCTTTAAGAGGACCTAGAGATGAAATTCCTCCCAGACCTCAGGGTCAGGAAACACTGATTCATTTTCTAAAAAAAAAAAAATCTTGTGGCCATTATGAATCTTATATTTGATTATATTTTCTTCTCTAAGTGGATTAGAGCCAAGTTTGCAGATCATTTCTCATAGCTGTGGGGGAATAAACAATATGCATTTGTGTGCTAATCTTACTCCTAGCATTATTTTCCTGTGTTCCTCTTTGATTTCGTGTTTCTTATTTGTTTGTATTGAGTGTATTTTCATAAACTGTCACAAATCATTTCATTGGTGCCGAAAATATATAATATCATGTGTAAGTTTTCCTGACTTGACAGTTCTATCATATTCCTGCTAGGAAATGTCATGTGTACACGTTCATCTTTCTCATTTGTTTCCTCCATTCTTTCATCGCCTTCTAATTTTCCATTGTTTATTACAGATTTCTCCCTTGATTAACAGACTAGTTAGAATTTCAGTGGTGCTTTTCATTGTTGACTGTCAACATAAAGAGTTATGTTTTTAGACAAATTAATCTTGTAATTTGTATTTCTCTAAGTCCATGTTTTTAGTAAAAGTATAAATTTTTATGAAAACATAAATAAATTTAACTAATTTGATTTTTTTCATCTGAAGATAAGAGTAGGGAAATTTGGAATCTCAGAGGAGTGCTATTATAGAAGGTTTTGAGAGTTTATATAGAGAACAGAATGATTTTTTTCAGCTTGTTCTCATGAGGGCAGTGAATTCCCTGTCTATTGCCTAATGGACATCTCTAATTGGATGTTCAACTGCTACTTCAGATTGCCTGAAACTTCACATATAATTCCCCTCCCCAATAAAGTTACCTCCACCGTTTCCCCCTCCCCATTCCCCATTCCATTTCCTGATTTGGTGACTGGTATTACTCTGTACCTCGTCACCCAAATCATATACATGTGGCAGTTGTATTAGACTCCTCTAATCAGTCACTCAGTTCTTTATGTTTACCTACTTCACAGCTTTTAAGCTGGCTCTTTTCCAGGCCCATTGCTTTTTACCAATTCCAGTGCCTTGCACATAGCCTTTCCTAAGCAGGCACTCCAAATTTTTGGTTGAAGAAATGAAGAAATGGATGAATGAATTTGGGAATGAATTGTCTTCATTTCATTGCTTCTGTCTGGACTACTGCAAGATCCTACCTTCCTGCCTTTATCCTGGCCCCTCCTAATGTCGTCAGAGTGATATTCCTAAAATGCAAATCAAATCCTGTCACTCTTCTGTTTAAAACCTTCAGTGACTCCTTCCAGCTTCCAGGATTAGGTTTGGTTTAGTATCAAGCCCCTTCATGCTAAGTCCCCTGCATCTTTTTTTTTTTTTCATTTTTGAATTTTATTTTATTTATTTTTTATACAGCAGGTTCTTATTAGTCATCAATTTTATACACATCGGTGTATACATGTCAATCCCAATCGCCCAATTCATCACACCACCACCCCCACCCCCCTGCCGCTTTCCCCCCTTGGTGTCCATATGTTTGTTCTCTACATCTGTGTCTCAATTTCTGCCCTGCAAACCGGTTCATCTGTACCATTTTTCTAGGTTCCACATATATGCGTTAATATACGATAATTGTTTTTCTCTTTCTGGCTTACTTCACTCTGTATGACAGTCTCTAGATCCATCCAGGTCCAACAAATGACCCAGTTTTGTTCCTTTTTATGGCTGAGTAATATTCCATGTATATATGTACCACATCTTCTTTATCCATTCGTCTGTCGATGGGCATTTAGGTTGCTTCCATGACCTGGCTATTGTAAATAGTGCTGCAGTGAACAGTGGGGTGCATGTGTCTTTTTGAATTATGGTTTTCTCTGGGTATATGCCCGGTAGTGGGATTGCTGGGTCATATGGTAATTCTATTTTTAGTTTTTTAAGGACCCTCCATACTGTTCTCCATAGTGGCTGTATCAATTTACATTCCCACCAACAGTGCAAGAGGGCTCCCTTTTCTCCACACCCTCTCCAGCATTTGTTGTTTGTAGATTTTCTGGCGACGTCCATTCTAACTGGTGTCAGGTGATACCTTATTGTAGTTTTGATTTGCATTTCTCTAATAATTAGTGATGTTGAGCAGCTTTTCATGTGCTTCTTGGCCATCTGTATGTCTTCTTTGGAGAAATGTCTCTTTAGGTCTTCTGCCCATTTTTGGATTGGGTTGTTTGTTTTTTTAATATTGAGCTGCATGAGCTCTTTATATATCTTGGAGATTAATCCTTTGTCCATTGATTCGTTTGCAAATATTTTCTCCCATTCTGAGGGTTGTCTTTTCGTCTTGTTTATGGTTTCCTTTGCTGTGCAAAAGCTTTGAAGTTTCATTAGGTCCCATTTGTTTATTTTTGTTTTTATTTCCATTACTCTAGGAGGTGGATCAAAAAAGGTCTTGCTGTGATTTATGCCAAAGAGTGTTCTTCCTGTGTTTTCCTCTAAGAGCTTTATAGTGTCTGGTCTTACATTTAGGTCTTGAATCCATTTTGAGTTTATTTTTGTGTATGGTGTTGGGGAGTGTTCTAATTTCATTCTTTTACATGTAGCTGTCCAGTTTTCCCAGCACCACTTATTGAAGAGACTGTCTTTTCTCCATTGTATATCCTTGCCTCCTTTGTCATAGATTAGTTGACCATAGGTGTGTAGGTTTATCTCTGGGCTTTCTATCTTGTTCCATTGATCTATGTTTCTGATTTTGTGCCAGTACCACATTGTCTTGATTACTGTAGCTTTGTAGTATAGTCTGAAGTCAGGAAATCTGATTCCTCCAGCTCCGTTTTTTTCCCTCAAGCCTGCTTTGGCTATTCGGGGTCTTTTGTGTCTCCATACAAATTTTAAGATTTTTTACTCTAGTTCCGTAAAAAAATGCCATTGGTAATTTGATAGGGATTGCATTGAATCTGTAGATTGCTTTGGGTAGTATAGTCATTTTCACAATATTGATTCTTCCAATCCAAGTACATGGTATGTCTCTCCATCTATTGGTATCATCTTTAATTTCTTTCAACAGTGTCTTATAGTTTTCTGCATACAGGTCTTTTGTCTCCCTAGGTAGGTTTATTCCTTGGTATTTTATTCTTTTTGTTGCAGTGGTAAATGGGAGTGTTTCCTTAATTTCTCTTTCAGATTTTTCATTATTAGTGTATAGGAATGTAAGAGATTTCTGTGCATTAATTTTGTATCCTGCAACTTTACCAAATTCATTGATTAACTCTAGTAGTTTCCTGGTGGCATCTATAGGATTCTCTAGGTATCATGTCATCTGTAAACAGTGACAGTTTTACTTCTTCTTTTCCAATTTGTATTCCTTTTATTTCTTTTTCTTCTCTGATTGCCGTGGCTAGGACTTCCAAAACTATGTTGAATAATAGTGGTGAGAGTGGACATCCTTGTCTTGTTCCTGATCTTAGAAGAAATGCTTTCAGTTTTTCACCATGGAGAATGATGCTTGCTGTGGGTTTGTTGTATATGGCCTTTATGATGTTGAGGTAGGTTCCCTTCCCTCTGTGCCCACTTTCTGGAGAGTTTTTATCATAAATGGGTGTTGAATTTTGTGGAAAGTTTTTTCTGCATCTATTGAGATGATCATATGGTTTTTATTCTTCAATTTGTTAATATGGTGTATCACATTGATTGATTTGCGTATATTGAAGAATCCTTGCATCCCTGGGATAAATCCCACTTGATCATGGTTTCTGATCCTTTTAATGTGTTGTTACCTCCTACATTTCTCTCTACTGACCTTGTAGTTTCATCGTGTGACTGTGTGTTCCATCTCCTCCCACATGCTGTTCATTCTGCAGAACCTAACTATAGGTTCCCTGGAGAACTTGACTGACTCTGCCAGTCTGAATTAGATGTTTTTTCTCATTGCCCTCATATTCCTTTATGCACAGCACATGGCACATCCCACATTAAACTGTTATCATGACTTCCTTATCTAGGGGCCTTTTCTTAATATGGGCTCTTTACTCCTAGACAGTGTCGAACATTTAGTGAATAACCAGTAATTGCCTGACTTACTGACTGAATACGGAATAGAATAAGTCTGTAGGTTATCATCCAATCTAACCATTTTTTCAGTAACTATTTATTGAGTACTTACTACATATCAGATATTGAGAGGCTGGGGATACCGCAGTGAACAGTTCCTACACAGTCAATTATAAAATTAGCAAATAGATGTACAGTGTTGGGTAGTGTTAAGTGTTATAAGGAAAATGAAGAGGGATATGGAGATTCTAGAGCATACCGTCAAGCAAGGCATGTCTAGAGAGGAAACCTTTGAGCAGAGACCTGAATGAAGAGAGAGGAACCATGTGGCTCTGGTGGTGGTGTGGGGAAGTGTGGTTCTAGGCAGAGAGAATAACATTTCTGAGTACGAGGCCCTGTTCTAGGGGCCCTGGGGACAACAGTGAACAACACTGTTTATTGTTTAACTGTGCAGTGTGTTCTTTTTCAGTATTACATATCATACCTTTCTTTAATTGCTTGATTTTCTGAAATTGAAAAATCCCACCATAGGAAAGTCCCTTTGTTCTCCCTAACTGCTTGTCACTTCCTACTCTTTTCTCCAGAAGGAGAACCCCTAGACTTTTATTATTTTGGAGCTCCTAACACAGTAGGATACTGATTCAGGGGGCAGATCCTCAACCTAGCCATATTTAATCATGGTGTTCAGGGTTGTGTGAAAGTGTCTTAGATATTTCTGCCTTTGAGTTGACACGAATTGTGTATGTCCATAAAATTCCCTTACTGTAACCTACAGTATCTACATGTAGATACTACCATTTCCTTTGTCCAGACCCCCAATGTAGCCCACAATCCTGGATAAAACATTTTTAGATCCTTTTGCCTCACTGAGACAAGAAATCACAATTTTTAAAAAATTGAAGTATGGGTGGTTTACAATGTTATGTTAGTTTCAGGTGTACAACACATTGATTTTATATTTTTATAAATTGTACTCCATTTAGAGTTATTACAAAATAATGAGTATATTTCCCTGTGCTGTACAATATATCTTTGTTGCCTATTTATTTTATACATAGTAGTTTGTCTCGTAATCCCATACCGCTATCTCGCCCCTCCCCACTTCCCTCTCCTCACTGGTAACCCCAAGTTTGTTCTCCGTATCTAAGACAACACAATTTTGGATGTTATTCCTTACTTTGTGACCTGCTTACTGCGTAAGTTAAGTCTGCTCTGTGGCAGTTTCGCATTTGTAAGCAGGGCACCCTTCCAGTTAAGTTGTAAAAAAATCTCTCTTTAAATAAGTCTCCATGCCCTTGAAGAATAGGAGCTCCAGAAACGTAGAGTCCAGAGAGAAAAAAAGAAAGAACATTCCAAAGAAAACTGTGTAAATTTGCAAATTTGTTGTCCCCTGGTGGCAGCTGACAGGTGGAATGACAACCCAACCAAATAACACTAGGGCCATTGTGATAGGAGGGAACTTAATATTGTTATTGTTCCACTTGATGCAGTTTGTGTGAGGCTTTGCCAGCTCTTGTATTGAGAACACCCAATCGAGTGGAAGAGTTTTTGGATTCTGCATTTAGAGCTGCCCAACAACTGAGGAAAACCGATTAAATCTGGAAGGTGGCAGCTCACTCGACAGGCTTCTCCGGGTACCCTTGAGGAGAGTCAAAGATAAATACCACGTTTTACGAGAGGAGTGTGGGGTGAGAGGGAGTGCCTGGGACAGGAGCTAAAATTTCACAGGGTGGGAGACGTTCTTACTGACTTTCTTCCTGATCACACTCTTGTCTCATGACCTCGTTCATGCTCAGATTAGAGCCAGCCCTTGTAAACATGTGTGAGTTTGATAGGGAAGGAAGGAGATAGAAGTGTATTCCTAACTACCTGAACTGTAGAGGCAAAGTGATCAAATACAAATTTCTTTAAAAAATGCCTTTCAAAGCTATTTTATAAATCATATTGGATGATCGTTTGCTTGTGGGATATGTAAAAACTCTGGCCTGTCACCCAAAGGTTTATTTTTGAAAGTCTGTAATTTTTTTCAGGAAAAGTTCATGGGCTTTCAATATGGGCCATGTTCCAAGTTCAGGATATTACGTCAAGGCCAGGTGGTACTCAGCTTCTCTGTTTACTGGGTTTGGACCCTGGTCCCTCATCCCTCCGTTGTGCCTTACTTTTTTTCTTTTTTTAAATCTTTATGAATAATTTTTACTTGAGTTTGACCTACCTCAGAGGGGCTATGGATATTTAACTGGTTAAAAATAATTCATAGACTTGTAAGCTTTAGAGATCATTTGGCCCACCCCTGCCATTTTGTAAAGAGGAAATGGAAGCCCAGAGAAGTCAAGTGGCTTGCTTAGGGACCGTCAGATGGCAAGTAAATACACAAGGACTCCACCCAGATCCTGACCGCACCCCTCTCTTTTTTTTTTTCCTATGTCGATGCATATCTTTTGAGCTGCTTAGAGTTCAGTATTACATACAGTGGAGAGAACTATAGCAGTTTACTTTATTGATTTATATAGAATAATTAATGAAATAATTGAATGAATTTTTGTATAATTCAAAACCTCATATTCAATCTCTTTTTTCCATCAAACCTTCTCCGAGAGCAAATAGAAAATAGATGACCATGTTAAGTTTCAATTTGTTGTGTTTCTCTTCCTGCTGTGGCAAATATGGTAATTAAAGAAATAAAATGAAGTAGCACAAAGTTAGTCAACCAGCAGATGAAGAACAAAACCAAAGGTAATAATTACATTATTAAGTGCCAATAATTGAGATTCTAAACTATGACTCCCATGAATATAGTTTGGGTTGCTGTGACTATTATTACAACATTTTATGTCTCCACAACCTACAGCACTTTCTCATTCTCTTTTCCCAGTGTGAAAAGTTGATTTAAAATGCTAGTACAAATTGAGGAAGGAAAGCTTTTTGAGATTTTCTTAGAGGATAGGCTGAAGAGGAAGGATCCTTGCCCTGACTAGAATTAAGGAGGAGAAAATATATTATTGACTACTTCCAGCAGACCACTTCTGGCAGAGAACAAACAAATTTTTAAAAAATTAATTTAAAAAGGCATTAGTATCAAATAATTCCTCAAAAGAAAAGTGCTTTATGGATGAAAAATATAGTTAATTACTCCTGTAGAAATGTAGGGAATTTTGCAGGTTCAATATTTTGTTCCCTATTAGAAGAGATAGTTGGCATTTGTCAGTATTGGTCGCCAGTACCACTAGTTGTCAGCATTAGTTGTGGCTAGCCTGGCCTATCCTCCTTCTGTCTTTGTTTTAGGGAATAGAACTCACCCAGTCACAATTTTCAGAAGGGCAGAGGTAACCTCCTTCAGTGTGACCATAGTACTGTTTATGTTGGAGACAAATCCCAGAAACTCAAGGTAACAACATACGCAGAGTGAGAGAGTATATCCAGGAGATTTTTATTTGGCATTTTTACTGCTAACAGTCTACAGAAGTTTTAGTATTTAGTGCCAGGTCAGGCTTAAGGGGCAGTTTCTATTTCTGTGTGTTTTTGAAAGGTACAAAGAATCAGCAAAAAGATTATATAGTAGATAATAGACAATGGAGATTCTGGCTTCTATAGAAACTTTCAGAGATACGCGGGAAGGCAAACAGCTGCTTCTATTTTGTTGTTGTTGCTTTAATTAAAGGAACTCAAGAAACACAGTGTATTTTTTGGTTCTTTGAGCAAGGCCTTTGTTTGCAAAACTCTTGGAAACCCACCCCCCTCCCCAAACCTGTAAATACTTTTGTGACCGATTAAAAAAGCAGGTAAACTGAGAAACAAAGCACTTAGAAGATAGACCTAGGGTCACACACACGGTGTGACCAAAACCGAATTGTGTCTTAAAACTCAGTTATCTAATCTCCCCACTCCACTGCGTATTCTGCTAGCAGTCATTCAGTAAAGTGCTTTTCAACACTGTGGAGTCTTGCTATAAACACAGTGGCTTTGGAACAGGGTTATCTCTAGACTGTTGACATCATGTCTCTGCTCACATACCAATTGGGTGAATATTGGCCCACATGATTCTTGTAAGTGGATTACAAGGAATCCATGATAGATTTCATTCACTTCTGATGAAACCAAGAACTTTGCCTCTCAAGCGCCTTGATGAGATATCGTTATTTGTTTATTACTCAGGGTACAGGTAGGGGCTCTCGGAAGTCTAGGGCTTTCAACTGAGAAAATCAAATCCATCATTTTACTGAGCTTACACAGTAAAGGAGTTAGCTAAATTCGTAAGGTTTATACTTTATTTTTACATGTTTACTTAAGACTACAGATACGAATAGGACTGTTGAGTCTGCCCAGGAGGCAGAACCGTTGTTTTGGATGAAACTAAATGAAATCCTCCTGATGCAGTAAAAGGTTGAAACAGTGGGAAAGACTTTAAGTTTGTGCCTTCTTCACCTTTAAACGCCAGGAATTTTTTCCCCCCATTTGAGAAAGATGTTCTAAGGTCTAATAGGAATAGCAATATCTTTAAGATTACAAGGAATAAAATACCAGAGCTTCCAAGTACTAAAAATTAGGAATAGCTCTGGCAGTTAACTAACTTTGCACAAGTTACCTAATTAAGTGAGTTTGTTTCCTGAACTCTAAAACAAGGATAAATGCTCTTCAGGTAAATGCTCTTCATAGTTGCTTCAAGCTTCTAGGTTCTCTAATTACTGTGTTATAGTCATGCACTGATAATAAAAAAAAATTTAGATATGTGCATAATTTTATTTTGCAGTAAAGAAGATGGTTTATGTTTATCAATAGTAGACTTGAAATTTCTTTTGTGTATGTATGATTGGTTATACATGGCCAACGAATGGAAAATTTCAGGTTGTTAATAAGAAATGGTTAACAATGGTTTCTTCTGAGGAGCAGGGCTATGGGTTTGCGGGTAAGAGAGGAAGAATTTTACATTTATTTTATACTTTCGTTTGCTAACTTTTCTTTTTTTTTTTTTACTAAATCCATGCATGGTTTAATTTTTTTTAAATTGGCCTTATTATTTTTCAAAGGACAAAAGGAAGACTTTCAAATCATCAGAGAATGTTTACCAGAATAATAATATCTGTAATTTAATTTCAGACTCCAAATATTTTATTTAACCTTAAAGTATTATTTGAAATTATAAGTAAACTTTTTGCTTTTATTAAAGGTCTTTTAAATCCTATCTATCAATGAGAGCAGCTACTTTTGTGTGATGAAACAAGCAGCCTTTTAAAAGCATAGAGGCAAGGTTTAGCAGTGTTAATGACAGGATTATAAAGCTTCTATTTATTTGGTCCTTTGAAGATCTTATTCTTTATCCTATCTGTAACAGTTTCTAGAATTATCTTCGTTTGATTTGCAGCTATGGGAATGAAATAGAGGTGGGAAAAAAATTGGTTTTCAAACCAATTAGTAATGATGAGTGCCAAGTTTAGAGTGTCTCACAGTTATATTGCCATGTCTTAAATGCAAAACAGTAGCTCTCTCTTAATCCTCTTACAAGATAAAACTACAGGAAATGAAAAAGTCTGTTGAAACATTAGAAGGCATTTTTAGAAGCTGCTTATGGCAACTGGACTTGAATTTTGGTTTGAACATTGGTTTTTGTCTTCTTTTCCTATTTTTACAGATGCTTCTATGAACTTTTGAGAAACCATAAGAACCCAGAAACCAGATGTTTCTAGCCTGGCATATTTGTGGGGTTCCTTTTCTTTTTATCTTTTCTACTTTTTTTCTTTTTGAAAAAAAATGAACTTTACAGAAAATGAGAACCTAAAGGAACATTCCATTCTATTTTTGAAAAATTGGAGTACCTTCTTAGCACTGTTAGTATATTTATATTATTATAATCAGTATAATATAGACGTGGTAGGTTTTTTATTTTCAGTTGTTCTATCAAACCTTGAACATTTCCCCCTATCTGGATCAATGTTTTCTAGCCTTACCCAGATTCAACAGTAGCAAGTACAGTGGTCCCTTTGTATCCTAGGGAGATTGGTTCCAGGACCCCCATGGATACCAAAATCCAAGGATGGTCAGGTCCCTTGTATAAAATGGCATACACTTTGTATATTACCTATGCACATCCTCCTGTATACTTTAAATTATCTCTAGATTACTTATGATACCTAATACAATGTAAATGCTATTCTATAGTTGCAAATACAATGTAAACACTATGTGAATAGTTGCCAGTTCTTGGCAAATTCAAGTTTTGCTTTATGGAACTTTCTGGATTCTTTTCAAATATTTTCAGCGCCCTATTAGTTGAATCCAAGGACACGGAACTTCTCATATCAAACCTGCTGATGTGGAGGACCGACTGTAAGCAAAAGTTAAAGATGAACTGCCACATTGGAGTTGTTAAAGTTTACTTTCGTTCTTATCAGATTTGCATTGCCTCTGGCTAAATTTATTTGTATTTCCACTTCTTTTAGGTTTTGGTACCATTATGATTTGGTTTACTTGTTACTTCATTGGCGCATTAAGTTATTTTTGCTCATGTCGATAATCTCATGGTAATGATGATAATAACTATTGTTGCTATTTATTAAGCCCTGATCTTTGCTAGATACTACTTTAGACATTTTGTTCATTCATTTCGCAAATATTTGAGTACTTTTTATGCCCCAGGCATTAATCTAGGGGCTAATGATATAGTAGTGATTAAGACCAAAAAAGCCCTTAAGAAGGTAATGTATCATATATTGTTTCTAATCTACATAAAATTGTACAAGGTAGATATTGTCTTAATTTTATAAATGAGAAAGACAAGGCTAGAGAAGGAAAACAAATTTTCCAGCATTCTGTAACCTATAAGTGACCAAGTTTTAGTTTGAACCTGTCTTATTTGATTCCAGTCTGCATTCTGCTCCATGCTACTGCCTCATGATAATCAGTACTATTTCCTTCTTCGTTAAAGATGTTTATAAACATCCAGCATTGGTTTGAACATGCTTGATTATAAACATAATTATTCCTTTTTAACCTTGGTGCTTCAAGAAAGCTAGAAGAGACACTCAAACCCAATACTTTAAGCATCAAAAAGGGTACAATACTTAGGAATAAATTTAACCAAAAAAATTTTAAGATTTTTACACTGGAAGCTACAAAACATTGCAGAAAGAAATGAAAGAAGCCTAAACAATGGAAAGATATCTCATGTTTATGGATTAGAAGACTCAATAGTTAAGATGGAAATATTCCACAAATTGTTCTACAAATTTAATACAATCTCTATGAAAACCTCAACTGATCCTAAAATTCATTTTGACTCAGAATAGCCAAAGTAATCTTAAAAAGAAAAACAAAGTTGGAAGACTCAACTTTCCAACTTCAGAACTTAATCGCAAAGCTATAGTAATCCAGATAATGTGGTGCTGGCATAAGATAGAAATATAGATCAGTGGATTAGACTTAAGAAAATAGATCAGTGGTTGCTAGGGTCTAGATAGAAAGAAAAATGGGGAGCGACTACTAATGAGTTTTTCTGGGAGGTAATGAAAATGTTTTGGACTTAGGTATTGATGATGGTGGCAGAACTCTGTGAGTATACTAAAAAAACACTGAATTGTAAAAGAGTAAATTTTACGGTATGTGAGTTATTTCTCAATAAAACTGTTACATGTATTTTTTAAAAAAACCCTGTTACTTTGGTTTTGGGAGTTTGGGTTCAATTTGGATTATCTGTTTGTGTTTGGTTATTTCAATTTGAGTATAGTGTAACCAGACTTTTATTATCCATGAGGACCTTCAATCTGCTTTGTCTGTCTGTTGCCTTACTTTATACCAGCTAGCCTTATTATGTATAGGCAAAAACTGATACAGAACAGTATGATGCCATTTTTGTTTATACTTCCTTCTTGATCCCTTTTTAAAAAACCTTAATGTTATATTATTTTTCAAACCAAGAGTGGCATATTGTTGTAATTACATCGCTTGGAAACATGTTTATTTTCAGGATTTGATTTAGAAACTGCTTTTACTCCTTTCTCTGTTATTCATGGCACTTGATGGCCACACACTTGAAATGCTCCCTGGCCAGAACACAAGAGTCTTGGGGGGTCAGTGTAGAAATGATTCATGGTTTGATAAAATGCAGGCAGGTGGAATATGACTTTTATAATGTGGCTGTGAGCCCAGCTTATGGTATGAATTTGTACATGTCTCTTTCTTTTGTAAACATGGAATTGAAGTAGGTTTGATTTCTTGATGTTCTGGCATGGTGCTGGTGAGAAGTGTGAGTGTCCTACCCAGAGCATTCTGTAACAGGAAGCAGAGTTTTCTGAGAGAAATAAGGAGCCTGGCAGAAAGAGAAGATAAAAATTTTTGCTGGGGGACAGTTCTTTTCCATTGATATTCCCAATGCATTTCCGCAGGGTGTGTCTGGGGATCCTCTGCTGTAGTTGCTAGATAATATTTCCCCTTTTGCAGGGTGATTGGATAAAGAAACCAGTGATTTGGGGCCTGGAGTGTAGACAGCAAGGAGCCATGGTTCTGAATGTGGTGTCTGGCCCCGGCATACTTGTTGGTGATGGTAATGTAAGCGGGACTGGAAAGAGCGGGCGGCAGTACTTGATAACAGGAGGCACTGGCATCACCAATTTCATTTCTGGTCTTCCCTTTTAAAATAGATTGTGTTTTAGAATCTTGTCAAATTGAGTGCTGAGTATCCCTGTAGCCATAGCCTGCCTGCCAAGTCATTGGCATACATGGAAAGAATTCTGTAAAGCTTCAGTTGCCAGCTGCATTTGAATTGTTAATTTTAATCAACTCTCTCATACATTGGTCCTACCCATCAGCAACTTTCCCTCTTTGCCATTTAGTCTTTCTGCCCAATTCAAGTGATAGCAACCTCCAAATTTAGCTCCCTTAATTCCTGACTAACCTTATAGTTGTTGCTTTCAGTGGTACCATGGGCAGTTGGCATATTTTTTTTAAATTTTTTTATTTTCTGTTTTTCAAAGCAGTTTTGAACCTTGATTAATAGTGATCCATTTTGCTTAAACTAGAATAGATCATTCAACCTTTAAAGGTGGCAGGAGTGGGTTCCTTGAATAATGACTATTTGTTCACCTAAATTTCTAAACAAATATATGGTTTCATGCTAAAAATGCATTTTAGTTATTACATCATCTTGGTGTTAAATGGAATCTTGAGATATCATCCACCCTCTTCTTCCTAACGGAATGCTTTAGCTAAAAGCACCCTAAGAAATTAACAATCTTAATTTTAAAAGCCTCTTCAAAGAGATAACTCATTCTAGAGTTTACGGGTTTTCACAATCAGGGGAATTGTGCTTTAAAATTTTTTAAATTGCTTTCCTTAAGCAAGGTTAATTCAGTTTTCTCACTTATTTTTTCCTATTATCATGTCAGGTAGATTTTGAATATGTTCACCCTCAATCTGAAGCAAGTCATTCTTCTCTACTTTACACTAAATATTTCTCTCCCAAATAGGGAAAAAAATCTCTTAGACAAGTGGCTTCATAGTCACCCTTGAGTTATAGCTCCCTCGAGTTCAAGTTGTGCTTGAATTGAACATAGATGTCTGATTTTACTACCCGGAGAGATGCTGACACTTAAGTGTTATTAATAGGTTGGAGTCTCCGAAGTCCAAATTCTGCTGAAGTTCATAACTAGACATCTGCCATTCCCAAGAACCATTACATTCAGGAGCTACTGAGAAATTGGAAAAGTAAGTTTAGTGTGTCTTCTGTGAAAGGTGGAAGTTTCAGGTGGAGCAGGGCTGTGCACAAAGGGCAGCAGGCCTGTTCTTTGAGGCTCCCTTTTGTGTTCAAAATCCTGGTGGGTTAGAAACTCAGAGAATGATGCAATGAGCACGAGGGGGCTGAAAAGAAGTGGAGGATGAGGAAGTTCTTAACTGCTGAAAGGAATTGGAAGGTGTTCACACTATCCCATAATCCCCTCTTCTTACCATTATTACTTTGGTAAATGGACAAAACTGAATTTCCTTTTTCACATCTGCCTCAAGGTTGTTTCCTACATTGGATGGAAGGGAATTAGGGAGGGAGCAAAGTGGCATCACTTACTTTAATTTCTTTTTTTCGGACTTTGGATGCCGAAGTCTTGTTGATGGTCAGTTTAGGTTTTCATGAGCAAAAGTAGGAATAATAATTATTACCATTTATTGAATACAAAAATTGTGCTAAGCACTTTTAAGTACATTGTTTTATTTAATCTATGCAGCTCTGTAATATAAGCGTTTCTCTATAAGTTAATGAATGTAAAGCACTTAGAATAGTGCCTGAAATATAGCAAGAACTCAATAAATGTTATTGTTAATACCCATTTTGAAGATAAGAGAATTTTCTTAGAATAGCATTGGTAGAATTTGAATCCATGGCTATTAAACTCTGAATTACATGCTTTAAACCATTATGCAATGTCGTGTCCCTTTCCTTCAAGAACTAAGCTTCCTTTACAAAAGTCTTTCCTGATCTTCTCCGTTATATACATTCTAGGATCATACTTGTTTTTTAATTCTGTATTCTGACTTGTTCCAGTTTGTGAGTCCTAAATCCTCCCGCCCCCACACTTATCCCTAGGAAAGTTCATTCTTCAAATTATCAAGGTCTGGACCAAATTTATTTAGTGAGAATGTAGAATTCTTCTTACAAGATTTTAAAAGGACAAGTAGATAATTACATGAAAGGATCTGTTTAGGCTCTTTTGCTGGTAGGGGGTAGACGGAATAACCTTTGGATCACTTCCACTTGTGTAATTCACCATTTCGGCAGGACAGCAACATTTCAGGCCAAAGTTCAACTTTTTTTTTTTTTTTTTTTATTAAATTCTTTTATCGTTGCCAGGAAACTAGAGAAAATGAATTCTTCACAGTATG
This sequence comes from Balaenoptera ricei, assembly GCF_028023285.1. Classification (NCBI taxonomy): domain Eukaryota; kingdom Metazoa; phylum Chordata; class Mammalia; order Artiodactyla; family Balaenopteridae; genus Balaenoptera; species Balaenoptera ricei. The sequence continues at coordinate 154,418,712 of NC_082640.1, forward strand.
CTTGTGCATGCAACTTGAAACGGTTTGCACACTAAATGAAATTAAATGAAAGACAGCTGTTTGGGAAAGAGCTGTCAGAAACTGATTGGGTTCTATTAGGGAAGAATAGAGGCTAGGAATAAGTTTTCAGAAACAGGATATCAGTGGTTTAAAAAGCAAGCAAATTTACATACACAAAAGCTCTCTTGTGGTTGTGCTGTTGCATGTCTTTTCAGTTCATTCATCTTAAATTATTATTTGCTCTTGGTGAGTAGGTGTCTGCTTTCCATACATCAAGTGTGCGGCAGTTCTTTCTTTTCTGAGAAGTAAATACAGCACAACCCCACTACAATGCCATTCTGAGTACTTTCGTTTTGGTTAAATTGCAGATCCAGGAATGTTCACCAAACCACTTCCTTTACCCAGAACTTCTCTCTTTCTGCCAAAATGCAAAAGAGGAAGGACCACCTTGGGCAGGTTGCCAGAGGTGATGCCGGGGTCTCCTAAAATGGCTGCTGCTAGCAAGTAGGGAGCAATTACATCCCATAACAGACTCAAAGCAGATGGTCACCTGTGGTGATAAGAACTGTGATGTTATTAAGCCTTTGATTTGTGATTTTACTTTGTACTTTCAAAGCGTTCAAGTTATGTTACCTGTGTGATGTTCCTCCCTGCCCCCAAGACCTCATTGCTCCTCGTTTGGATATGTGTTCCTGGGTCTTACCCTAAAACCCTGCTTCTGACAAAAAACTTCACTCTACTGTCTTCCAATCTTCGTGCTAGATGGTAGCTCATAGTAGGATCTCTGCTGGGCCCTCCAGCGGCAGATACGGTGCTACACATGGAACTGTCTTTAAAGGAATTTTTTAAAAACCTTTGGGGTCGTACTGTTGAAGTATAACTTATCCACAGCATAAGCTCATTCAGGAAATTCACTTAGCATTCGACGTTAGGAGTCCTAGGATAATGTTGCACTCATACAGCTTTAGTCTCTGGAGCCTCTCCTAACATTGAATTTTTATGTTTTCAACTCCGTTTAACAATGGTCTTCCATAATTCATTGAGATCCTATCTCAACTGCCTTCTTTTGAGATCATGCTTGCTGTCCCCTCAGCACCTTCTTTATTTTTTATGATTCAGAACACAAGTGCACGGTCACCCGCTTGGCTGAGGTTAAGGAATCCCTTGATTCATAGCGTGCACGTCTACAGCTCTCCCTCCATATCTACCAACCTTGTCACAGTGTAGCTCCAATTATTGTTCCTGGAGTATGTGAACCCAGGTCTCCAGGAGACTAGGAAATGGTACCATATCTGGTCTCGCCAACTAAGCACGTGGACGTATTTTCAAACTGAGTCACAGGAACGTCCTGGGAATCCCATAGTTCCCCATTTATAAAGCCACATGTGGAAATAAGAACAAAAGATTAAAATGCCAGTAGTCACTACTTTATATTTATTTACTTAATTGAAATATTGTTGATGTACAATATTATATAAGTTACAGCTGTACAATATAGTGATTCACAATTTTTAAAGGTTATGCTCCATTTATAGTTATAAAATATTGGCTATATTCTCTGTGTTGTACAATATACCTGTGTAGCTTATTTTGTACATAATTGTTGGTGCCCTCTTAATCCCCTAGCTCTATATTGCCTCTCCCTCCTTCCCTCTCCCCACTGGTAATCACTAATTTGTTCTTTGTATCTGTGAGTCTGTTTCTCTTTTGTTATATTCACTAGTTTGTTGTGTTTTTTAGAGTCTACATATAAATGATATCATACAGTAGTTGTCTTTCTCTGTCTGACTTACTTCACTTAGCATAATACCCTCCAAGGCAATCCATGTTGTTGCAAATGGCAGGATTTCATTCTTTTTTTATGGCTGAGTGGTAGTTTCTTGTGTGTGTGTGTGTGTGTGTGTGTTTGTATGTGTATATATATATATATATATATATATATATATATATATATATATACACACACCACATCTTCTTAATCCATTCATCATCTGTTGATAGACACTTAGGGTTGCTTCCATATCTTGGCAATTGTAAATAGTGCTGCTATGAACATTGGGGTGTATGTTTCTTTAGTTTCTTTGAGAAACCTCCATACTGTTTTCCATAGTGGCTGCACCAACTTACATTCCCACCAACAGTGTAGGAGGGTTCCCTTTTCTCCACATCCTCACCAACATTTGTTATTTGTGTTGTTTTTGGGTGATAGCCATTCTGGCTGGCAGTAGTCACACTTTAGGTTCAGCATCTTCTCTAACCAGGAGAAAAGTGCTAACAAAATAAGTACATCTTGATTATTTTCTCTACTTCTCTGATATAATTTACATATAATCTTACGTGAGTGAGTAAATGGCCTCCCAGTGATCACATTACAGCTCCTACACTCAGTATTACTTCTACCAAGTAAGTGGGGCAGGCACCAGTTCAGAGGCACCAGCAAAGATCCCCATCTTTCCAAAGACATTTCCTGAAGCAGATGTCATTATTGAAAGTAAGCTGTGAGCTTACCAGTGATTTTGTTGGTGAGAATATTTGCTTCTTAGTTCTGGAACTGCTTCTGTTAACTCCTCTGAATGCTTTCTTCCCTTTTCTCCTGGTTAAGCTCCAGAGTAGATACCAAAAACATTCCTCCTTTTGATCAGGAAGATTTTGGGCACTCATTCTGTGAATGCTCAAATGGACAGTCTATGGAAGTTAGGAATGTTCCACCTCTTACTTTCTCTGTATCACAGAAAGAATTAAATCATCAGACTTGTCTCATTGTTACCTAGTTAAGGAAGATTTAACTGTTTGTATAAATTACCTTATATATTCTGTGCCAGTTTCCCTTCTTATTCATTCAGAAAATGTTTATTGAGCACCTGCTATGTGCCAGGTACTGTGCTAGGACTGATGTTAGAAAAACTGGTGAACTATATCCCCTGCTCTTGAGAGCTTATGGTCTGGTGAGCTGTGAGGAAAGTGTTTTTCTGAGTGTTGGTATGATAATTACTTGCTGTTAATGGCATTTATGTCAATAATAGTTTTAATAGTGTATTTCTCTCCTTCTTCATCTGGCCAATGTGATATTTTTTTCCCTCCACAAAATATGATCAGCGCTTTTGTCTACCTGACCTCAGATGAGATGACAAAATGTGCATAGGGATACATGACACAGCCACAAATATAATTCTTTATGCAGATAGTCTTTCCGAATTCTGGGCACATTTTAATTTTTAATGTTGTCTTAGCTGTAGTAATATAGATTGAATTATCATGTGATCAAGCTGGAGTAATTGTTTTTAGTGTAGCCATAAGAAATCAAAGCTGACAGCTGGGATGCAGCTGTGTCCCAGCTGGTTCTGTTGAGCTCTATTCAGAGGGAAAAGCGGTGGCAGCTCCCCAGGCTCCCCAGCTCCAGGAGACGGTCTTCTTTAGTCACCCACGGCAAGCCCTGCCAGATGCTTTTGAGGCCAGTGCAATTAACACTCAGAAGTGAGACTTCAGCAAAAAGGTATTAAGAATATAGTGCATGTTTAGTGGGCATGTCATCATCATTTTCTTCCTTACAAATTTAATAAACCCCTGACATAAAGACTACTTACCTTATGTGATCAGGCAATATTTTCCCTGAATTAACAAAGACATGCTTTTAAGGTTGACTGTCTTCAAGTTCTCTAAACTGTCATTAAGATTTTGACCTATGCTGTCTAATTTTTGCCTGAAAATATTTATAGATTCTACTGGGTAGAATAGCATATTTATGTTTAAAATATATTCAGCTGGTTTACTGACTTTATTAATTCTCACCAGAATTTGCATTAGCTACTTTTAGCTTTCTTGGAGGCAAACCATTGTTTGTAACTTAATCAACATTGTCCCTATTGTAAATGATACTGTAACAAAAGCTGGAATAAAATTTTTGCCATGCATAACAAATGAGTGACTAGTATCCATAATATATTCAGAATTGTACAAATCAATTAAAGAAAACTCATAAGAAAAATAGCTTTGAAAAGGGCTTCATAGATGAAGAACTATAATTTGCTAATAACGTCAATAATACTTAAAGAAATGGAAATTTTAGTGCATTCTGTGGGAAAGCTCTTCCTAATACTGTGAGCAGAAGGGTGTGATAGTGAGACAGGTGCCCATTAGGAAAGGTTCCTTCAGCCAGACATCATTCGAGGTTCTCTTGGGAATGAGTTCTCACTCAAACAGTGCGAGCAGCTTTTTGTTCAAGGCTTTCTCACATGTAACATATTCTAAGGCTCTTTGCAGCCTAGAGCCTCAATTTTATTATTAGATCTGATTGCTGTGAGAAGGCTTGATCACTTTCCAAAAAAAGTGATTTTTTTTTTCTCATGTATGGCTGCTTTGATGCATATTAGAACTCACATCTGGTCATGAGGGTAACTGGATGGAACCCTTAAGCACAGTCGCTGTATTGACAGGCTTTATTTTAAGGATGAGCATTTTGAGGTTGAGCTTCCCGCAGTCAGTTCATACATAGGTCTTTCACCTGTATGAATTAAATGATGCAATTGAACATGTGATTTCCCAGCAAAAGATTTCCCACAGATAGTACATCCATGAGGTTTATCTGCAGTGTGACTCTTCTGATGAATAAGTCAGCTCTGACTTCTCTCTGTAGACCTGCCAACATTCAGTACATAGAGTTTCTCTCCAGTAAGAGTTTTCTGGTATGAAAGAACTCTCGATCTTTTGGTGAGAGTTTTTCCACATTCGGTATATATATAGTTTTTCTTCTCTGTGGACTCACTGATGTCCTAGGAATTGCAGCATCCATGCTTGTTTTACTATTTTGTCCTAAATACTTGTGATCCTTGTTAGTTCTGAGTTATGGCAAACCCTTCAGCCTCATTGAATGACATACTCTTTATATTTTTTTTGTTTTATATCTGAATTTATTAAAGTAGAGTTGGACTGTTTCTCTGTTACATAATAGAAATTGTTCCAAGTTACAATATTGGAAGACCATTTGTTTTATGCTGATCCATTTATGTAGGTTGCATACTGACTTGCTATAATAATCCTTCAGCTATGCAATCTGAGTGTCACACAGTTGAATGACAGTACTTCTCTTATCTACCAGCTTAGTATGATAGTCACTCTTTCAATTAAGCTTGTGAGGGATATACATAACCTTTTGTCATTAAATTTGTGCAGTTTTATATGATGGTTTCTGTGTTCTATTTCATAATATATCAACATGTTAAAATTGTTACTTCAAGAGTATTTGTTTTCTTAATCTTGTTACTCTCATTGTGATGAGTTACTTATCAAAATATGGGCTAAATATTTATTAACTTGTGTTTCATTGTCATGTGTTTAATGTACAGTACAAGTAGAAATATTGGTATTTCCCTAAGTCGTCCATAAAATCAATTTTATTGGACATCAATTGATTTGTCAGAATTAATTATTATTAATTACAAATCATTTTTTTAAGTACTATTTATTGAGTGCATACTACAGAACAGATACTATACTTATATCTCATGTACTATCTCATTTAATCATCTTAGTAATTTTTAGTATGGTACTGTGTTTTCAAGTGAGTAATAGTTTCGGACTGGCTCAGTAGAGCATGAGTGGCAGTAATTTGAAGGGATTCATTGAGAAAATATGTAAAACTAGAGCAACAGAGGCTAAATGATTCAAATCTTGTTCAGATATAAAATTTTCTTTTAGCCTTTATAGGATTCTGACCTTTGAATAGTGAGAGAATATGGTCTTCTGTTTAAGCAGAGCATTTGAGAGTCATGAGATTATATTGTGAACTTTAAATTTTTACTATCTAACTCCCTAAATCATTATATTTCTCTTACATTCCCCAACTGGAAACGTTGAGTGAATGTGCTTAGCTATTACTGAGGTGCATTCACAAGCTTAGAGCATCTGTGAATACTGCTTGGCTTTTCGTTAGTTGTGTTTGTTCCTGGTTCTGCATCCTAAGGAATTGGACTTTGCTTATATAAAGAGATGTCTATAAAGCCACAGGCAAGTAAAGTTGGAATTTCTTCCTTGGGGAAATTTGTAGTGTAGAGTTATAAGCAAATATTAAGGTTCAAAGCAGGCAATATAATGAGCACATTCAAGGAATTAGTAAGTATTTATGTAACACTTCATGTTTTCAAAATGTTTTACAGCCATATTCATTAACTTACATAAGTCCCCTGGAAGGTAACAATGTTATTACATCTGTTTTATAAGCAAGACAGGCAAAATATAGGCAAGTTAAGTGGCAAAGAGGAAGAGAAATTAGGACATTGATTCTAAGGCTTGGGCCTATATCCTATACCATCTTACTCCTTTAGGGAAATAAAGAAATAAAATGCTTCTGTTTTGTTGTAGACTTGGGCATAGTGCCTATTTGGGTAATTGTTTAGATATTTATATAATTTTACACATTATTTCATATTTTGGTCATATGGCTGAAAGGCCTTCCAACAGAAATTCTAATGAATGAAATTTTGAGCTTATTAACTCATGGTTAAGGTCCCTAGTTATATTGGGTTGGCCAGAAAGTTCTTTCGGGTTTTTCCGTAAATGCTTACAGAAAAACCCTAACAAACTTTTTGGCCAACCCAGTAAATTCTCCATAAAATGTTGCATATGTCATGACCAACATATTGGTGAATATGTCCAGGGGATGCTCAGTGTTGACCTTGATAGAATACACTGTGAGACCAACTGAGGGATGACCCAGGAGAGCTGACCTTGCTGACCACACGCTTCCTGTATATCACTCTCTCGCTCACTCTGTTTCTCTTTGTACTTTCCTTTTCCCCCCAAAGAATAGCAAATTTCTGCTAAAGAGCAATAAATTTTCTCATAACCTCAAAAAGGTAAAACGAGAAGAACTTCCATAACAGAAGAGATTAGAAAATCACTCAGCCTCTTGTGTTAGAAAGCGGGAGACATGATAAATTACTGCATTCAATTAACTTTTCTTTCACTTACTAAGTGCACAGAAACTGCTTCAGCACCTTGAGGTGTGACCATAAGGTAACGAACAGTGACTTTTTGGAATAAATATAGCTTAAGGTACACTGTTTAAATGAATGCCATTCTTCAGCGTAGCCACTCTTTACACTAATTCAACAATGCTGTCATTGCAAAAAATATTTTTAGACCTCGTCCTTTTGAATTGCCTTTAGAAGCCATTTATGAACTATAAAAGAAAACAGTCTCATATTTACTTAAAGTCACACCATGTTTTTTTAATCAACCCCTCGCCTACCAAGAAATTTATTACCCAGATAGATTACTGACCTTTTCACCAGTCTTTGTTCTGCACTAATTTTTCTTGTCTTTTTTGTTTTCAAAATCAGTTCTATACTTCAAAAAAATAAAGATTTGCCATTAACAAGGGTATTTATTAATTTTTTAACTTAAAAAAAATGACTTAGACTTATGAAGTTACAAAACACTATGGAGTTCTCATTATCCTTCACCCAGCTTCCCCTAATGTTAGCGTCTAACTTAAGTATAGTACAGTTATCAAAATCAGGAAATTGACATTGATAAAATACTATTTGCTAATCTACAGACATTATTGAAATTTCTCCAGTTTTCCCTACTAATATACTTTTTCTGCTTCAGGATACAATCCAGGATCCCACACTGCATTTAGTTGTCACATCTCCTTAGTCTCTTATAATCTGTGACAGTTCCCAATGAGAACATTTAAAAGAAAGTACTCCCCCTGAAAAGAAGAGCAATAGACTCTGAATGTAATTCCCTAAATATCTGTCTCTGTCACTGTCTTGTCAATATTTGATTTGTTGTGACCTACCATGTGCAAAATTTGTGCTGATTGCTGACATAAAAAGAAAAGTAAGACATGCTTGGACATAAAGGAGCTCACAGTGCATGAAGGCAAGAGACCTGTCTGATACCATGGTGCCAGGTGTATATCGAGCTCTGGATTTTTTCATGATCCTCAGAGCCTCTTGTTTCTCTGCCTTCCTTTCCATTTCGTCTGCTGTCACCTTAGTTCAGCCTCTCACAACCTCATGCCTTATCTATCACAGTAGTTTTCTAACTGGTCTCTCTAACTATAATTCCCTACCCGCTTCCAATTCACCTAAAATACCTCTTATATGTATCATCTCTCTATTCAGTAACTCTTTGTAGCTCACCCCAAGTTTAATTTCTTAATAATTTCCCAGTTTCTTAACTTGGCACTCTAATGTTTCTGTTAATCACTGGACCTACTCTAATAGCTTTCTAATTGGTTGCCCTATATCTGCTCCTGCACCTTCATATTATACAGAGTGATCTTTTCAAAATGTAACTCTGACCACACCATACTTCTGTTTAACCCTTTCAGTGATTTCCCATTGTTTATAGGATACCATCCAAAATCTTTAGCAAGACCTATTAGTCCTTGTATGATCTGACCATAATATTATTGCCTCATGGGGTTTTGGGAAGGATTAGATGAGTGAGAACTCATAAAGTGCTTAGAAAAGAGCTTGGAATGTAGTAAGCAGTCAATAAAAATACAAAATCTTATTTAATTAAGAATGGTGAATTTTATAAAATGCCTCTCATCATGTAAAGACATGATTATGTAATTTTTCTATTGATGTTCTAATATGGTAAATTATATTAATAGATTTATTAATACTGAACTATCCTTACATTCCTAGTATGAACTCCATTTGGTCATAGTGATTATTCTTTCAAGGTACCACTGGATTCTTTTTGCTAATGTTTTATGTAGAACTTTGTACCCATAATGACTAAAATTTATTTGTACTATTAATTTTTTTATGTTAGTTCCTCATTCTCTAGTCTTTCTATTAGATATCTTATTTCCCTTTTGTAGTACTTTTTGCTACTATAATTAGTAATTATTTGTCCAATTATTCACTTGATGTCTTTGAAGGCAAGAACCAAGTTTGTTTTGTTCGCCAATATACCCCTTACACCCAGTACAATTCTGAGAGCACAGTAGGTGCTCAACAAATATGTATTTATGGAATAAAGGAATGAATTAATTAGTAATAATACAAGGGAATAAATACATTTTTTTGCAGTGATACAAGTGGCTTTAGCTTCTTCTAGTGCAATAAGGCGCTATGTCAATACTGTACAAGTGCTTTAAAGTTAAGCAATTCCAAGCAGGGAAATTTTCAACAAATAGTGGCTCTTTTCCCTGTTTCCTCTGGTCTCATAAATATTTGCAGTTTAATAAAGAAGTAGAATAATCTTATAGGAGAAGTTATTGTATAGTTCCTTACCTACAGCACTTCCAGTTAGGCTGTAATTCTTATTTAAATAAGAAACACTGTATTTACAAAGATAAATGGGGCAGAGGGCTGAAAAATGTAGCCCTTTGTCATTTGTTCTCAAGAATCTGACCATTTAGAACTTCTTGACTTTTTGTTTTTCCTAACACTTACTTTTAAAGGGAAAGTTTGAGCATTAGGCGTAACCTACTACTGTCAAAGTTCATATAGAAGAGGGAGAATCTGATTGGACCTAATCCATTTTTAGATTGGTAAGAGGGCACTGACCAACCTATGGATTGTGGATCCTAGGTCAAGTTAGTACCTTTCATCCACTTGGCTGGGACATGTGGGAAGAGTCATATGGCGTAAACTTTGACTGTTACCCCTCAACAGGGTGAAATAATGTCTCTTAGAAGCATGTGGGTAGGCAGGTGCCATAATACGTATCTACTACAACTTCTTACTACCTTGAATCATTGGAAAAGTTTCATAAATGCTCTGACTTTTAGTTTCTTTACTTTTAAAATAAGGCTAATAGGGCATAGTTGCAAAGTTAGTGTAATGATTAGAGATAATATATGTGAAATGCCTGGTACACAGCAGTACTCAGTAAGTTATAGCTAGTGTTATTCATCTATGAGATAATAATAAAAAGTATTCTAAATTGGAACACACAAAAGAAAGCTATAACTTCCATGGGGTAAAAGATAATGTCGTGAACTCAGGGACACTAACTTTCTTATAACCCATTTTTCCACATCAATTTTTATATTATGCCCCTTTAAATAAGTGGTTATAGAGAACTCTACTTCTAGCAATATAATAGAAAATGAATACTTTACACCTAAAAATTCTGGTTAAAATATAAAATCTATCTTCTTAAAGCACAGTTCAGCTGGAGATAAAGTAAGAGAAATAACTGTAGGCCAGAAACGACTGAAAAAAGAAAACTTTTCCGAAGGAAAAAACTTGCAAGGATTTTCTCCTGAGAGTAGCTACTAGTCCTTAGTGAACTAGAGCCTGGGTTCTAGTGGACACCTGACTCACTCAGAGTTGGGGGGATAGAACACAAAGTTGGGGCTCAAACAAGATAAGAGGTTAAATGGTTCTTATAGCTCAGACTCCCTAGGGGTGATACTGTCAATGGGTAAACTAGAAAAAAAACTCATCCTAAAGCAGGAGACCTGTCCTTCTCAGCCATGGCTCTGGATGGATCAAGAAAAACAAAAGGCACTGGGGGTGGGGGCATCTCCAGTCATTCATTCATTCTTCATTCAACAAATATTTGAGTGCCTATTCTGTGCCAGGCACAGAATTTTAGACACTGGGCGGCAAAGATCTCTGCCCTTGTGAGAATTTCTAACCAAAACCTGGCTAATGAAGGTTTAGGGCTAGAAATTTAAACCATTTATGTGGCCTGGAAACCTGCAGATTAAAATTTGATATGAAGAAGTTTCTGTTTTGGTGATGTCCCTGGATTGGTAGTCCTCACAAGCATCTGTAGTATGAATGCTTACTACATTCTAGGTACTTTTCCAAGCACTTTATGAGTTCTCACAAGTAATTCTTCCAAAATCCCTACGAAGCAATAATATTATCTTCAAAGGCACAAAGAAGTTAAGTAACTTATTTACTCAGGACCACATAGTTTATATGTAGAAGAATTTAGTTGCAGAGTTTGTGCTTTTAACTACTATACTATGTTGTCTTTCATGTAAAGACACTTTTTTCATATATGTATGTATATATCTCATTTGAGAGGCCAACATCTTGCTTAATAGGGAAACACCAAAAGCATTTCCATAACATTATTAAGACAATGAATACCTCTATTCCCATTATTCCTTAATATTGTTATAGAGATACTGGCCAAAGTACTCTTACAAGAAAACAATTAGAGGTTAAAAAAAAAAAATTAGAAAGGAGAAGTGTTAACCATACTTTATAGCTGATATAATTGTATATCTGGAAAACCCAAGTGACTCAACTGAAAAGCGTATAAAGATAAGAATGCATAATGACAAATGCTGAGGAAGAAGAGTATTGAGATGGAGCTAGTCCATCTTTTTAATAAAAATACTGAACTATAATTTAAAGACTATGATGTTGGACTTCCCTGGTGGTGCAGTGGTTAAGAATCCGCTTGCCAGTGCAGAGGACATGGGTTTGATCCCTGGTCCAGGAAGATCCCACACGCCATGGAGATAAAGAAGAAGGTAAAGAAGTTTGATCAAAACTGGATTGTCAAGGGTTTGAGAAAGCAGTTGGTCTCATACTCCTGGTGGAATGATAAACAACTTCTGTAATGGACAGTCTATAAAAAAAACTTAAATGCATGTATCCTTTGACTAAGTAATTCCACTCTTAGGAATTTTCTTGCATTTGTACTTTCATCTGAGCAAAATGACTGACATAAGTGTAGTTATTGCATCATCGTTTGTAATACCAGAGGTTTGGAAACAACTTAAATATCCATCAGTTGGGGACTGATTAAATATAATATGGTATACCATAGAATATGCTATGCAACTTTTTAAAAGAATGAGGACGTTCTACAGTGGTAACGGAACAAAATCCAAGATATATTAAGTAAACAAAGCAAAGTGAGAACAGTAAGTCTAATGTGCTACCATTTGTATAAATTAACACAAGTACATACCGTATCTTTATAAGATTGTTTTTAGGGAGGGAATTGATGCTTGGGAAACAGGAAAAGAAAGAGACTCTCTTTTCACTGCAAGTCCCTTTATATTTTATATCATGTTCTGGCTTTGCCTGTTCCAAAAAATAAAATTAACCATGTAAATGTCGTGAATTTATTAGTCTTTTTAAACGTGAGATGATATCAATTCATGGTTGCATTTCAGACTGTTATTGAAAAGACCTACATGCACAGGAAACTGTGTGGAATTTCATTTGTTTCCCTTAGAAGGATAAAAGCCTGGTTGGCCCTGCTCTGATTTGACTGTGTTTCTGTAGGAGCTAATATTCCAACATGATGCATTAGCTCCCTAGGCTCTTGTGATTAGTGGTCTATAGGTCAGAGACCTATGATGTGCTGTTTAAATCATCTGGCAAATAGATGTTTGGGGGGTAGAACTCTTTCCCCATTTCCCCATTTTTTAAAAAGAAATTTAATTTTATAGTGGTAGCACATTGTGTGATAAGCACATATAAAGATTGGAGCCATCATTTTGGAAATGTCCTTAAATGGAAGGAGGGAATGTAAACTCATAATCCCATCCAACAGTGCAGGTCCAGCCTTATTTTTCCATTCCTACAATGGAGCTGCTGGGTAACACTGAGTAAGCAGTTTCATACACTTTGACCTCAAGCCTGTGTATTCCTAACGGAGGAGCAATTATGTTGGTACCTTTCTTATTCAGAGGGTGGTAGATTAATGAGACTTTGGGTAGTTTCAAGCTTCTAGCTAGACAAAAAGGACTTTTATATACAAGATGGTGTGATTTTGCACTTAGGTATTTCATTATGACATCTCTGTTCTTCGAGGCCATATATGAGTTTTTCCTAAAGTAAAACAGTGAACTACCTCCTTGATGTCACTGAATTTGCAGATTGTTTTGGTTCATTTTGAATAATGAATAGGTCTCATCAGTTGTTAATAAAAAGAAGACAGATTTTCTTTTTCTCATAATGACATAAAGATACAGTTGAAAGATTATATAACTTTCTCAAGCTCTCATGAGAAACCAGGTGACAAAAGCTAAGTTTTCCCACATAATGTCATATTGGATGAGAAATGTATCCTTATTTAAAATATTATATCAGCGAGTCACAAGCTTTACAGTGCACTCATGCCAGCAGTAACATTACTGAGCCCTATACCAGGCACATAACAAAGAGGTCTGAAAATTGGATAGGGCTCTAGAATCCATTTATACAGCATTCAAAAGAAAATTAATTTAGAGTCAGGCAAGTGGAACTGCAGAATTTAAGGGGGTGAAAAATGAATTTTCTGTGTTCACTTCTTTTTTTAATCCTCTCGTTTTCTTTAGCTGATGTTCTTCTCAGATGCCAGAGAGACCAGTCATGGTTGCCAGATGACTGGGCTCTGCTGGCTCATCAAGGGTCTGTGTGGCAGTGCTTGTTTCCATGAGAGCTGGGAGAAAAGATGCAATGGAAAAAGCACATGTAGCCGTTTGTAAGTAGCTGGCTATGTAATTCTCAGTGCCCTATGCTCCTCAAAATGTGAACTTACTCTGATAACCCTTACAACTGGGGCGTCATGAATACAATTCCAGTGCCTGTAAGCTGAGCTTATATGTGAGCAGTGCAGAGCACTTTGGTTACGGTGTACACATCCAGGTTTGCAGGGTTAATCGGTGCAGTTTGACTTTGGTCAATTCGATTGCCAAGAGGATTGGATATGAGTGGGAAAGACAGAGTGCCTCATTTCTGGAGATACTGTAATCATTTAGATATTTCAGAGATATATTTTTTAATGGTAAATCCCTTTTTGGGTGATCAGACAGTTGATCTTTAACTATCATGTAATCTGCTATGAAATTTGATGGTAGGCTCTTTTCCGAGAACTGGAGTTGCATCAAAGCCCATTCTCGTGGTGTTATTTAGAAGTATATTAAATATAACAAGGTACCAAGGTCCCACAGGGATCACATAAAAACAGAGTTTATTAAGAAGTTCCTGAAATGATACCTGTGAAGTCAAAAAACAAGACATCTCCATACCTGATCTTCATAATGACTATCAGTATTTATGTTGAAGGGAGCTCTTACTCAACCTGATGTTTTCTCATGGTGCTAGATCTGACATGAATTACTTGGCTGCAATAATTGTAATGAAATGGAGTTTGAATTATATACATCTGTGTTATAGCCATGCAGTTTCTTTGGGCTAATGATGTTTTTTTCCCATAGTAACAAAAAAGAATCATCATTCTTGTTATCAGTTTTTAAATATTCATACTTAGCTCTTGGTTTGTATGGACTAATTTTCTGATCACTTTCACTACCTTGGTTCTGTTGTGCATATTATTTTTCTGGGGGAGCCATTTAGTTCTTGTGTAGGCCAAAAAACATCTCACATTCAAGATGCAGAATTACTTTTCTTCTTTATGGATTATTCTGTTGTCAAGTCTTCTAGTCCTAAATCACTGTCAGCAAAGATTAGAAGCATCAGTCAGAAGTATTCTACTCCTTTGAACAACTATACAAAACTGTAACTACCTCCCCACCTCCCAAATGGGTTTTACATTGTGATACCTCTGATCAGTGTGAGATCGCTGCTGGACTGGAGCAGAGGCTGTGCAAGGACCCTCTTGTCAGCAGAGGAGCTTTTTAGCTTCCTTTATGCCTAAACTGCACCATTTGTCTATACCCAGAAGTGAACAGCTTGTTTTCCAATCACAGTGGGTTCTTCTGCAGTTTGACCTTTTTTGGAAATTAGGTACGCTTTCCAACGTATATGTTTTGAGGCCCTTGGGTATTTGAACCATTTCCTAGCCTACTTTCCCAGACATAAAAGATACCATGTGTGAAATATGTGGAATGAGAATGTCAAGGTGTTTGGGTGGATTCTTTCTGCAGAAAATATATTTGCTTATTGCAGTTTCTCTGTAAAGACTTTCAAGTAAGTAAGGGAAAATCTAAAAGCACCTCTTCAGAACTGAAGCAATTTATGTGTCCCAGTATAAATAGAACCTTCTAGAGTATAAGCCAGTGAACCGCCACAAATACCACCTCCTTTATGTAGCCTTCTTCATTGCCCTTGTTGAAAAGAAAGCAGTCATCCCTGCTCTGCTTTTCCAAAGCATTTTCCACTTACAAAAAAGTGCTTATCTCCTATCTCAATCTGCCTCTAATTAGGTTTTTTTCGTTTCTCTCCCCATCCACCATTGAAATCAGGGTAGGAATTTTGTCTTACTCATTTTGTATTCCTCCAACTGTTAAATCCAGACTGTTGATTGTAGACATAGATCAGGCACCGGCCCCAACCCACCTGATTGATTTCTTCCTCTAAGAAGGTCTGTTAACTCCCTCATCTCTGCTAGGATTATGTGCTCTTAAAAGCACTGCTCACACACTATTCCAGTGACTTGCTTGTATAGCTGTTTCTTCTATTAGATTGCATACTCCATGGGGACACGACTATACCCTCCATCTGTATTTCCCCAGGGCCTAGCAGTGTTGGGACACAGAGAGTACTCATTAAATTTCTACTGAATGAATGTTGGACTTAGTGAACAGTGGCCTTGAGTTATATGAAATGGGAAAGATAGAGGCCCATTTACCAAAGTCAGCTGTACTGCATAATAATAATAAGGCATAAATAAAAGTTTCACATTACAATACATGCACACGCTTTAGTGCTTTTTGTCCCTGGAGAACCGTACGTACTCAGGAAGTATTCTGCTTTATGTTCATATCATCAAGACAAGAAGGATATGTTGCTTTTAATTCTTACTTTAAAACCCAGAGATGATAATCTATTATCTCTTAGAAGGTTAAATAGAATTGTTTTCTGTTTTTTTGTCTGATCCATAACCAGATTTAGACTTGAATTTTTGAGTTTTCTTTGTATCTACTGATAGAATTGCCTGTTAATTAGTCTGTCTCTCCCAGGAATGTGCACTCCCTGGGTGTGGTGACCGTGCCCCTTATCCCCAGGTTCCTAGCATAGAGCCGGAAAAGTATGGTAGATGATCAATAAATATCTATTAAATTGAATGTAAAAATGAATATGACCCAATTAGAAAAACCTATATAAATTCTTTATCTTAATTTTCAAGTGAAAGTTCTCTTGATTGCTTGGGAAGACTCACTGGGCCAAATGGCTTTTAAGATAAATGTTGAAACTTTGCAAAGATGGGTGGCATTTAAAAGCTAGAATATGGGTCTGGTGTTGGTTGTTCCCAGATTCCTTTTTTAGAAAATTAAGCTTCATTCCTTTAGAAGCTTAATCCTATTTGTTTCCCTATTTCTATCTTAGATTCTCACCCAGAGAAACAGACTTTCAGAAAAGGTAATGTGAGGAGCAGTCAGTTAGATCATAAGAGTAAAGTTTCTCAGCGGTCAGATTTTCTGTAATTTTCAGATTGAATCTGACAGAAGTGCAGGTTTCGTTAATAAAGAGCTTATAGATCCTGCTCTGCCTATTCTCACATGAAATGAATTGGTATTAAATACACAACTCCTAGTAAGTTATCACTTTACTTTTAAAGTGGCATTAAATAATTTTAATTTAGACTCTCAAACTAATTTTGATACCCCTCTAATTTTAAAAGTTAATGTATCACTGAAATCAATTTTTCTTTATTCCCAAAGATAGCTTCCTAGAGATGGAAAGATATCTAATCTTTTCTACTTCCTGTGGCATATTATGTAAACTAAGCCACTTGCAGTATCATTTACTACTTTATATCTTTTTTTTATCATCATGGGCACTGGTCTTGCTTCTGGAGGAATGATCTGTGAATGAGAAAGCCACACAGTGATTTAGCTGCAGGAGACCTTAGAGACCACCCATTTTGAGCTCTTCATTTTACAGATGAGGAAATAAAGGCTCTGGATGTTAACTGACTTCTTAAGATTACACCATGGTAGAGCCTAAACTGGAACCTGAGTCTTTTGACAGCTTGTCCAAGACCCTTTCTACTGTGCCTTATAGGTTTTCTTTATCTAGTGAGGCAAGATGCTCACTTCCAGGCCCTTATTGCTGAAATTGACCATCAGAGTTGTATGAGTTGAGAGTTTTGGGTGGCTAAAATGTAAAACACACAGCCAAGATGTAAAGATTTAAATACACTACATTATTCTTTCAGTAGAGAGCTAGACAGTAGGTACAATGTAGATACCATAGGGGAACGACAGTAAGGTACCTCTCAGTTAATGAGGGAAGTGAGGTTTTTCCTTAGAGGTTAAACTAGAAATCAAGAAGTACTGGCTCCCAGTGGATGTTTATACAAAAGTCTTAAAGACTATTATGCCAAAGCAAAAAAAGATGACTGCAAATCTAAATAGCATGTGTTAACATCCCAGAGAAAGAGTGTATCAGTCAGAAAATGTGTTGGCCAGCTATTGAAGCCTAGACAAGGTCTATCACAAGGTAAAGGTTACCTGTGCCTTAAGCATCATGTATGTCAGTGGTTCCCAGACGGTAGTGCACTTCAGAATTAGCTGGAGGGCTTGTTAAAATACAGATTTCCGGGCCCTACCCCCCACATTCCCATGGCCCAAGAATTTGCATTTCTAACAAGTGCCTAGATGATAGTGATGCTGGTTGGGGAACTACATTTTGAGAATCACGGGTCTATAGGTGTATTATAATGTTTTCTATGTTTGTGTAACAAACTACTAAACTGTTAACAAACTTAGTAGCCTAAAACAACATTTGTCTATTAGCTCACAGTGCTGTAGGTCAGAAATAGGGGACAGCATGGCTGAGTTCTCTGTTCAGGCCGAAATCAAGGTGTTGACTGACAACATTCTCATCTGGAGCTCAGGGTCCTTTTCCAAGCTCATTCCTGTTTTTGGCAGAAATCATTCCCTTGAAGTAATGGTACTGAAGTCCTGTTTCTTTGCTGTCAGCTCTAGCCAGAGTTGGGGGCTGCTCTCAGTGCCTGGTGGTCACTGTCATGTTCATAGAGGATGCCTTCAAGGGAGAAACTATGCTAGACTGGCGGACTCAAATGCTCCTGGTCTAGGTAGTGCTTGATTTCTCTCAGGAGATTAATAAATCAGTATCCTGATTACATCTGTCAGCTCCTGTGAACTTATTTAATGTGAATCTCCTCTTCGTATAAGGTCCCATTCTTACTGTGTTTAATAGATTCGGTTTTGAGACTGATTAGCAGAGATTCAGATCCTGGATGAAAATAAACTCACCAAAATGGAAACCAATGTTAGGGAGCAGACTGGGCAGCGTGCCTACTTTCCTAGGCATCATCCCTAGCTCCTGCTTTACAACTGTACTTGTTCTTCAAAACTAGCATATCTTAGACTAAAGCCATGATTAAAATTAAAATGGAAAAGTTCTCAGAAATTCAGACAAAATGTCCACTGGTTTTTCTTTAGCCGGTCTCCCCAACATCTCCTTGAGATTGCTGAGCGATATGAAGTTTCTGAACCAAAGTGGGATACTGAAAATAAAATGATAAAAGGTAAAACAGTGGCAGCTTCACTTCATTTCCCTTGGAGATTCCTGCCAACATCAGGGAGGAGGGGTGCATGTCAGTTACAAATGGTTAAGAATTAACAACTAAAGCTTTGTGATCTACTAGTTTTTAATGCCTGGTCTATATGCCTGATTGTGTATGTGTGTGTTTTATTTCTGTTTTCCTAACTTTGTTTCTTTATCCCTTAGGAGAAGGGATATCAATGGCCCAGAGGTCCTTTAATACACATTTAATTAGCTGATTTTTTTAATATAACTCAAATATCCAAATATAGAATTCTTAAATTCCTTTAGTAAAGATTGATAATAGGACTATTCTTAGTTCATTCCTTTGTTAACTCAGGATAGGCTCACATTGCCAGAGAATAAAACTCAGTCTCTATTTCAGTTCTTTCCTACAGTCAGTGACAACCATGTCAGAACACTGGTGATAGTAAACCTTTGTAGACTAAACTGGAATGAGCTACATAAACCCAACAAAGTGAAATGTTACTCAGATTTTTAAAAGTCAACTATATAAATTAGGGCAGGAAATATTTAATTTTATAGAATTTAGTATGAAAAAGACCTAAAATTTTAGTTCCCTATAAACTCAAAGTCTGCCATCAGTGTCATACACTTGTGACATGGACTTTTACATAAGCCACATTTACATAAGCACATGTCCAGACCAAAGATGGACATATTATCCCTATCTCTGCTAAGATCAGGCCACCTTTTGTTTGACTGTTTGGAAATATTTTGATAAATGACTTAGGAGGGAATCATTCAAGTTAGAGATTGGAAGTCAAGTCACATGAAATAGTACAGTTTAACAAACTGGAGTTACGTAGTCTAAAAAGAATTTTGGGGGTATGTTTCAGTTAGGATTCTTTGATTGCATAAACTAGTTAAACAATAACGTACCTCACTGGAAGAGTATCAAGGGGTTTACAGACTCAAAGAGAAGGTGGAAGAATCAGGCTAGAAAAAATGGGCGCCACAGCAGAGGTCTCAGTAAGCCTGGTGGTCATATTCTGCAGGGTTTCACCGCAGAGTGATCGTGCCTCAGCAACCTTCAGCATTTTTGTCAAGATTCAAAACTAGGGTGTCTACCTTGGGCCATGTGCTCACTCTTTGGCTAGAGGAAGGCAGGATACCTTGACTCACAGTCCCACCAGGCTATATTCAGTAGGGGAGAGGTAATTTCCCACAAAGAATTGGGGTGCTATTATTGAAATAACAGGGAAAGGGTATGCTAAATGTCAAAAAGTAACATTTGTCAAAAAGTAACAAATGTCCACAACAGGTTATGTGATCATGATCTTTGAATGTTTGGAAAAGAGGTGAGACTTGGTACAGAAGTAGGGCAATGGTTAGAATGTCAAGGGGGTCTTACTGTATTTCAACTTGAGGAAAAACCTTCTAACAATTAGAGGTATTAACAGGCTGCATTGTGAGGTTATGGACCTCTCATTTTTATTAGGATTCCTTTGGTTGCATGCAGCAGAAATTTGGCTTGCACTAGCTTGGTAAAAAGAGAAAATTATTAGAATAATACTAGGACTATCTCATGTGAACAAGGGAAGGATTGACCAGCCAAACTGTGGGAAGGGCAGACATCCCACTGGGTCTCAGAAACAACTAGAACAAGGGACTCAAATGCATCTGGCCCTACTTCTGTTTCTCCCATCACTGCTTCTCTCTGAGTTTTGGCTTCATTTTTTTTTCTTTGCAGACTCTCCCTCATGTACGTTGTGTGAAACATGGTTGCTAAGAGTGCCTGAGTTTCACATCTCACAGTGCTGCAGAGAAACTCTCTTTCTCTATCACATTTGAGAAAAATTTTGGGACTAGGCTCTGGTCCAGCTTGGGCCAGGTGTCCAACTCTGGGCAAATCAACTAGGGCTAAGGGACCGAATACTCAGTTTGGTTCAGGTACCTTCTCTGGACTGAACTCTGGAGTACAGGAGAAATTTGGCTGTTGGTAGAACCACAACTGAGAAGAGCAGTTCACCACAGAATAAAAAGGGATGCTTTTGTCAGAAAGGAATGTGGTGGGCAGGTAAGACAATAAGTATCCATTGCTCCATCCCTGTACATGTTCAAACAAAGGTTGGATCAGTCAGAGATATTACAGAAAGGATTCTTACGTTGGTGGAAATTTGAACTGGAATTCTTAGAACCCTAAGCTCTGAGAACTTAGAACCCTAAGTTCTTTCCAACTTGGAGATACAAAGATTCCAGCTGCTTTCTAAATAAGGCAGGCATATATTAGTTTTGGGTTGTACATGAAAGTTTCTTTTTCTGTGTATTACCACTCAACAGTTATTCTAGTTGGAAACCAGGGAACATTTACCCAGCTTTTTTTTTTTTTTTTAGTTTGAGAGCAGAAGAAAATATTTTATTATTTAAAAATGAATGTCCAGTGGAGGGGTCATGTATACTTAAAAAAAAAATGGAACTTAGGGACTTAAAATCACATAAATTATCTTCAAAGGGATAGAACACTATTAAATTTGAATTATTTGTTTTTTTTTAATTTTTAAATTTTATTTTATTTATTTTTTTATACAGGAGGTTCTTATTAGTCATCAGTTTTATACACATCAGTGTATACATGTCAATCCCAATCGCCCAATTCAGCACACCATCATCCCCACCCCCCCGTGGCTTTCCCCCCTTGGTGTCCATACATTTGTTCTCTACATCTGTGTCTCAACTTCTGCCCTGCAAACCGGTTCATCTGTACCATTTTTCTAGGTTCCACATACATGCGTTAATATACGATATTTGTTTTTCTCTTTCTGACTTACTTCACTCTGTATGACAGTCTCTAGATCCATCCACGTCTCAACAAATGACTCAATTTCGTTCCTTTTTATGGCTGAGTAATATTCCATTGTATATATGTACCACATCTTCTTTATGCATTCTTCTGTTGCTGGGCATTTAGGTTGCTTCCATGACCTGGCTATTGTAAATAGTGCTGCAATGAACATTGGGGTGCATGTGTCTTTTTTTTTTCCTTTTTTTTAAAAAATATTTATTTATTTATTTATGGCTGTGTTGGGCCTTCGTTTCTGTGCGAGGGCTTTCTCTAGTTGCGGCAAGTGGGGGCCACTCTTCATCGCGGTGCGCGGGCCTTTCCCTATCGTGGCCTCTCTTGTTGCAGAGCACAGGCTCCAAACGCGCAGGCTCAGTAATTGTGGCTCACGGGCCTAGTCGCTCCGTGGCATGTGGGATCTTCCCAGACCTGGGCTCGAACCTGCGTCCCCTGCATTGGCAGGCAGATTCTCAACCACTGTGCCACCAGGGAAGCCCGCATGTGTCTTTTTGAATTATGGTTTTCTCTGGGTATATGCCCAGTAGTGGGATTGCTGGATCATATGGTAATTCTATTTTTAGTTTTTTAAGGACCCTCCATATTGTTCTCCATAGTGGCTGTATCAGTTTACATTCCCACCAAAAGTGCAAGAGAGTTCCCTTTTCTCCACACCCTCTCCAGCATTTGTTGTTTGTAGATTTTCTGATGATGCCCATTCTGACTGGTGTGAGGTGATACCTCATTGTAGTTTTGATTTGCATTTCTCTAATAATTAGTGATGTTGAGCAACTTTTCATGTGCTTCTTGGTCATCTGTATGTCTTCTTTGGAGAAATGTCTGTTTAGGTCTTCTGCCCATTTTTGGATTGGGTTGTTTGTTTCTTTAATATTGAGCTGCATGAGCTTTTTATGTATTTTGGAGATTAATCCTTTGTCCATTGATTCGTTTGCAAATATTTTCTCCCATTCTGAGGGTTGTCTTTTCGTCTTGTTTATGGTTTCCTTTGCTGTGCAAAAGCTTTGCAGTTTCATTAGGTCCCATTTGTTTATTTTTCTTTTTATTTCCATTACTCTAGGAGGTGGATCAAAAAAGATCTTGCTGTGATTTATGTCAAAGAGTGTTCTTCCTGTGTTTTCCTCTAAGAGTTTTATAGTGTCTGGTCTTACATTTAAGTCTAGAATCCATTTTGAGTTTATTTTTGTGTATGGTGTTAGGGAGTGTTCTAATTTCATTCTTTTACATGTAGCTGTCCAGTTTTCCCAGCACCACTTATTGAAGAGACTGTCTTTTCTCCATTGTATATCCTTGCCTCCTTTGTCATAGATTAGTTGACCATAGGTGCGTGGGTTTATCTCTGGGCTTTCTATCTTGTTCCATTGATCCATGTTTCTGTTTTTGTGCCAGTACCATATTGTCTTGATTACTGTAGCTTTGTAGTATAGTCTGAAGTCAGGGATTCTGATTCCTCCAGCTCTGTTTTTTTCCCTCAAGACTGCTTTGGCTATTCAGGGTCTTTTGTGTCTGCATACAAATTTTAAGATTTTTTACTCTAGTTCCGTAAAAAATGCCATTGGTAATTTGATAGGGATTGCATTGAATCTGTAGATTGCTTTGAGTAGTATAGTCATTTTCACAATATTGATTCTTCCAAGCCAAGAACATGGTATATCTCTCCATCTGTTGGTATCGTCTTTAATTTCTCTTCATCAGTGTCTTATAGTGCTCTGCATACAGGT
Organism: Balaenoptera ricei; assembly: GCF_028023285.1. Lineage (NCBI taxonomy): Eukaryota > Metazoa > Chordata > Mammalia > Artiodactyla > Balaenopteridae > Balaenoptera > Balaenoptera ricei. Next base: position 154,441,652 of record NC_082640.1, read on the forward strand.
CTTTTGTCTCCCTAGGTAGGTTTATTCCTAGGTATTTTATTCTTTTTGTTGCAATGGTAAATGAGAGTGTTTCCTTACTTTCTCTTTCAGATTTTTCATCAATAGTGTATAGGAATGCAAGAGATTTCTGTGCATTAATTTTGTATCCTGCAACTTTACCAAATTCATTGATTAGCTCTAGTAGTTTTCTGGTGGCATTTTTAGGATTCTCTATGTATCATGTCGTCCGCAAACAGTGACAGTTTTACCTCTTCTTTTCCAATTTGTATTCTTTTTATTTCTTTTTCTTCTCTGATTGCTGTGGCTAGGACTTCCAAAACTATGTTGAATAATAGTGGTGAGAGTGGACATCCTTGTCTTGTTCCTGATCTTAGAGGAAATGCTTTCAGTTTTTCACCATTAAGAATGATGTTTGCTGTGGGTTTGTTGTATATGGCCTTTATTATGTTGAGGTAGGCTCCCTCTATGCCCACTTTCTGGAGAGTTTTTATCATAAATGGGTGTGGAATTTTGTCAAAAGCTTTTTCTGCATCTATTGAGATGATCATATGGTTTTTCTTCTTCAATTTGTTAATATGGTGTATCACGTTGATTGATTTGCGTATATTGAAGAATCCTTGCATCCCTGGGATAAATCCCACTTGATCATGGTGTATGATCCTTTTAATGTGTTGTTGGACTCTCTTTGCTAGTATTTTGTTGAGGATTTTTGCATCTATGTTCATCAGTGATATTGGTCTGTAATTTTCCTTTTTTGTAGTGCCTTTGTCTGGTTTTGGTATCAGGGTGATGGTGGCCTCATAGAATGAGTTTGGGAGTGTTCCTTCCTCTGCAATTTTTTGGAAGAGTTTGAGAAGGATGGGTGTTAGCTCTTCTCTAAATGTTTGATAGAATTCACCTGTGAAGCCATCTGGTCCTGGACTTCTGTTGGTTGGAAGATTTTTAATCACAGTTTCAATTTCATTACTTGTGTTTGGTCTGTTCATATTTTCTATTTCTTCCTGGTTCAGTCTTCGAAGGTTATACCTTTCTAAGAATTTGTCCATTTCTTCCAGGTTGTCCATTTTGTTGGCATAGAGTTGCTTGTAGTAATCTCTTAGGATGCTTTCTATTTCTGTGGTGTCTGTTGTAACTTCTCCTTTTTCATTTCTAATTTTATTGATTTGAGTCCTCTCCCTCTTTTTCTTGATGAGTCTGGCTAATGGTTTATCAATTTTGTTTATCTTCTCAAAGAACCAGATTTTAGTTTTATTGATCATTGCTATTGTTTTCTTTGTTTCTATTTCATTTATTTCTGCTCTGATCTTTATGATTTCTTTCCTTCTGCTAACTTTGGGTTTTTTTTGTTCTTCTTTCTCTAATTGCTTTAGGTGTAAGGTTAGATTGTTTATTTGAGATTTTTCCTGTTTCTTGAGGTAAGCTTGTATAGCTATATACTTCCCTCTTAGAACTGCTTTTGCTGCATCCCATAGGTTTTGGATCGTCGTGTTTTCATTGTCATTTGTCTCTAGGTATTTTTTGATTTCCCCTTTGATTTCTTCAGTGATCTCTTGGTTATTTAGTAGCGTATTGTTTAGCCTCCGTGTGTTTGTGTTTATTATGTTTTTTTCCCTGTAATTGATTTCTAATCTCATAGCTTTGTGGTCAGAAAAGATGCCTGATGTGATTTCAATTTTGTTAAATTCACTGAGGCTTGATTTGTGACCCAAGATGTGATCTATCCTGGAGAATGTTCCGTGCGCACTTGAGAAGAAAGTGTAATCTGCTTTTTTTGGATGGAATGTCCTATAAATATCAATTAAATCTATCTGGTCTATTGTGTCATTTAAAGCTTCTGTTTCCTTATTTATTTTCATTTTGGATGATCTGTCCATTGGTGTAAGTGAGGTGTTAAAGTCCCCCACTATTACTGTGTTACTGTCGATTTCCTCTTTTATAGCTGTTAGCAGTTGCCTTATGTATTGAGGTGCTCCTATGTCGGGTGCATAAATATTTACAATTGTTATATCTTCTTCTTGGATTGATCCCTTGATCATTATGTAGTGTCCTTCCTTGTCTCTTGCAACATTCTTTATTTTAAAGTCTATTTTATCTGATATGAGTATTGCTACTCCAGCTTTCTTTTGATTTCCATTTGCATGGAATATCTTTTTCCATCCCCTCACTTTCAGTCTGTTTGTGTCCCTAGGTCTGAAGTGGGTCTCTTGTAAACAGCATATATATGGGTCTTGTTTTTGTATCCATTCAGCAAGCCTGTGTCTTTTGGTTGGAGCATTTAATCCATTCACGTTTAAGGTAATTATTGATATGTATGTTCCTATGACCATTTTCTTAATTGTTTTTGGTTTGTTTTTGTAGGTTCTTTTCTTCTCTTCTGTTTCCCACTTAGAGAAGTTCCTTTAGCATTTGTTGTAAAGCTGGTTTGGTGGTGCTGAATTCTCTTAGCTTTTGCTTGTCTGTAAAGCTTTTGATTTCTCCATCGAATCTGAATGAGATCCTTGCCGGGTAGAGTAATCTTGGTTGTAGGTTCTTCCCTTTCATCACTTTAAGTGTATCATGCCACTCCCTTCTGGCTTGTAGAGTTTCTGCTGAGAAATCAGTTGTTAACCTTATGGGCGTTCCCTTGTATGTTATTTGTCATTTTTCCCTTGCTGCTTTCAATAATTTTTCTTTGTCTTTAATTTTTGCCAATTTGATTACTATGTGTCTCGGCGTGTTTCTCCTTGGGTTTATCCTGTATGGGACTCTCTGCGCTTCCTGGACTTGGGTGGCTATTTCCTTTCCCATGTTAGGGAAATTTTCAACTATAATCTCTTCAAATATTTTCTCTGGTCCTTTCTCTCTCTCTTCTCCTTCTGGGACCCCTATAATGCGAATGTTGTTGCGTTTAATGTTGTCCCAGAGGTCTCTTAGGCTGTCTTCATTTCTTTTCATTCTTTTTTCTTTATTCTGTTCTGCAGCAGTGAATTCCAGCATTCTGTCTTCCAGGTCACTTATCCGTTCTTCTGCCTCAGTTATTCTGCTATTGATTCCTTCTAGTGTAGTTTTCATTTCAGTTATTGTATTGTTCATCTCTGTTTGTTTGTTCTTTAATTCTTCTAGGTCTTTGTTAAACATTTCTTTCATCTTCTCGATCTTTGCCTCCATTCTTTTTCCGAGGTCCTGAATCATCTTCACTATCATTATTCTGAATTCTTTTTCTGGAAGGTTGCCTATCTCCACTTTATTTAGTTGTTTTTATGGGGTGTTATCTTGTTCCTTCATCTGGTACATAGCCCTGTGCCTTTTCATCTTGTCTATCTTTCTGTGAATGTGGTTTTTGTTCCACAGGTTGCAGGATTGTAGTTCTTCTTGCTTCTGCTGTCTGCCTTCTGAATTATTTAAGATGATTTGAAAAAACTTTTTATTTTGAAATAATTATAGATTCACAGGAAAGTGCAACGAAATGTCCAGGGAAGTCTCCTGTGCCCTTCACCCAGCCTCCCCTAATGTTAATATTTTGCATGACTCTAGTACAATACCAAAACCAGGAAACTTGCGTTGGTAAAATCCATTGAACTTACTTTTCACCAGTTGTTATATATGCACTCATTTGTCTGTGTGTGTATGTATGTAATTCTGCAGTTTAATCACATGTGTAGCTTTGTTTAACCGCCATCAAAATATCTAACTGTACCATTACCACAAGGATCTCCATAGCCACACCCATACCGTCCCCCAGTCCCTAACCTCTGGCAACCACTAACCTGTTCTCCACATCTATAATTATGTTATTTCACAAATGTTATATAAATGGAATCATGCTGTATGTGTCCTTTTGAGATGGACTTTTTTCACTCAGCATAATTTCCTTAAGGTTTGTCCACGCTGTTGTGTGGATATATAATTCATACCTTGTTATTGCTGAGTATTATTCTATGGTATGGATGTACCATAGTTTGTTTAACTATTCACCCTTTTAAGGATATTTGGATAGTTTCCGTTTGGAGGCTATTATGAATAAAGCTGCTATGAACATTCATGTACAAGTTTCCAAATGAAATTGTTTTCATTTCTCTAAGATATGTGTCTAAGAGTGCATATCTGGGTTGTTTGTTAAATCTGTTTTTAGTTTTAAAAGGAACAGTCAAACTATTCCCAGAGTCGCTATTCCATTTTACATTCCCCCCAGCAAAGTTTGAGTCTTCTAGTTTCTTTGTATCCTCTTCAGCAATTGGTGTTATCACAAATTTTTATTTTATCCATTTTGATAGGTGTATAGTTAATTTCATTGTGGTTTAAATTTATATTTTTCTAGTGACTAATGATATTGAACATCTTTTTATGTGCTTACTTGCCATTTGTGTATCTTCTTTGCTGGAATGTCTGTGCACATCTTTTTTCCTTATTTTCTAATTGAATTGCTTGTTTTTTTAATGTTGAATTTTGAGCATTCTCTTCATAGTCTGGATACAAGTCCTTTGTTAGATATGTGGTTTACAGATATTTTCTACCAGGCTGTAAATTGTTCTTTCATCCTCTTAACATGGTCTTTTGCAGAGAAAAAGTTTTAAATTTTGTTGAAGATGATTCTATTTTAAATAATGAAGGAGTAGATTTTTCATGTTTGTGATTGATCTAAAGAATTTTAAATTGCCAAATTACCTGCTCCACCTTCTCCTTTTTCTGCTGAGACATGGTTAAATTTAAAACAAGTAAAATCATTTAGCATACGGTGTTCAAATGTAGTGGAATGCCTGTGTGTTTGACTCTATTCTAAAACCTATTTTTTTCTCTTTAGTGGTATTTTAATTAATGAAGAAAAAGAAAATTCAGCTTCTTTATGGAGGTAGTTTCATTTTTAATTTCAGCAAGATATTACAGACTGGAAAGAGGACACGTGATTCTACTTGTACCACTGACTTTGCAAATAAAGACACCTCACATTACTACTATTTTCCTCTCCACACAATCCCAAACACACCAGGAAGTGCAGCCACATTCCATATTGCTTTGCTTATACATGTTTGTCCTTTGGGTTTTCCTTTGGGCAGTCCATTTTTCAGTCTAAAATACTGCAGCACCTACCAATACATCAGGGTTATAATGGGGAACAGGATAGACATATAGGTGCTGCCCTCATGGAGTTTACATTTTCGTTCTTACTGTAGACTTGTGTTGCCCGTCAGTGTTTCACTGATTCAATTAAACATCCTTATTTCCCATTTCTTGTTACAGAATCTTTCTTACTCATCCAGAATAGTGTGTCCAAATTTCAGTGAATGATTTTAATGCTTTGGGAGTGGTTGCATTCCATTAAAATGAAAACCAAGCCAAACAAGTAATACAAGCATACACATGAAAATATGTTATGAGGAGGATAATCCTCATATTTAGTTACTTTCTTGCCAATTAAGGAAATTTTTGGCAGAGACTTAAGTTATCTTAAAAGTGATTGAGGATTCTAAATATGAGACCTCAAAGTCTCCCATTCAGCTTATTCTATAAAATGAAGCCCAGCCATTTGAATTAACTGGTTAATCAAATACCTTTTGCATAGGCCATGTTTTTAAAAAATTTGATCTTGTGTAATTTATAATAGCTGTGATTCCATGTTAGTTTTATGGTATAAATGAGACACTTTTTCAATCTGTAAACTGGCTGACCTATTTGTAGTCTGGCTTAAATGTAAATTGCTCAAACATAGAGAAAATTCTAAAATAGCATCTAAAATGTGTTAGTTAAAAAATCAAAATTGGTTAAGAAACATTCTGAGTTGAGATTTTAATTTTGAGTTAAATTCTTTGTTATTCAATAGGATAACAAAGTGATAGGATAAATAGAATTAAGAACAGAGGGAGAAAGAAACTAATATGCTCACATCTGTGAGAGACGATATTCTTTAGCATTGTTATAGCTGAACTTTGGAACCTACATCAAAGTGGAGAGTTCTTGTAGATTTGTAATAGTCATTGACTGATTAGAACTTTTTTTATTAGAAAGTAATACAAAAATATAAATAAAACTCTTTATTAGGTTGTATTTGTCTATAAGTTACATAACTTCAACTCCAAGTGATTTAACAAAAGGAAATTTACCATTTTGTCATTTCACATGATGAGAATACAGACTTGGTAACAATTCAGCGACTCACTGATTTCATTAAGAACTCATATTCCATCCATTACTCTACTCTGCCATTTAGTGGGGAGGCTTTGGTCTCAGACTAGCTCTCCTCATGTTCGCAAAGCGGCTGTAGCATTTCTATCACAATCTAAAGCAACAATATCCAAAGACAGCAGAGACCCTCCCTTGTGCAACTTTTTTTAGGAATAAGGAAACCTTTCAGAAAAGCCACTTGACAGACTTTCCCATATGTTTTACTGACCAGAATTCTGTTATGTGACCATTTTTTTTTTATCATCTTTATTGGGGTATAATTTCTTTACAATGGTGTGTTAGTTTCTGCTGTATAACAAAGTGAATCAGCTATACATATACATACATCCCCATATCTCCTCCCTCTTGTGTCTCCCTCCCACCCTCCCTATCCCACCCCTCTAGGTGGACGCAAGCACCGAGCTGATCTCCCTGTGCTATGCGGCTACATTTGGTAGTGTATATATGTCCATGCCACTCTCGCACTTCGTCCCAGCTTACCCTTCCCCCTCCCCATGTCCTCAAGTCCATTCTGTATGTCTGCATCTTTATTGCTACCCTGCCCCATTTTTTTTTTTTTAGATTCCATATATATATGTTAGCATGCAGTATTTATTTTTCTCTTTTGACTTACTTCACTCTGCATGACAGTCTCTAAGTCCATCCACCTCACTACAAACAACTCAATTTCATTTCTTTTTATGGCTGAGTAATATTCCATTGTATATATGTGCCACATCTTCTTTATCCATTCATCTGTCAATGGACACTTAAGTTGCTTCTATGTCCTGGCTATTGTAAATAGAGCTGCAATGAACATTGTGGTACATGACTCTTTTTGAATTATGGTTTTCTCAGGGTATATGCCCAGTAGTGGGATTGCTGAGTCATATGCTAGTTCTATTTTTAGTTTTTTGAGGAACCTCCATACTGTTCTCCATAGAGGCTCTATCAATTTACATTCCCACCAACAGTGCAAGAGGGTTCCCTTTTCTCCACACCCTCTCCAGCATTTTTTGTTTGTAGATTTTTTGATGATGGCCATTCTGACCGGTGTGAGGTGATACCTCATTGTAGTTTTGATTTGCATTTCTCTAATGATTAGTGATGTTGAGCATCCTTTCATGTGTTTGTTGGCAATCTGTATATCTTCTTTGGAGAAATGTCTATTTAGGTCTTCTGGCCATTTTTGGATTGGGTTGTTTGTTTTTTTGATATTGAGCTGCATGAACTGCTTGTAAATTTTGGAGATTAATCCTTTGTCAGTAGCTTCATTTGCAAATATTATCTCCCATTCTGAGGGTTGTCTTTTCGTCTTGTTTATGGTTTCCTTTGCTGTGCAAAAGCTTTTAAGTTTCATTAGGTCCCATATGTTTATTTTTGTTTTATTTCCATTTCTGTAGGAGGTGGGTCAAAAAGGATCTTGCTGTGATTTATATCATAGAGTGTTCTGCCTATGTTTTGCTCTGAGGGTTTTATAGTGTCTGGCCTTACAATTTAGGTCTCAAATCCATTTTGAGTTTATTTTTGTGTATGGTGTTAGGGAGTGTTCTAATTTCATTCTTTTACATTCAGCTCTCCAGTTTTCCCAGCACCACTTATTGAAGAGGCTGTCTTTTCTCCATTGTGTAGTCTTGCCTCCTTTATCAAATATAAGGTGACCATATGTGTGTGGGTTTATCTCTGGGCTTTCTATCCTGTTCCATTGATTTATATTTCTGTTTTTGTGCCAGTACCATACTGTCTTGATTACTGTAGCTTTGTAGTATAGTCTGAAGTCAGAGAGCCTGACTCCTCCAGCTCCATTTTTCCTTCTCAGTATTGCTTTGGCTATTTGGGGTCTTTTGTATTTCCATGCAAATTGTGAAATTTTTTGTTCTAGTTCTGTGAAAAATGCCATTGGCAGTTTGATAGGGATTGCATTGAGTCTGTAGATTGCTTTGGGTAGTAGAGTAATTTTCACAATATTGATTCTTCCAATCCAAGAACATGGTATATCTCTCCATCTGTTGGTATCATCTTTAATTTCTTTCATCAGTGTCTTATAGTTTTCTGCATGCAGGTCTTTTGTCTCCTTAGGTAGGTTTATTCCTAGGTATTTTATACTTTTTGATGCAATGGTAAATAGGAGCATTTCCTTAATTTCTCTTTCAGATTGTTCATCATTAGTGCACAGGAATGCAAGAGATTTCTGTGCATTAATTTTGTATCCTGCAACTTTACCAAATTCATTGATTAGCTCTAGTAGTTTTCTGGTAGCATCTTTAGGATTCTCTATGTATAGTGTCATGTCATCTGCAAACCGTGGCAGCTTTACTTCTTCTTTTCCTATTTGGATTCCTTTTATTTCTTTTTCTTCTCTGATTGCTGTGGCTAAAACTTCCAAAACTATGTTGAATAATAGTGGTGAGAGTGGGCAACCTTGTCTTGTTCCTCACCTTAGTGGAAATGGTTTCAGTTTTTCACCATTGAGAACGATATTGGCTGTGGGTTTGTCATATATGGCTTTTATTGTGTTGAGGTAAGTTTCCTCTATGACTGCTTTCTGGAGGGTTTTTGTCATAAATCAGTGTTGAATTTTGTCGAAAGCTTTTTCTGCATCTATTGAGATGATCATATGGTTTTTCTCCTTCAGTTTGTTTATATGGTGTATCACATTGATTGATTTGCGTATATTGAAGAATCCTTGCATTCCTGGGATAAACCCCACTTAATCATGGTGTATGATCCTTTGCATGTGCTGTTGGATTCTGTTTGCTAGTATTTTGTTGAGGATTTTTACATCTATGTTTATCAGTGATATTGGCCTGTGTTTTTCTTTCTTTCTGACATCTTTGTCTAGTTTTGGTATCAGGGTGATGGTGGCCTCGCAGAATGAGTTTGGGAGTGTTCCTCCCTCTGCTATATTTTGGAAGAGTTTGAGAAGGATAGGTGTTAGCTCTTCTCTAAATGCTTGACAGAATTCGCCTGTGAAGCCATCTGGTCCTGGACTTTTGTTTGTTGGAAGATTTTTAATCACAGTTTCAAGTTCAGTGCTTGTGATGGTCTGTTTATATTTTCTGTTTCTTCCTGGTTCAGTCTCAGAAGGTTGTGCTTTTCTAAGAATTTGTCCATTTCTTCCAGGTTGTCCATTTTATTGGTGTATAGTTGCTTGTAGTAATCTCTCATGGTCCTTTGTCTTTCTGCAGTTTCAGTTGTTACCTCTCCTTTTTCATTTCTAATTCTGTTGATTTGAGTCTTCTCTCTTTTTTTCTTGATGAGTCTGGCTAATGGTTTATCAATTTTGTTTATCTTCTCAAAGAACCAGCTTTTAGTTTTATTGATCTTTGCTATTGTTTCCATCATTTCTTTTTCATTTATTTCTGATCTGATCTTTTTGATTTCTTTCCTTCTGCTAACTTTGGGGATTTTTTGTTCTTCTTTCTCTAATTGCTTTAGGTGTTAAGGTTAGGTTGTTTATTTGACATGTTTCTTGCTTCTTGGTGTAGGCTTGTATTGCTATAAACTTCCATCTTAGAACTGCTTTTGCTGTGTCCCATGGGTGTTAGGTTGTCGTGTTTTCATTGTCATTTATTTCTAGGTATTTTTTGCTCTCCTCTTTGATTTCTTCAGTGATCTCTTGGTTATTTAATAGTGTATTGTTTAGCCTCCATGTGTTTGTATTTTTTACAGATTTTTTCCTGTAATTGATATGTAGTCTCATAGCGTTGTGGTCGGAAAAGATACTTGATACGATTTCAATTTTCTTAAATTTACCAAGGCTTGATTTGTGACCCAAGATATGATCTATCCTGGAGAATGTTCCATGAGCACTTGAGAAGAAATTGCAATCTGCTGTTTTTGGATGGAATGTCCTATAAATATCAATTAAGTCCATCTTGTTTAATGTATCATTTAAAGCTTGTGTTTCCTTATTTATTTTCATTTTGGATGATCTGTCCATTGGTGAAAGTGGGGTGTTAAAGTCCCCTACTATGGTTGCGTTACTGTTGATTTCCCCTTTTATGGCTGTTAGCATTTGTCTTATGTATTGAGGTGCTCCGATGTTGAGTGCATATATATTTAGAATTGTTATATCTTCTTCTTGGATTGATCCCTTGATCATTGTGTAGTGTCCTTCTTTGTCTCTTATAATATTCTTTATTTTAAAGTCTATTTTGTCTGATATGAGAATTTCTACTCCAGCTTTCTTTTGATTTCCATTTGCATGGAATATCTTTTTCCATCCCCTCACTTTCAGTCTGTGTGTGTCCCTAGGTCTGAAGTGCATCTCTTGTAGACAGCATATGTATGGGTCTTGTTTTTGTATCCATTCAGCCAGTCTGTGTCTTTTGGTTGGAGCATTTAATCCATTTACATTTAAGGTAGTTATCAATATGTATGTTCCTATTACCATTTTCTTAACTGTTTTGGGTTTGTTCTTGTAAGCCTTTTCCTTCTCTTGTGTTTCCTGCCTACAGAAATTCCTTTAGCATTTGTTGTAAAGCTGGTTTGGTGTTGCTGAATTCTCTTAGCTTTTGCTTACCTGTAAAGATTTTAATTTCTCCATCAAATATGAATGAGATCTTTGCTGGGGAGAGTAATCTTGGTTGTAGGTTTTTCCCTTTCATCACTTTAAATATGTCCTGCCACTCCCTTCTGGCTTGCAGAGTTTCTGCTGAAAGATCAGCTGTAAACCTTATGGGGATTCCCTTGTATGTTCATTTTTGCCTTTCCCTTGCTGCTTTTAATATTTTTTCTTTGTATTTAATTTTTGATAGTTTGATTAATATGTGTCTTTGTGTGTTTCTCCTTCGATTTATCCTGTATGGGAGTGTCTGTGCTTCCTGGACTTGATTGATTATTTCCTTACCCATATTAGGGAAGTTTTCGACTATAATCTCTTCAAATATTTTCTCTGTCCCTTTCTTTTTCTCTTCTTCTTCTGGGACCCCTATAATTCGAATGTTGGTGTGTTTAATGTTGTCCCAGAGGTCTCTGAGACTGTCCTCAGTTCTTTTCATTCTTTTTTCTTTATTCTGCTCTGCAGTAGTTATTTCCACTATTTTATCTCCCAGGTCACTTATCCGTTCTTCTTCCTCAGTTATTCTGCTATTGATTCCTTCTAGAGAATTTTTAATTTCATTTATTATGTTGGTCATCATTGTTTGTTTGCTCTTTAGTTCTTCTAGGTCCTTGTTAAACGTTTTCTGTATTTTCTCCAATCTATTTCTAAGATTTTGGATCATCTTTACTATCGTTACTCTGAATTCTTTTTCACGTAGACTGCCTATTTCCTCTTCATTTGTTTGGTCTGGTGGGTTTTTACCTTGGTCCTTTATCTGCTGTGTATTTCTCTGTCTTCTCATTTTGCTTAACCTACTGTGTTTGGGGTCTCCTTTTTGCAGGCTGCAGGTTCATAGTTCCCACTGTTTTTGGTGTCTGCTCCCAGTGGGTAAGGTTGGTTCAGTGAATTGTGTAGTCTTCCTGGTGGAGGGGACTAGTGCCTGTGTTCTGGAGGATGAGGCTGGATCTTGTCTTTCTGGTGGGCAGGACCGCGTCCGGTGGTGTGTTTTGGGGTGTTTTTGACCTTACTATGATTTTAGGCAGCCTCTCTGCCAATGGGGGGGTTTGTGTTCCTGTCTTGCTAGTTGTTTGGCACAGGGTGCGCAGCACTGTAGCTTGCTGGTCGTTGAGTGTAGCTGGGTCTTAGCGTTCAGATGGAGATCTCAGGGAGAGCTTTCACTGTTTGATAATACGTAGGGCCAGGAGGTATCCGGTGGAGCAGTGTCCTGAACTCGGTCTCCCACTTCAGGGGCTCAGGCTGGACACCTGGCCAGAGCACCAAGATCCTGTCAGCCACGGCTCAGAAGAAAAGGGAGAAAAAGAAAGAACGAAAGAGAGAGAGAGAAAGATAAGTAAAATAAAATAAAGTTATTAAAATAGAAAAAAATTGCTAAAAATAAAATATAATTAAAAAAAAGAAAGAAGAGAGCAACCAAACCAAAAAACAAATACTCCAATGATAACAAGCACTAAAAACTATACTAAAAAAAAAGAAAACAAAAAACACAAAAAATGGACAGTCAGAACCCTAGGACAAATGGCAAAAGCAAAGCTATACAGACAAAATCATGCAAAGAAGCATACACATACACATTCACAAAAAGAGAAAAAGGAAGAAAAAAAATATATATATGTATAAAAAATTTAAAAAGGCAGAGAGCAACCACATCAATAAACAAATCTTCCAATTATAATAAATTCTAAATACTAAACTAAGATAAACATAAAACCAGAAACTAATTAGATGCAGAAAGCAAACCCCAAGTCTACAGTTGCTCCCAAAGTCCACCACCTCAATTTTGGGATGATTTGTTGTCTATTCAGGTATTCCACAGATGCAGGGTCCATCAAGCTGATTGTGGAGATTTAATCCGCTGCTCCTGAGGCTGCTGGGAGAGAGTTCCCTTTCTCTTCTTTGTTCGCACAGCTCCCGGGGTTCAGCTTTGATTTGGCCCCGCCTCTGCATGTAGGTCACCTGACGGCATCTGTTCCCCGCCCAGACAGGAGGGAGTTAAAGGAGCGGCCGATTTGGGGGCTCTGGCTCACTCAGGCAGAGGGGAGGGAGGAATACGGAAGGCGAGGCGTGCCTGTGGCGGCAGAGTCTGGCGTGATGTTGTAACAGCCTGAGGCGCTGTGTATTCTCCAGGGGAGCTGTCCGTGGATCACAGGACCCTGGCAGTGGCATGCTGCACAGGCTCCTGGGAGGGGAGGTGTGGATAGTGACCTGTGCTTGCACACAGGCTTCTTGGTGGCTGCAGCAGCAGACTTAGTATTTCATGCCTGTCTCTGGGGTCTGCACTGGTAGCCGCGGCTTGCGCCCATCTCTGGAGCTCGTTTAGGCAGTGTTCTGAATCCCCTGTCCTCGTGCACCCCGCAACAATGGTCTCTTGCCTCTTAGGCAGGTCCAGACTTTTTCCCGGACTCCCTCCCGGCTAGCTGTGGCGCACTAGCCCCCTTCAGGCTGTGTTCACGCATCCAGCCCCAGTCCTCTCCCTGGGGTCTGACCTCCGAAGCCAGAGCCTCAGCTCCCAGCTCCCAGCCCCAACCCACCCTGGCGGGTGAGCAGACAAGCCTCTCAGGCTAGTGAGTGCTGATCGGCACTGATCCTCCTTGCGGGAATCTCTCCACTTTGCCCTCTGCACCCCTGTGGCTGCGCTCTCCTCCATGGCTCCAAAGCTTCCCCCCCGCCACCCCGCCGTCTCCGCCAGTGAAGGGGCTTCCTAGTGTGTGGAAACTTTTCCTCCTTCACTGCTCCCTCCCACTGGTGCAGGTCCCGTCCCTATTCTTTTGTCTCTGTTTTTCCTTTTTTCTTTTGCCCTGCCCAGGTACGTGGGGAGTTTCCTGCCTTTTGGGAAGTCTGAGGTCTTCTGCCAGCGTTCAGTAGGTGTTCTGCAGGAGTTGTTCCACATGTAGATGTAGTTTTGATGTATTTGTGGGGAGGAAGGTGATCTCCATGTCTTACTCCTCTGCCATCTTGAAGGCGCCCCCTTACGTGCCCATTTTAAAATCAGATTCAGGCAAGGAGAATGTCATTACCATGTTTGACTAGACTCCATGCTGTCCAACAGAACTTTCTGTAGTGATGGAAATACTCTATATTTGTGCTGTCCAGTACAGTAGCCACTAACCACACATGGCAGTTTTTGAGCAATGAAAATGTGGCTAGTGCCAATGAGGAACTGAATATTTAAAATTAATTCAAATTCAACCATATATGGCTAGTGGATGCCATATTGGGCCACATAGGGGTAGATCAGTCATTTGAGACAGAATGGATGTTGGTTCGTCAACTATGACATTCAGTACATCTTTCAATAAAACAGTCAACAGGTGGTGCATTTGTTTTTTAAAACTTTCTAATTAGTGACCCACCACCAAGGAGGCTCTTTTGAAGACAAACCAACCAAATAAATAAAACAAGTGCACACACTTGCACGGGCTAACAGTAGCAGCATCTCCTAGGTGAAAGAGTAAGGTGGGAGATCGTGGTATGACAGCATGTGGCATGGTCCCACTGATAATGGGGGTTGGATTGGGATATAACTGGCTACAAACTCTGCAGGTGAGAGACAGGCTGCTCTTCTCCATTAGGAAGCTGTTTTTTGTTTTTTGGTGTTTCTGTTTGTTTGTTTTTTGCAGTGTTGTAAATAGGGAATGACAACTCTTATTAATATATAATGCCAAAGCCTGCCTGCCTACCTTGTAGGTTGTACAGCCAGGGAAATACATAGATGGCACCTGGGAGGATTTATACATCCAGTAAATCTTTATCAATTACTTGCTATGCCCCACGTAGTATTCTAGGTACTGAAAAGATAATAAACAAGACTAAGACTGGTAAGCAAGTTCCTGTTTTAATGGAACTTAGTTGTTACAGACAAATAACTAATATATTTCAAATTGTGGTAAGTGTTAAGAAGAAAAAAAGCAAGGTAATAGGTAGAGTGAAGAAAATAGCCTTAACAAATGCCTAGATCTGTGACTGTCTTGTCAAAAGCTCAGAGGTTTTAAGTTTTTCTTCTGAGAAAAGGACATTTGGTTTTATAGGCTTATTTAATTTAACAGCAAAGAAAAAAAAGTCTCTGGATTAGCTATTTGCCACAAGAAAGGAAAATTAAATTAGTTTCCGTGAATAGTTTCCTGAATGAAAATTAAATTTTGCCTGAGATGTTATAGTGAGCCTGGTAATAGTGACCTGATAATAGGATGAAGTTTATTTCTATTTTGATCATGTTCTTTTGTATCCTTTGCCTTATCTGGAGAACTTTGGCTACTTAAGTCAACTTCTGGGCTCCAGCTCTCTCAACCATAAAATGGCATTATTAATAATAATAATTAATTATATGGATTCTGGAAAGATTAGCTATTATCAGAATAATTATGAAATGCTTTATAAAGTTGTAGGCCAAAGGAAACATTAAGCATTCTTCATTAAAATTGAGCAAGTCATTTAACCTCTCTGGGTCTTAGTTTTTTCTTAGTTTTTTCATTTAACCTCTCTGGGTCTTAGTGGTGAAACAAAGTAGTTGTATTGTCAAGAATCTTAGGAAACAGATCCTCTCTTTCAGTGCTGTTGGAAATAGGAATTATTATAACTCTTCTGGAGAGCCAATTTGCAGAATAATTTCAAGTTCTTTAAAACGTGCAAACCTTTTTGCCCCAAGGATCAGAATTCGAAGAAGTGTTCACAGGTGCATGTTTAAAGATGTTCATCATACTGTTGTTTATAATGGCAAAAAGACAGTAAATGGATGTTGAACAATTGGCATTTGGTTCAGCTATGGTGCATTCATTCCCTGTGAAATTCTATGCAGCTACTAAAGATGATGATAGCATTAATAGATATTAATGGAATTGGAAAGAAGTTCACGGTGTACTAGCATTTGTGGTAATCTGCCTCTTCACTTTGGCCTACTGCAGTCAAGAGTAGTAATTATGATTACTTAGAAAAAATCTAGCAATAGTGGCAGGTAATTATTGGGCACTCCAATATCCTGGGCACTCCAATATCCTAGGCACTAGGCTAAGCTTTATTCACATATTATCTCATTGAAGTTTTGTATTAACCCTACTGAGTAGGAACAGTTTGGAACCCAGTTTTGCAGATGAAGAAACCAAGGCTCATAGGAATAATGTACCTTGTCCAAGGCTTTAAATGCAGAAGTAGCAAAGTCAGAATTTGTAACCTAGTCATTTGACTGCAGAGCCTACGTTCTGAAACCACAGGCTAGGTTGCCTCTCTGTAAACTGTCTTTAGGTTCTAGATAGGGTAGCTATCACAGGTATATTGTGGAAACTCCTTCACATCCTTTCCTGTAACTGCACCCTTATTTGAGAGTACTTTGGTCCGAGTATGTGGCAGAGGAAGGAGTGGTCCACTCTTTAATACAGAGGTCAGCAGACCATGGCCAGTGAGCCAAATCAGCCTGCTGCCTATTTTTGTAAATCATGTGTTATTGCAACCCAGCCATGTTTATTCATTTATGTATTGTCTAGGCTGTTTTTGCACTGCAAGGGCAGAAATGAGTGTTTCAACAGAGACCATATGGCCATTTGTATCATCTTGTCCTTTACACAGAAGGTTTGCTGAAAGAAATCTGGAAGGGTGTGTGCCCTATTACAGTGACCATTTTTCTTTCCCTAAAGAGAGTAACTTAAAAGACAAAACAACCCTAAGGACTTCCCTGGTGGTGCAGTGGTTAAGAATCTGCCTGCCAGTGCAGGGGACACGGGTTCAAGCCCTGGTCCGGGAAGATACCACATGCCACAGAGCAACTAAGCCCGTGCACCACAACTATTGAGCCTGTGCTCTAGAGCCCGCGAGCCACAGCTACTGAAGCCCATGTGCCTAGAGCCCGTGTTCCGCAACAAGAGAAGCCACTGCAATGAGAAGCCCGCGCACCGCAACCAAGAGTAGCCCCCGCTCGCCACAACTAGAGAAAGCCTGCATGCAGCAATGAAGACCCAACACAGCCAAAAAAAAAACGACAAAACAACCCCGTTTTAGGGCTACTATCCTGCACAGGCCACAGGGATACAGGTAGTTGTAGGGTTTTCCGAGGCAGTGAACAAGAGCAGTCTATTTCAGGACAACTGAAGGCCCTCTGTGCGCGGCTGACTGGCATTCTCTAACTGGGTCTTCGTTGCCTTGAAACTCTGCCTGCTGCTGCTCCTCTGAGATGGAATGTGTATTCACAAATGAGGCGCTCCATTAGTCATGGTGCATTTCCTGGGCCCTGGAGACATGGGCATGACATCACCAAGGGCCAATTAAAAAAGGCTCCTCTGTCACACAAGCCCCTGAACCTCTTTAGAGGTCTGTATGGAGTGTGTGTTCTGTTCCTAGCCCTCAGGGTGTGATTTGAGACTGCCTTCCTCATCCAGCCATATTCTGGGCACAGAAGTCTAGCTTCCAGACCCGAGAGGCCAGGACAAGTTTGAAAATTTGCAGAGCTGGAGGCAGATTCCCATTTAGTATTTTTTTCCAGGGCTCAGGTTTTTATTCCCAGTTTTCCACTCTTAATGACGTTACTTTATGTGGGGAAGGGAGGGTGGTGAAAGATGCAGTCTGTGTTAGGTAAAAGACACTTGGCAGTTAGAATTTCTGGATAAGTATAGGTTGGTAACATAACAAAATCGGAAGCATATTTTGCCGTTTTTTTACATGGCTCTTGTGTGTAGCTTAACATCATAAAACAACATCTTTTAACAGTAAGGGCTCCTAGCAAAATTAGTGTGGCTTAGAATAGGGCAGTTACCAAAGGAACTTTACTGAGGGGAATTAGTCACTCATTAAATCTTTTATCTTCAGGAAGAAAAGAAACTTCTTTTTTTTCAATTCTTTTTTCTTAGAATTTAAGCATTTTAGGTATACCCCATGCCACACCCCCTCTTCCTAATTTATATATGTGTACTTATTTATGAAAATGACTTGTGGAATTTAGCCTCAGAGATAACTGTTCATTCTGTGCACCAGAAAGTTTACTGAAAGACTTGTTTTCTAATTGGTAATAGCTCAGTCTCTTGCTAACAAGCCATAATTGTAAAATTCCCTCTTTAAAAATTATTCAAGGAAACAGGCTCAGGACTCAACGTGAGATTACACTGGACAGACTTTTATAGTTTAATCCAGGGACTGAACCCAAAACTTGTGTTTTCCAGTCTTCACAGGCAATCTACGGTTGAATGAGAATGATTCTTTTAGTATTTTTTCATGTTTGAATTCTTTTTAATGAAGTCTAAGAGAAATTACGAGACACAGCCATTTTTGTGAGTGTTATGTTATCTGTGGCTACCCTAAACCACAGAGGATGCCACCCCTACAGCTTAAAAAAAAATCCTTGTTGTTTCTACAAAGATAAAGATGATGATTATTTTTTTAAATTGTAGAGGCTTTTATTTTAAGAATCACTTGAAAGCGTATGAATTTATTCCTATTTCCTAAGAACAGATATACCAGTAATTAAAGGAATTTCCTCTAGAACTGTGCAATATACTATAAAAGAGGGCACCTTTTAGCATTTCAGAGATTCCCCCCCTTAAAGATCTCTATGTAGTTTAAAACATTAATTATTAAAATTTCTAAACATCTCTGGTATTTTTAACGGTATATGTGTGTGTGTGTATATGTGTGTGTGTCTGTGTATATATATATGTGTATATATATATATATATATATATATATATATATATATATATTTAGATTTTATAGGTGAGGAAACTGAGGTACAGAAAGATTGAATCTTCTACCTTGTGTCATTCATAGAAGCAGATATTGAATGTGTAGATCATTCTTACCAAAACCCTTAAGAGGATATTCCTCTCTGTCTTTACATAAAATTGTTCTTGTTTTCCTTTGCTAGCTTCCAAGCTCTGCCTCGTTAACAACAAATTTTGTATTCCACAACCCCTTTGACGGAGACAAAAGAGCAGGTTAGCCTGGGCAGACTGGAGCAAGCCTGGAGAGGGGCCAGTTACCACAGGTGTAAAGGTGTGGGGCTGGGGCTCTGGGAGATCTCCTCCTGCCTTACTCTTGGCAGAGGACTTAATTCTCCTCAACCCCATCCCCCAATTTCTCACACCTGAACTAATATTTTGCCACCTCTCAGAGGGTTGTCATGAACACTGATGAGTTTAATGCCGAAAAAATGCTTCAAGCCTTTTGGAAAAAAGGTCTGTCTTATATAAGTACACAATTAGTATTGGCCACAGCACCGGTCACAAGCCTCTTGAGTGGGCAGTAGGCACCCTTGCATGAAGTTAACCAGATTCTTGTTTTGGCGAGGACAGACTCTGGAATGAGGTCTGCTGCTGCCTTGAGAGGACACGTCTGGTTTGAAACGTTGAAAGCCAGGTGATCCTTTTAGCAGCTACGCAGTAATGTCTCTTCACTGCTTCTGTTTCCTGCTAATTTGGGGAGCAGCAGATGCCTCCCTCGGAATCCCTCCCAGAGCGTTGGCATGCCGTGCTGATCTTCTCACTAAGCCCTAAACTTTTCCCACAGAAGAAAAGTCTCGAAAGGCTAGTCCAGAATAAGATAGCGAGAAGTTGTGAGAGATAGTCTGATTGGTTTATGAAAAGGTAAGGATGAGTCATGTCACTCCTCAAGGCACTGGCATCCATTTATTACACCAAAGCAAACACTGAAAGAAGAAAGCCTTTAGTCTCATTAAGGAACCCAGACAAAAATCCCACTTAATCCATCTTGCTTTTCCTTTTCCTCTAACTCAGCTGGTGTGCAGGTGTAGGGCAGCTTGGCAGAAGCTTTGAACATTTGGAAAACGGAGTCATTACTGAAAGTCACTGACACACACTTCCCTTGGAATGCTGCTGATGTCATGGAAAACTGGGACCTTAGCAGTAACCCCTAACAACCAGAGCTACAGTAAACAGTAAATGTTACCTCCACCAAGGCATTGGTTTTTAAAGAGTTTTAACAGGCTAGGGCTTGCCAGCCACAACTCATAAAAATGTTCGTATAATTTTACCCTGCTCTCTAAAAGCACTGGATAACGGCTGAGGTTTCTCTGCCACTCGGGTATGCAAAGCCAAATCCACGTCACTTTCAAGGTTCACTATTCAGAATTTACGGCACTTCTTTTCCATTCCTCTTCATACCCCCTGCCATGCTCACAGGATTAGGCCTGGGAGATTTAATACTTTTTCAAAGAAGTCTCTTGTCTTACTGAGCTGCCTCCATTTCTGGTGATGGGGTGAATCTGTGTGCTAGGTTTTGCCTAGTGTTTTATTAGCCTAGCGGTTAACCCAGTCTGGTTAATTTGTAGCCCTTGATCAATAGGTTATATTCCAACCAGTAGTTGGGCAAAGTGACACCCTGTAGTTCAAACACTGAACTAGGTGCATAGCAAGAGAACAAGCAGCACGTGCTGTCGTGTAGAGTTGTTGAGAATGGTTGCTGTCAACAGTTTAAGAAAGGAAAGGAAGACATAGAAACCAAGAGATCGGGAGGAATTTTCTCCCATGATTGGCTTTTTTTTTTTTTTTAGGAGAGAGGTTAGAGGAATATTATTATGTAAACCAAAACCAGCATGGCTTCTTTTAGACCTGTCCACAAGGTGGGAAGAAGCAGAATGCTTGTGCAAGGCATTGTCAAGGTGACCATATAACTTACCGTCCAAACTGGATACTTTGGAGAGTGAAGGGGCTCTACTAATAATTACTCTGGCGCAATGGGAATAAAGCTGGACTGTCTCAAGCAAAGCAGGAATATGGTCACCTCCATCACTGTGCTAAGACCCACCCAGCCCAAGCCCTTTGAGGAGGCAGTCTTCACAATGCCAGAGAGAGTGGACCCATTCATGCAACCTGGGTTGTCTCAGTTCCAAGAAAACAAGTCCACTCTTAGAATTAGTGGCCTAGATAGGGAACTCTTACTGCAAGATTTCCCCTTAGTTAAAACCTCAAGTAGAGTAAACTTGAACTCATAGTCTTTATTTACCCAGTTTTGAATATGACTTTTATCGCCATAGACCAGTGGTTCTTAAAATGTGATGAGATACCTGAGGGTCCCCAGAGATCCTTTCAAGAGATCTGTGAGGGTGAACTTTTTTCATCATAATATTAAGGCATTATTTGCCTTTTTCATTCTCATTTTCTCACAAGTGTACAGTGGAGTTTTCTAGAGGACATGTGAAGTATGATATTGTAATGAAGAGCCAGATTAATGAAGAACCAGATATTGGAATGTATTAAGCCAGACATTAAAGAGATTGGCAAGACTGTAAAACAGTGGCACTTGTCTCACTAAGTTTTTTCATTTTAGAAAATACAACTATTTTTCATAAAAATACATTATTTATGTTGAGGTTATAGGTTTATTAGTGTTACTTTTAAACAAATCAACAAATACTTAAAAATTATTCAGTTTTAATTTCTTTTTTTTAGTTTTTTTAAATTTTATTAAAGCATAGTTGATTTACAGTGTTGGGTTAATTTCTTCTGTACAGCAAAGTGAGTCATTATACATACACATATATATATATTCTTTTTCATATTCTTTTCCATTATGGTTTGTCACAGAATATTGAATATAGTTCCCTGTGCTATACAGTAGGACCTTGTTGTTTATCCATACTATATATAATAATTTGCCGCTGCTAATCCCAAACTAGAGATTATCATACTAAGCAAAGTAAATCAGAAAGAGAAAGACAAATACCATATGATATCAGTTATATATGGAATCCAAAATACGATGCAAATCAACATATCTAGGAAACAAAAACAGACTCACAGATATAGATAACAGACTTGTGGTTGCCAAGGAGGGATGGGGTAGGGAAAGGAAGGAATAGGAGTGTGGGATCATCAGTTTTAACTTCTGATATGGTCAACATATCCCTCATAAATAAAAGCTCTATGAGTCCTTAATAGTTTTTAAGAGTATAAATTGGTCCCAGGTGGGAAAGGTTTGAGAACTGCTGTTCTAGACCTTTCTCTCTCCTGAAGGAACATGCTGGTAAATTGAGGTGATAAATTCCCTGTGAGAGAGACCATCTTTATTCATTATCTCATCTACTACAGCACCCAGCAGAATGCCTTGCCCACAGTTAGTGCTGTTTATCAATATGCATAGATGAGCTCCTGTGACAGCTCTGAAAAGTTACCACGTTCTCTCATGTTTGGGTGTTACATTAACATTATTGTTTTTTTTTAATTGAGGTATAGTTGATGTACACTGTTGTGTGTTTGCTTTTTTTGTGTGTGTCTTTGTCTGTTGATATTTAATGTGTTCTAGTACTTTTTGTTAAATAATATTATTGATATTTTGACATAACAGTAATGATGTCATTTTTTTCCTTCCAAAGTTTTATGTAATAGATCAAATTCTCATATGAAACAATGTTAGATTTAAAAAAAAAACATGAAGAATAATAGAACTCATTACTTTTATTTTTTTAACCTGCCAATTCTTCTTTATCCTCATCTCAGGTGTCACCTTCTTCAATTAGCCTTCCTGGACCTTCCCAGGCTGGCCTGGCACCGCTCCCATGTGCTTTCTAAGTAACCTTTATTACTGGAAGTACTACTCTGGTCATGCCATTGACATTTTGGTTTCCCCCAGTTAGCTTTGCATGCCTTTATGTCAGAAGTACTGTCTTTAATTTCCTTATTCCCAGAATTGAATAGTACTTGGTAAAGGGTAAGCACTAGAGTATCTGTTAAATGAAAATGTATGGAAGGAAGGAAGAGTTAGCTAATTTAACTATTTAGTGAAGTGTTCAGTGCCCCACCTGCCTCCCCAAAATAGAGGGTATTTATTGCATCTTTAAAATATCACAAACAGGTCTTAGGAATTATCCAACATCTTGTTTCCATAGCTGGACAACTTTTAGATCTTATTTATCAGCCTGTTGAACTATTCCTTTTTAGAAGACATAGATATCATTCCCCCAATTTTTCTGATATTTTTAACTATTGTGACTTGCCAAATCAAAGCAGCTGAATTTGACACAAGTTCAATATAGTTTCCTTCAAGAATTAACTCATTTTTCTGGGCTTGAGATACCCTGTGGATGTTTTTTCCACCCAGGACATTTTAGAGTTCAATGAGAGACCTATTCTGAATGAGGATATTGATGGGGAGGTGAGCACACATAGACTTCACCTTGTAACGACCCCCAGTGTAACGCCCTTGCTCATGTTCTTTACACAACTATAGATAGTGCCCATAATGGCCAGTCCTTTGTTTCCCCACCGTATGTCAACCCAGAGCCTCTTCTTTTTCCTTCCAAGACGACTGAGATCTACATTGATGTGATTGAAGTCCCTCCGCAGGGTGCCTCTGGGGCCCTTCACAGTAACTATGCATCCCTTCAGGGTGATGTTGACATTTCCAGAATGTCGAGAGTCTGATTGTTGAGAAGTGGCTTCATTCTTGCAGTAGATGCAGCAAAGGGAGGTGAAGTATTTTTGTTTTCATTTTTTAATGTCATATTTTAACATGGTTTCCATAGTACTGAAAAGAAAATTTTTAGTGGAAGAAACCACAATTTGAGATTGCTTTGTTATGACCTTATGTATAAACCAATATACAGTGGGCCCTGCATATCCGTGGATGTGGAACCTGTGGATACGGAGAGCCAGCTGTACTGGGGCATTTTATGTAGGGGACGTGAGTGTCTGAGGATTTTGCTGTCTATGCGGGGTGTCCTGGAACCAATCCCCTGTGGATGCCAAGGGGCCATATTTCCACCTATCTCTCCACACTCATAAACTCCTTTTCAGAGTAGGAATCTTTTAAGCCCTTAAAGGTTGGTTACCTTTTTCTGAGAATGTGATATTTCTCAATATCAGAAATTATTTCTTTCGGCAAAAAGGGAAAAATTCCATTTTATATATATATATATATATATATATATATATATATATACACACACACACAAACATACATACATACCACATCTTCTTTATCCACTCATCTGTTTGATGGACACTTAAGTTGCTTCCATATCTTGGCAATTGTAAATAATGCTACTATGAACATTGAGGTGCATGTATGTTTTCGAATTAGTGGGAATTTTGTTTGTTTGTTTGTTTTGTTTTGTTTTCAGATATATACCCAGGAGTGGAATTGCTGGGTCATATGGTAGTTCTATTTTTAGTTTTTTGAGAAACTTCCATTCTGTTTTCCACAGTGGCTACACCAATTTACATTCCCACCAACAGTGTACGAGGGTTCCCTTTTTTCCGCATCCTTGCCAACGTTTGTTCCTTGTGTTCTTTTTGATGATGGCCATTCTTACAGTTGTGCGGGATAACTCACTGTGGTTTTGATTTGCATTTCCCTGATGATTAACAATGTTGACCATCTTTTCATGTGCCGCTTGGCCACCTGCATTTCCTCTTCAGAAAAAAGGCTATTCAGGTCTTCTGCCCATTTTTAAATTGGGTTGTATGGGTTTGTTTTTTTTTATGTTGAGTTGTGTGAGCTGTTTATATATGTTGGATAGTAATCCCTTATCAGTCATATCATTTGCAAATATTTTCTCCCATTCAGTATTCAGTAGGTTCTCTTTGTTTTGTTGATGGTTTCCTTTGCTGTGCAAAAGCTTTTAAGTTTAATTAGGTCCCATTTGTTTCTGTTTTTGGATCTGTCTCCTAAAACAAAGGAAATAAAAGCATTCTGCTTGGTTTTAGGTTGAGTCTTTTCTCTGAGTGCTGTTAGTTATATGAGTCTCCAAGTCTCTTTCTTTTCCTTAAGACCTAACATTTTGTATAATTATTTACCAAACTTATGTGTGAATTCTTGATCAGGAAACAGAGAGAGAATATGTCGCAATTCTTATCAAGTCCTCATTTAAAAAGGGTTTGGTGGGGGAATAGTAGTATTTTGTCTGAGATAGAGTCCTAAAGGAACACTGATTTTTTTGGACAGGGCACTGGCTGGATGGGAATGGGAGAGCTGGATATTTGTCCTGACTTTGCTACTCTCTAAATATTAGTATGATTTCAGCAGATCACCTTACTTCCCTTTGCTACTCTTAAGTTTCCCCATCTGTAAAATCAGGCTGGATTAGAAGGTCTCAAAGGCCCCTTGCAGATCATCTAATTCTATAGTTTGTTTTGTACTCTGTCAGGATTTCATGTTCTTGACGTTCTTAGTTGACAAGTAAGGTGTGGGAGGAAATGACAGTCTTGAGTAACCAAAATGGATTTTGTCTACCCGTATGCGCTAATCCCCAAAAGAAGAAGAAAATGCAAATCAGCCAGGGGCCGAACACGAAAACGGTGACAGCAAGGAGAACATTGAAGCAGACAGCTGAAAGCTTCATTTCCTGGCCCGTCTGCCATGAGAAAGGCTGAGACTGCCAAAGCCTCCAGGCAATCAAGGCCAGAACTTTGGCTCACTCTTATTTTGAACTACCCCCATACCACACACACAAACCACACAGGAAAATTGTCGCTCTCTCTTCATATTTGTGCATTTTGGCTGCACTCCTGTTTATGCCAAGTCCTTGCCTAATCCCCTTCCTTCCAGCTGTCACTATATTCTGCCTGTTGCTTTCCGGGCTTTGGAAAGCAGCTGCAATTTTCAGTGGAGGCCCAGGGGTGGTGGCCTTGGCGGTGGGGCGTTGTTAGGGTGTGTGGACTCTGTCCGAACCAACAGTCACTTTTACCTGGTTTATAGGCAGTTTGAGGAGTGTTCTCACTCTCCTTCCTTGGCGAATGTCAGAACTGATGGCTTTAATTTTTTTCCCTCTCCTCCCTCTTTGGGGAGTTTATCCCCCCTCTACATTCCTCAGCCTTTTAGTCTGAGAACGTCCTGTGGAAGATTTGGTTTGTCTTAGGTTCTTTTGCCAGGCTGCTCATCTTCTTCTTTTTTCCACATAAAACGTATTTATCTATTGGGAGAGCTTAAGATGGATAACCAGAGCTTACAAGCCTAGAAACTTGACCCCTTCTCATCTCTGACAGTATATCCCAAGCCATTAGGTCTCCCAAGGCCCAGAGAGCTCTTGGTCATTCGCTGTCCATCCAGCCTCTAGTTGGAGAGCTAGCTTCGGTGTCCTTTCACCTCTGGCATGTGAGGTTTTCCCATTGAGCTTGTCTGCATACATCTCGTATTGGCTCTTAGTGATGGTAACCGAACAAAGAGACACTTGGTTCTCATCATATTAGAAAGCTGAGCAAGAATCAGGAAATCTGCTTGAAGAATCTTGGCTGAATATAAGGAGAAGCCATGTTATTATGAAGGTTTTAAATCATTCCAGTGTGCACAGACTGACCTTGCTGGCCTGAATATTGAAAGCAGAACAAAACTCCCACCCAGTCATTGTTTTTGGCTGATGAAGAGAGCCTTTTTAGGTACAGTGGGTTGTTCTCTGCCCCTCTTTCTGGAAACTGCATCAACTACCTTGCCGTCTACCTAGCAGTGCACACACTCCTGTTTTCCTTTGTTTTTTTAAATAAATTTATTTATTTATCTATATTTGTTTTTGGCTGCGTTGGGTCTTCGTTGCTGCGCGCGGGCTTTCTCTAGTTGCGGCAAGTGGGAGCTACTCTTTGTTGCAGTGCGCGGGCTTCTCATTGTGGTGGCTTCTCTTGTTGCAGAGCACGGGCTCTAGGCGCACGGGCTTCAGTAATTGTGGCACGACACACTCCTGTTTATATAAGAGGAACCTCACATAGTTCTCAGAGCCTGGTGAAAAAAAACTCAAGGTGTGTCTGTGTTTGGGTTTGTCTGATGGTTTCTCCTATCTGTATGAATTTTGTATTTTATTTCAAAGAATTTAAATTTTAATTGATGTTAAATTCAAATAGGTGAGTCTATTTGATAAAATTCTTTGGTGATAGGATACTGTTTAACTTTATAGGTACTATATAAAGTCTTTTTATTCGTGCTGGGAATATAATACTACCAAGCCATTTTTTCTTTCAATTCTGCTGTTTTATCTCAATCCTGGACTTACTTGGCTATATTGTTTCTAATGCCCAGTTAACCCTTCTGTCACTCATCCTTTCTCCCAGTCCACATTTTTTGCCTTGTCTATAATTCATAGAATCATAGTTTGATAAAGCATGGAAGGGTCCTTAGATGTTAACTACCCAAGCTTCATTTTATAGATGAAAAAGTAACAGGATTAGGCCAAGGTCACATACCTGCCAGAGCTTAGGCTCACAAGTGTTTTTCCACTATACTACTCCAGACTCCATGTGTCAGGAATTTTCCAAAGCACTAGACTAGTAATAGCTACTTCAACAGGCAGGAAGTGCATCTTACTGGAAAGGGCAGAGGTTTTGGAGCCAGAGAGATTTGGGTTTGAATATCTTGTTCTGCCACCTACTGGCAGGGTAAATTGGGCAAGTAACTAAAGCTTTTAGGGACTCTGTTTCTTCCTCTGTAATATGGGAATAATAATAAGAATACTTTAGGGTTATTATGAGTATTGCACTATATGATCTGTATAATGTGCCTGTTATACATATTGTGTTCAACAAATTATTATTATTATTATAAAAAATCTACTGATCATAGGAAATATTATCTCATATATATAAATAATAATTTAAAATAGGTATTTTATAATTAGCTATTCTGAGCCGTTCTTGTTCAATTGTATTCTCCTAAAGTTAGCAGTAAAATATGAATGGAGTGAGTTGTCCGGAAATGAATTCCTGAAAGTTATTTATACCGTGACAGTGATTCATGCATTTCCCTTTTCTTTATAGCTTTCATCTGTACTTAGCTACAGTGTATCTTGTCCAAAAATTTTTGTACATGTTGAACTCACCCTAGGAAGACATCTGGAGTATACTTGGGTTTGGCCCCTGGTTTTCATTTAGCTAAACACTAGGATATAAATCTAGAATATAATCTACATAGAATGTTAAATTCATATTTTTGAGAAGCTTGAGATATTTAGTGTTATTCTGAAACTCTTTGTGTGATGAACAGCTTCGATGTGAAATTATATGTACCTGTTTGGAGTATAGGTTGACGTTATCTTGTGTTCATCATAAAAGGGCCCAAGATTGTTCTGTTAAAAGGAAGTAGAACTACGTTGTTGAACCCAATAGCATGGGGAGGAGGAATGAGTTAGGAAACAAAAGCTAAGATTGAATTAGCAAAGGCCAGAAGCAACAAAAGAAAGTTTGGAAGCTTCAGAAGGAGTGATTCAGGGGAATTTCAGTTGTGGGCCTCTCAGATTGCATAGATGTCGTTGGCTGACTGGAATGCACTTAAGCTTAAAGTGGATGGAAGGACCTTGAGAAACTAGACAGAAAGAATTTCGCTTCTCTAATAAAGAGAGGGCTTGGGAGAAAGAGCTTTGGCTTAGATTTTAGACAGAAGTTAAGTGCAACTAGAAAGAGGCACTATGTGCTTTCCTCCATATGGAACCCTTAATTGCTAAGGCACTTTCAAGTTCATGTAATTTGGTCCATAACTATGGTTAGATACATAGACTTTTCTTTCCTTGGTCGCTTTTTCAGTAAGGTGAAAGTTAAAGAGTGCAGCAGCAGTGGAGAGTGGAATGGATATTCCTTGTGCCTGTTCCTACCTGCTGTTATATATTAGGTTACGAGCCTTAGGCCAGCAGTTTCTTAAAGATAAAAGTAGGCGTGAGTTTGGAGGAATATTGGATAATTGAATATGACCAGGAAGTAGATGGTGCTATTTTGCTAAATTTTGGGTTCATTCAGATGGGATCAAACCAGAGGAATTTGGCAAGCATTGGGACTCACCACTTAGAACCACACTGAAATAGTTGTGGTAGCAAAAGAATTTCTCCAGGAGACTTATTCCACTTGAGGCATAACAGCCAGAGATTCCTGGCCCTTGAGGGGAGAGTGCCAAAGCTGATAAATTTTAGAACAATCAACTGAAGTCTATAAACTCAGGAGAAGTAGTTCAATTAGATGGTACTGGGACTAAATTGTTTCCATAATTTTCACACAGAAGACATAGTATGAGTAAATGTGTCCTATAATCCACTGTTTAGAATTAGCTCCTCCCTAATATTATGTCCTTTCCTTGAGATTTAATATATTGCAGTTTAATAAATGAGAAGATTATAAAAGAATTTAATTTTAAGAACTTGTGTTTGACTTCTTCTGTATTCGTGAAATTCTGACATGTTAACCTTACCATTTTTTAAGACTTTTCTGGAAGAGTTCTTCATGACCTAAAATTTACCTTCCTGTTTAATCATTCTCTGAGGCTTTTTATACTCTGGTAAAATTAACTACACTTCATCATCATCAGT
Organism: Balaenoptera ricei; assembly: GCF_028023285.1. Classification (NCBI taxonomy): domain Eukaryota; kingdom Metazoa; phylum Chordata; class Mammalia; order Artiodactyla; family Balaenopteridae; genus Balaenoptera; species Balaenoptera ricei. The sequence continues at coordinate 154,470,562 of NC_082640.1, forward strand.
ATTGCTTATCCCTTGTCACCTGACATCTATCCCTGTATTGTCCAATTGTATCCCCTTCAATTGCCCAGTCCACTGACTTACATACATTAGGTTTTCATTAAATATTTTTTATTTAATGGTGAATGAGGAAGTACTTTATATTTTAAACAACTGACTATTGTGGAGAAAGACAACACAACAGGAAGGAATTACTGTGGCTAAAGAGTCAAACAGGAGACTAAAAATGGGAGCTTTAAAAATTTTTAACAGCTTTATTGAGTCATAATTGACATCCAATAAAGAGCACATATTTAATACAATTTGATAAGTTTTAACATATGTATACACCCATGAAGTCATCACCACAATCAAGATAATGAACATGTCCATCATCCCCAAAAGTTTCTATGTAGCTGTTTTAATCCATCTCTCCCATCCTTCCCCACCTTACCCTCCTCAAGCAAACCACTCATCTGTTTTTGTCACTATAGATGAGTTTGCATTTTCTAGAGTCTTATATAAATAGAATCATACAGGGTAAACTCTCTTTGGTCTATCTTTTTCACTCAGCTTAATTATTTTGAGATTCATCCATGTTGTTGCATCTATCATTATTTTATTGGTTTTTATTGTTAAGTAGTATTCCATTGTATGCATATAACACAATTTACTTATCCAGTCACCTATTGATGGATATTTTGGGTTCTTTCCAGCTTATGAATATTATAAATAAAGCTACTATGAACATTTGACTACAAGTCATTGAATAGAGGTATGCTTTCTTTTTTCATGGATAAATACCTGAAAGTAGAATGGCTAGATTATAGGATGGTGCATGTTTAGCTTTGTAAGAAACAAACTGTCTTCCAAAGTGGCTGTACCCTTTTGCATTTCCCCAGCAATGAAGTCAAGTTTCTGTTGTTCCACATGCTTGCCGGCATTTAATAATGTTGGTGCTTTGAATCTTAGCCATTCTAATAGGTGTTTAGTGGTATCTCATTATTATTTTAATTTTCAAGTCCCTAATGACATATGAGGTTGAGCATCTTTTAAAATACTTACTTGTCATCTGTATGTCTTATTTGGTGAGATGTCTATTAAGATCTTTTATCCATTTTTAAATCAGATTGTTTAAGAGTTTTTAGAGTCCCTCGAGTCCCTTGTATATTTTGGATACAAGTCCTGTATCCAGTACGTGTTTTGCAAAGATTTTCTTTCAGTCTGTGGCTTGTCTTTTCATTCTCTTAACAGTGTCTTTTGCTAAGAAGTTTTTAATTTTAATGAAGTCCAGCTTGACAATTTTTTCTTTCATGGAGAGTGCTTTTGCTGTTATATCCAGAAACTCATGGCCACGCCCAAAGTCACCTAACTTTTCTCCTATGTTATTGTCTAGAGTTTTATAGTTTTGTGTTTTATATTTAGTTCTATCATCCATTTTGAGTTAATTTTTGTGAAGGGTGTAAGGTAAGTGTCTAAATTATTTTTTGTTTTTTTAATGTGGATGTCCAGTTGTTCCAGCACCATTTGTTAAAAAGACGATCCTTCTACGTTGAATTGCCTTTGGCTCCTTTGTCAAAATTCAGTTAACTATATGTGAGTTATGAACTCTCTACTCTTTTCCATTGATCTAGTTATCCGTTCTTTCACTGATAGCACACTCCCTAGATTACTGTAGCTTTATAGTAAGTCTTGAAGTCAGGTAGTTTCGGTCCTCCATCTTTGTTTTTCTTCAATATTGTGTGGGCTACTATGGGTCTTTTGCCTTTCCATATAAGCTTTAGAATCAGTTTGTCCATATCCATTAAGTAATTTATGGGGATTTTGATTGGGATTGCATTGAATCTATAGATCGAGTTGGGAAGAATCAGCATTTTGAGAATATTGGGTCTTCCTATCCATGGAATATCTCTCCATTTATTTAGATCTTCTTTGAGGTCTTTCATCAGAGTTTTATAGTTTCCTCCTATAGATTTGTATATACTTTGTTAGGTTTACACCTAAGTATTTCTCTCTCTCTCTCTCTCTGTGCCAAGATAAACGGTGTTGTGTTTCTAATTTCAAATTCTAATTGTTCATTGCTGGTATGTAAGGAAGCAATTGACTTTCGTACATTAACCTTGTATCCTGTCTTCCTTTGGATTAAGTATTTTTTATGATTCCATTTTACATCCTTGATTGTCTTGTTAGCTATAACTTTAGTTGTTTTGGAATTTATAGTATACATCTTTAACTTATCACAGCCTATCTTTAACTGCTATTATACCACTTTACATATAGTATAAGAATGTTACAGTAGCTGTATAGTAGTTGTCATATATTTTACTTTTACATGTTATACATGTTATGAATCACACAATAAAGTTTTGTTTAAGCAGCCAGTTGTCTTTAAAATATATTTAAATAATAAAATATCTTACATATTTACCTACTAGGTACCATTTCCATTGTACTTTATTCCTTTGTGTAGATCCAGATTTCCATCTGATGTTATTTTCCTTCTGCCCAAAGGACTTACTGTATTATTTCTTGTAGTGTAGGTAAGCTGATGATGAATTTTTTCAGCTTTTGTATGTCTAAAGAGCTCCTTATTTTACCTTTGTTTTTTGGAAGATAGTTTTGCTGGGAATAGAATTCTCGGTTGACAGTTTTTTCTTTCAGTTTTTTGAAGTTGCGCTACTGTATTTCCATTTTCATTGTTTCCAACTAGAAACTGCACTTATCTTTGTTTCTCTGTATATAATGCATCTTTTTCTCTTGTTCCTTTTCAGTTTTTTTCCTTTCACTGGTTTGAGCAACTTAATTATGATGTACCTTCATGTAATTTTTCTCATGTTTTTTATGCTTGGGATTTGTTGAGCTTCTTCATATGAAGAGTTATAGTTTTCTTCAAATTTGGGAAAATCCTGACCATTATTTTTTCAAAAGTTTTTTCTTCTCTTTTTCTTCTATCCTCCTTCTTGGAGACTCCTATTACACATATAGTAAATCACCTGAAGTTGTCCCATAGCTCACTGATGCTCTTTTCATTTGGCTGATTGTTTTCTGTTTCATTTTAGATAGTTTCTATTGCTGTAGCTTCAAGTTCATTAATTGTTTTTGTCTATTTCTATGTTTACTAGTTTCTATTGTTGTGTCTTCAAGTTCTCCAATGTGTAATCTACCATTAATTCCATCCAGTGTATTTGTCATCTCATATATTATAGTGTTTATCTCTAAAAGTTTGATTTTGGGTCTTTTTGCTATCTCTAACTTTTCAAACATATGGAATATAGTTATAATAACTATTTTAATATCATTGTCTACTCATTCTAGCATCTGTGTCAGTTCTGAGTCCATTTCAGTGATTGAGTTTTCTCCTTATTATGGGTCTCACTTTGCTGCTTCTATCTATGTCTGGTTATATTTGATTGGATGCCAGACATTGTGAATTTTACCTTCTTGGGTGCTGTATATTTTTGTACTCCTATAAATATTAAGCTTTGTTTTGGGATGTAGTTGAATTATTTGGAAACAGTTTGATCCTTTTGGATATTGCTTTTAAGTTTTTGTTTTTGTTTTTTTTTGGCAGGACCAGAACCATTTGGTTTAAAGATAATTATTCTCCACTATCAAGGCAAGATCCTTCTGTATACTGTACTCAGTGCTCCATGATTTATGACGTTTCCATTCTGGTTGATGAGGATAGGCATTACTCCTGGCTTTGTCTGAGTGCCAGGCACTCTTCTCTTTACTTCTATCAAATCTTTCTTTCTCCAGCCTCAAGTAATTTCCTCACATGCATGTACTAATCAGTACTCTGCTGAGTATTTGAGGGAGACTCCACAGATCTCTCATGTGAACTCTAGCTGCCTTGTTCTTCCCAGTCCTAGGTTCCATCTCCTCAACTTGAGTGGACTCCATCTGGGTTTCCTCTCCCTGCATCACAGCCTAGAAATTATTAGTAAGCTGGGGCAGTCATAGAGCACTCCTCATTTTTTCCATCTCTAAGGGATCACTGTCTTTCATTGCCTGATGTCCAGTATCTTGGGGAAAAAAAGTTGTTTCATATGTTTTGTCTTAAAAATATTTTTTTGGTTGTTTTAGGTGGTAGGGTAAATTTGATCCTGTTACTCCATCTTGGTCAGAAGAGAAAAAGCTTCTTTTAAGTTTTCAATGGTGGTTATAGAAATGACCAATAGCAAGACAAGGAGTCTCTAACTGAAATACCCATGATGTTTCCTCATAAATTGAGAATTTGGAAAGAGAATTAATCTCAGAATTATCATTATTTTTTCATCCACTTACATGCATCACAGACATTTACATAACAAAATTCCTTGTACAAATGGTTGATCACATCAATGGGTAGATTATTGAATTTGAGGGAGAAAGACATACACAAGCCACTAGAATTATACGTTTCATAGAACATATTATGTAAAAAGGAAATGATGCCGAGTGAATTGAGTTGGTATCATAGTACAGTATTATTTTAATTTCTTTATTTAGTAAATAGCTGTGAGATTTTTGGTTTTGTTTATTCACTTTATTTGTGCTTTACTGGGAAGCCAATTGATTTTTGGCAAGAAAAGAAGCAGAAAAAAATACCAAAATGCTAGAGAAACATAGGTTATCTTCTGTCTGTTCTTACAGCCTCTATAATGTCAGCCAAGTCAATAAATGTTTGCCAAAAATCCAACTAGAATGTGATAAGGTACTTGCTGTAACTGCTTTCTCCTTTTATAGACAGTTTGAAAAGTAGGAAAGTTCATGGATAAACAGCAGTAATTAGAATGCAATTGTGAATCTTGGGTGCAATTTGCATGTGTGAGTTTCAGATTGACTTGGCCCTCAGGGCAGAGAGACCCTTCTAAGACTAGTAGCACAAAGATTTGGAGTTCATCTGCACAGTTTATGTGGCTAATTAGCACTTAGGGTTTCTTCAATAGGGGCTAGTGAAGTAAGAACTAGATAATATCTTGTAAGATCTTTTTTTCTTTTTTTTTTTTTTTTTCCTATCTTGTACTTAGAAAAGGGGCTTGGACTGTTGAATTGGAATGGAACAATTAAACAGACTTTAAAATAAAGCCCTGACATTCTGGCTGCTTGCCTGCTCTACTGGGGCAGCTCTGGTTCCAGGGAGAGAGAATGCTTTTTTTGTTTGTTTGTTTGTTTCCAGACAATTTCCTGCGTCATCACATTTTTTGTGTGAGCCAAGTGTTTGAGGTTGGTGATGTTGACAGAGCCCTTGGAGAATGGAAGGAGTTCATCTCCACAGAGAAAGGCTTGTGTATTTCAAGTTCGAAAATTCCAGAATATTTTTCTATAACATTGTTATTGCTAGCTTTTTATTGCTGGTCTCCCCTTATCTAGTTAGCAGCTTTTTAGGTGGATTAATGTTTTAAGTCAAGAAAGCATTTTAGAAAAACTATTTCTCTTGGCATTTATGAAACTCAAAACCACATATCTTGCTCTGCTTGGGTCTTCGTTTGGCAAATTGTGCATGTAGTATTCCCAGAAGGCTTAGGGTTTTTTTTTTTTTAACTATAAATTCTATGTTTATTAATATTTAATTTCCCTATAATAGAATCATTGCATGCTGAGTGACATTTTCTCATGAATTGTTTGGGAAAATATAAAATATGTTTGAACTATAATTATTATGATGATTTCCATTTATTTACAAATTTCCTTTTATTAATAATGTACCCAAGGCTATTCTTGATAATTTGAGAACAGAAATTTTGTTATATATATATATATATTTTTTTTTTTTTTTTCTGGTACGATTTGGAACTCTTACATAAAGGTATAAACTCTTATTCACAATTGAGTCCTCAGTCTGGTTCCATAGCACCTCTGATTCAAAGAGGGTGTTGCAGTTTATAAAAGACTTACTTTTGGTAGTGGAGGTGGTAGTTTTGGGAAAATGGGGATAGAGGGGGAGATGTTAGGTACACGCATATTTCTCTAACATCTGTTAATGTGCCAGGTGCTGGCCCAGACATCTATGTTATCCTTTTATAAACTGTCATTTCTGAATCTCAGAAAATGGCCTGATTAGGTGGGATTTGGAGAACTAGAAAATCTTTCTATTATTATTTTTTAAACCTATACCTATAAAAGAGAGTTATTAAGAGTTCATTTAATATGATGCTTCTTTTTCTCTGTTTCAGATTTAAACTGTTTTTCTATAAGCTAATCAATAGAGGGATGATAAACATTTTAAAGCATGTTATAGCAAAGGCGTGGCATTATGAAAAATGGGACATTATATGGAAGCAATAGAATAAAATGTATGGAATTAGGTAGTCTCAGAATTTTAGAACTACTTTTAGAAATCACTTGGACCATGTATTTCATCTGACAGATGAGAAAACTGCTATCCTCAACATGTCAGCCTTGCCCAACAGAGCTAGTTAGTGCAGATATAAGATGGAAACCTAGGTTGCTTAACTGACAGTTCACTATCCTTTCTATTATATCCTCATTCTGTTTTCTGCCTTCCACATGAGCTCTACATCCTAAATTAAAACAATAATAACAGCAATCACAAGTGATTGTGTTAAAAATACAATTTAAACCTGTTTGTTGGTTGGTTGCTTTATAGCTGGCTTGTCAAAAAGTCTTAGGGAGTCAGGTATTGGGTAGGTCATGGCCTCTAATCTTATTTTCAAAGTTGGAGAGAAATCATTGGAGACGAATTATATAAACTTTTAAACTATTCATTTGAATGTTTAAGTAGTTGTGATCTCTGCTGTGATGGTCCTAGAAGACATTACTCAGGCCGCAGCTGGCTATTCTTGAGACCACAGAAAGAGAAAGAGCCTCTGCCCTGATGTATTCCATGAGGTGAATAATAGGCAACATTTAAGGAACACCTAGCTCATGGCAGACTATTCTCATCACACCCTTCCCACAGACTTTTTTCCTTCCCCACATCCCATCCCAACCTTCCTTGACCAAATGCAATGAACAGGAGCTGTTGTATGAATTGGAAGGAAAATGTCTGAAATATATGAAGTTATAATGACTTGGTAAGTGCTATAAAACTACTCTATAACTGAGTTGGAAGTTGCATCATCCATGCCTGTGGCACTGTGGACTGGGCCCAAATGGTATAATTCTCTACTGTAACACTGAAGTAATGTTTACATCTGCCAAGAAAATATTTTAGATTTCAAACCTGTGAAATGGCCAGCTATAATTGTTCAATTCCAGTGAACCACAGGTATATTTAGTTTCCTTCCTTTACTTCTTACTGTCTTCTTTAAGTAGGCTGAGCCAACTAATTAAGGATTGTGCTCTTGTATGACTCTGCAAGGTGAGCTTTAAAGTCACTCAATATATTTGAATGCCTACATATTATATAGCACTGCTGTCTTAAATGTGCAAACTCCGTAATAGAGTGTAAGTCCATTTCATTTAGAGAAAACAATTATTTTCATCTACATATGTCAGAGTAATGATAGAAGTGGCATATTGTAATGACAGAACATGAGGAGTCAGAAAATTTAGATTCATTTTTCCCCCTACTGTTGATTCTTCATTTGATCTGACTTGAATCATTTCCTTTTTCTTTAGTTTCTGTATCTGCTGAAGGTGAATAATAATACTTTCATTTGCCACACAGAGGTGCTGGGAGAATGAAAGACAAATTTTTCCAAAGCACTTTGAGCTGCTTAAAAGGAAGACTTGTTTAAACAAAAGTTGATTCCATTTTCTGTCTTGTTATTTCTTATGTTCAGATACCATAGAAAGTGTTAGAAGAGACTCAAAAGGTTTGGTTGTTTTTTATAACTTCATTATAAAGTTATTATAGGTAGGTAAGGTAGGTAAGTAGTAAGTAGGTAAGGAGGTGAGTATAATTGCTTGCATTTTACAAACAAGGAAACTGAAGCCCCAAAAGATTTGTTTATTTTGGGGCTTAAAAGGAATATCCTTTTATGAGAATTGGGGGAAATTAGTGAGAGTATAGCCAATAACATTGGCCATGAGTTGATAATTATTGAAGCTGTTAATGGGTATATGGGGGATCATTATACTATCCTGTATACCTTGTCTGTGTTTGAAATTTTGCATAATAAAAAGTTTAAGATTGATTTAAAAGAAAGAATAGCCCCTGTTTTTATTTACAAAGTCCTTTTCAAAAGCTACTGAGTTCGTTTATCTCATAGGCATGGAGAATTCTTTATTTCTTAGGGTTCAGCAAAAAATTGGAAAAAAATACTTACATGCATGGACCAGAGCACGGGCATTTTAGTTTTTCATATTTGGTGTTTATATTCTATTTCCAGTGCTTTCTGAGTCACTTGCTACTCTTATCACTTTTAATGTAATATACTATTTTTTAAGAATTAATAGATTACTTTTTTTTTCTTACTCCTGTTCCAGATACTCGTCACCTTCTCTTTGTTGTTGTTGATTTTAAGTTTTCATTTTCCTATTTCTGGAAATTGTTGGGAATTATAAGCAGTCACTTATTAACCCGATTACTTTATGCTTCAGTAGACTTGTCAGTGGGCGGCCATGTGAATTATTTCGGCTTTTAGAGACACAGATCAACCTTGCTACCCCATACCCGCAATGGAAAGCTGCTGACCTCCCCATTGTAGGATCTTATAATCAAATGGCATTTGAAACATGTGAGAGCACTCATTAAACAAACAAACAAAAATCACCCTCAACCTGGGTTATTTTCACTGGTAGACTTGAATGGTTAGAGCTTGTCATTTCATAAGCTCCTAGATAACACAAATGCTGGACTGAAAATGCAACATACTCGGTATTCATTTGTTTTTAGACATCAAAGGAAATTAACTTAGAATGTAATCATAGAACTTTAGAGTTAAGAAAAATCTTGATAATCACTTGGTATAGCCCTTTCAGTGTATGTGTGAAAAAACTAAATATTAGAACGGCCAAGTAATTTGCTCAGTTACGTAACTTAGTACTGGCAGAGCTGGAACTTGAACTCGAGTTTCTTAGCTTTCAATTCAGAGTTCTTAACTAGGTTGCCTCTCAAGTGCATTTAAGTCCTTGATGTTGTTTGTGAACACTAGATATGCCTCTGCTTTTTATAGCTTAGAGATTTTACTGTTCTGGAATGCCATGCTGAGCCATTTTGGAGCCTGGGGCAAAAGGAGAAATCGGTGATATTGACCCTGCCTTTATTTAAAATTGTGATGTTTTCTTCATCATGGATTTTTGGCATTAATTTTGATTTTTAAAATCGTGTGTTAAAATATTATTTACCTTGCTTCTACCTTGAATACTGAGTTTTACATCTGAGGTAGGTGTCTCACTAGATTCAACCTAGTCCCATCCTTGTTATTTTGATTTAATCCACTATTTAATCCTTCTTTCAGTCTCTTGGTAGTTAAAAAAAAAAAAAAAAAAATCAAGCTATGGAACCTTTATACTCAAAGCAAACCCTTACTGTTGGCCACCTAAAAATGATGGCAACAAAGAGAACATACCAGAATTTGCATGTGCCATTCATTGACATCATAGTAGGTAACTTAAAGCATAGTAATTTTTGGATCCATGAATTTAAGCTCTTTTAGAATGTCAACCAGTTTATTGAAAAGAACTCAAAGCCAAGTCATGGGTTCTGTTGTCTGATCCTTGACTGCATTGTATTTTGAGGTCTTACGTAATTGTGTTTGTATTGATTTCTATAAATTGAGAGCCAGAAGAAGGAAGCTCTTTATAGCCTTATTGTGTTCATTGTTTTACTTGGTCTTTTCAACAAGCGTTTGAGATAGGTAACTTACAGGTTAGGACTCTTTCAGTTCCAAGTGATAAAACCCAACTCAACACTGGCTTAAGTTAAAAGGGAATTCACTAGCTAACATAACTGAAGAACGTTAAGGGGTAGATCTGACTTCAGGTATTACAAATCGTTTCATCAGGGCTTGGTCTCTCTACATCTCTTGAATCTGTTTTCCACTAGGTTGGTTTTTCCCACACAGAAGCTCCAGGCTTATGGTCCTACTAGCTTAACAACTTCAGGAGAAAGGGAATGAATCTTTCCTCTTTCTCCAGCAAAAAGCCTCAGAATTGAGTATAATTGGCCCAGCATGGGTCACATGCCTATCCTTGAACTATTAATTACTGCCCCGGGCATGCAGTTATTTCACTGGCTAAGCCAGCTTCATATGCTCAACCTTGGAGCAGGAGATAGACTGAGGGTGGAAAAGCTGTTTCTCCTAAAGGAAGAGAGGACTTCTTAGCCCCTGCTCCCCAAAACGTATGCTGGAGGGCAAAGACAAATGTCTACTAGGATGTCGTTATACCCATTTCATTAATGAGGAAGTTGAGGCTTAATTAAGTTGATTTTCATAAGGCTACACTCTAATGAGTGATAGAGTCTTAATTTTGATTCCAATCTGCCTAACTCTAAAGCCCATCCTCTATACTTCACACCTTGTTGTATCCCCGGAATACTACGCTCCTTCTCCTAAATGAAACTATGGTGGTTGCCATTTCTTTCTAGCAGTTGTTTTCAGCTGGGGTAATTTTGCCTCCAGAGGAAATTTGGCAATGTCTGGGGACATTTTTTGGTTGTCAGAACTGTGCAGAAAGGTTGAAGGGGTACTACTGGATGGAACCCAAGGATGCTGTTAAACATCCTACAGTGCACAGGACAACCCCTCATGTGAATAATTACCCAGCCTAAAATGCCAATAGTGCTAAGGTTTAGAAACCCTGCTTTATAATAAGGTTCCATTTCCAGCCTATTACTGTTAACAAAAATTTTGAAAGAAAGATGTAATACAGAGCAAGATTGAAAGAATTCCAACATCTAGGTATAATTAAGTAACCTTTCAATTCAGGGAGACTTTGATTTATTTTCATAACAACCACTATTAGAATACTGAGTTCTCTTGTTTGAATGGGTAAATCGAAATAGCACATTTAATACATTCCTTTTTTTAAAAAAAATTGTTTTATATAGGCTTTAGCTAAATTCTCAGGCATAATTTTTTTTATTCCAAAGCCATATACAATTTCCTTAAAATATAAATCTAGGGATATTTTAAATCAAATACTGAATGCTTTTATTAAAAATTTTTTTTCACAATATATATCTCCATTTATTTTATCTTATTTGATTTCTTTCATCAGTTTTGAGTAGTTTTCAGCATACAAGTACTGTCATGTTTTGTTCGATTTATACCTAAGTATTTCATTTATTTTAGTGGTTATAAATAGTATTTTTCCTAGTTTTATTGAGGTATAATTGACAAGTAAAATTGTATGTGTTTAAAGTATACAACATGATGATTTGGTATATGTATACATTGTGAAATGATTACCACAATTAAGTTAATTAACACATCCATCACGTCACATAGTTACCTTTTTTGTGTGTGTGGTGAGAAGGCTTAAAATCTATTCTCAGCAAATTTTAAGTATACAGTACAGTATTATTAACTATAGTCACCATGCTGTACATTAGATTCCCAGAACTTAATTCATCTTATAACTGAAAGTTTGTAGCCTTTGACCAGCATCTCCCCACTTCTTCCCCCCACCCCAACCCCTGGCAACCATGATTCTACTCTCTGCTTCTCTGAGTTTGACTTTCCTTTTTTTAATATTCCACATATTGGTGAGATAATACAGTATTTTTCTTTCTCTGTCTGGCTTATTTCACTTAGCATAATGTCTTCCACATTCATCCATGTTGTCACAAGTGGAGGGATTTTCTTCCTTTTTTATGGCTTCTGTATCAAATTTTCTTTATTTATTCTCAACATTTAGGTTGTTTCTATATCTTGGCTGTTGTGAATAATGCTGCCATGAACCTGGAATGCAGATATCTCGCCCAGATACTAATTTCGTTTCCTTCAGATATATACACAGAAGTGGGATTGCTGGATCATATAGCAAGTCTATTTTTAATTTAATTTCAGTGTCCCTATGTTCATGCTAGTATATAGAAATGATTTTTGATTGTTTATCTTATATCCTTTGACCTTGCTAGAACTCACTTATTAGTTCTAAGAGGGTTTGTTGGGTATATTTATTAGTTTCCTTTTTTTTTTTAAGTTCCAATACAGTTGATATACAATATTATTGTAGTTTCAGGTGTACAGCATAGTGATTTAACATTTAAATACATTATGAAATGATCACCACGATAAGTCTAGTAACCATCTGTCCCTATACAAAGTTTTTACAGTATTATTGATGATATTCCTTATACTGTATATTAAAAATCCCTGTGACTTATTTATTTTATAACTGGAAGTTGGTACCTCTTAAATCCCTTCACTTATTTTGCCCATCTCCCCTGCACCCTCCCCTCTGGCAACCACCTGTTTCTTCTCTGTATCTATGAGTCTGTTTTCCTTTTGTTTTTTAGATTCCACATGTAAATGAGGTCATATTTCCACATATAAGACATCTGACTTATTTCATTTAGTAGGTACCCTCTAGATCCATCCATGTTGTCACAAATGGCAAGATTTCATTCTTTTTTATGGCTGAGTAATAGTCCGTTGTGTGTGTGTGTGTGTGTGTGTGTGTGTGTGTGTGTATACACCACATCATCTTTCCATTCATCTATGGAGGGACCACTTACATTGCTTCCATGAATACTGAATGCTTTTGAAACAAATATATAAGTTTATCTCAGAAGCCTTTTAAACATTTCAAATAGAAGATTCTATACCAGAGGAAATTATTTTTGAACCTCTCAGCCAAAGCATTTTTTAAAATTCTGATGCTAATAGGAGGTTTAATGTACTAGAAAATGTACAGCATTTTTTTTCCTATAAGCCTGTCCTTTGTGAAAGATTAATGAAGGCAGAAGAGTGCGTTTAATATATTATAGCTGCTAGTTATGGGGTTTGACACTTCAGAGAAATCAAGCTGCTTGTTTAATGACAGGAAAATAGTTTGAACAGTCCACCTCCTTCAGACTGTGAGTGGTTTCTGGACTGTGCAAATCTGAATAATCCTAGCAAAGCTGTGCTAGTCACACCACACATAGTATTCCAGTAGAATGATTGAATGATTAGAGGGATACTACAGAAGGCATTGACAAGAGAAATCTTCCACAATCTAGCAAATCAAATTTATTATTGGAATTGGAAGATTTTGGACTTAACATTTTCTAATTTTGCCAGTTTTACCCAAGTAATTTTTCAGTGTTATGTTCCAGGTGCCTCGCAATTCTGTGTGTGCACAGAATTACAAATCCATTTCTCTCTCTGACTGTTTTCAGCTTCACTGGACCCAAACCAAATCAACAACGTTTTCTCTGATTTCAACCAGATAATTCCTCCTTGCCTTGATGTGTCACATGGGAGACCCTCCTCCTGTCTCTCTTAATCACTTGAGGTCCCTTCAGCTTATGCCTGTCATCCCCACTGGCTTGGCTTCATTCTTTACCTGACCACACTACCTAGTCCTACCGATTGCTTTCGTTTCTTCTGTTTTCTACTGGCCTCACTCCCCTCCCCTTTATTATATTTCCTCCATGCATATTAATCCTACCTCCTTCTGTGTTCCAAGCCTTATTTAGTGGCTCCATATCCCTAGACCGCCCCATTTCTTAGTTCGTGTCCTCACCTACTAAAGTGTCTGATGTCTACCCACCTAGCATATTTTAGTAAGGTATGTGTGTACAGAAAGACCAACCATTCATTGTTAATAAAATCCAATTTGCAGTTTCCTTGGAAATAAGGCAACTGCTGATCTTCAAACCACCCAAGGTCTTAGTCTCTAGAATGCAAGTTCCCTTGGCACAGTAGAAGGGGTAATAATTACATGTCTACAAAACATTTTGGGAAATTACCTTGATAAATGGTGCTGGGTAAAATGTTATAATTTATTAGTATAGTCCTGCTGTTTTCCTTGAAAAGAAATGTTCCTGGAGATTTGGAATTTCTTCTCTCTCCACTGGTATGTGTTTTCCTGGTGCTGTCAGAAGTTTACTCCTCCTCACAGCTTTGTGGTGTAGGTTGGTATTCCCAGTTTTACAGAGCAGAGAGAAGAGAGATCACTTGACTAAACAAGTCATCTGACTTGTTTAGAATTTCACAGCAAGCTAATTGCAGAGACCTTGAGTTTCCTGCCTCTAGTTTCTGTGACATAAATGTAAAATGATTTAATTTGCATTGCTATTTATATGAATGCCTTAGAGCATTTCCTTTCCTTTAATAAAATTGTGAAAACTCTTACCTGGTAAAGAGATTGTTAGTATAGAAAAGAAATGAACTAGGGACAATGTACCTGAATTTGATTACTGCCTTTTCAACTGACTAGCTGTAAGGGATGTTGGTTCCTAGGCTCTCCTTTTGAATTGTGAAAGCTATACTCTACATTGGTGATGTTCCTTGAAGTCCTTTGAGAAAAACAAGACAAAACAGAAAGCTTAAAGTACAAAGTGTTATTATTGATTAACTTAAAATGACCCTCGTTTGTTTGCAAAGCTCCAGTTTTGTTGCGGCAGGTGATCCCGTTGGTGAGCGTTGTGGAGTGTGGTGGGAAGCAGCCAGGTCTCAGTAATTTCTTCTGGATTTCTAGAACTGTTTTTCTGTTGAGTTGAAGTGAGGAAACAGCTGGTGGAACTGCTTTTGGTGCTGCCATGAATGTGTCTGGGAAGAAAAGGGTGCATTCCGATGGTATGTTAGGGGGATGTTAGCTGTTCAGGAAAAATAACCCTTACCAAAGTTAATGGCTCCCACTAGCATTTTCAGTAACATGTACCAGATGTGGGTAGTTAATTATTCTCAGATCTGATAAGTACCTGCCAGCCAAGGCTAATTTTATTTTCAGTAAACAGTGGCCAAAGGTCCTAGCTGTTCATTTGATAGGATAGGGCCTGTTTGCACTTATCTATTAATAAAAGCACAACACTCCTTTAGTTTTCCTTTCCCAGGGCCAGATAAAACATTTCAGACACTCAACGTATTTGTCTCAGTAAATCAGACAAAGTAAACAAATCTGGTGGATTAACTTGGTAAACAGAGAGTGGTTAAGTGTTACCTTTGGAGTTTAGCTCAATGCCATATAAATAGCATTAATCGCATGGTATTTTCAATAACCTTTATAGAGCAAGACAGAGTTGTTTTTTTTTTTTTCTTTTTCCTTTCTTTCTTCCAACCACTAGGGATATAGTGTGTTTCTTAAGTACTTTCAGATGTCCTTCAGTAGGAAGATTTGAAAATAACTTTAAAATGAAATTTATTCTTTTGTCCCATTAGTAACGCATCGGGAACCTTGCACCAGTTAATGTCGTGTGTAAACCTGGAACTCTCTGTGGTTCATCTTAGAAAGAAAGTAGAACTGCACAGTGGCATGCAGGCTTTGCCGGATAGAGATAACAGACATCTAGAGGTTATTGATTTGGATGGAACAGTGGGAAGGGGGTCAGCTTTTAGGGTGGAGAGAGGGGTAGGTAGGCAGAAATTCAGACTTTATTCATCCAGAATTTTTCTCTTGGACAGAGTCCTATTAGGGTCAGAAGTGCTATTTATTTTGTGATGTAGATGCTTGTCTTGTGAGAACTAGCATGAAACAGACCAGTTATTTCACACTAGCCAACAAAGCACTATTATTTCAAAGTAACTTCCAGTCACACCAAGCCTGGACTGGATTTGTACTGGTGACCTGGTGGTGTAGGGCTCCAGTCTCATGCCAGCTCTCTGTATCATCTTGTCTCTCTCATTAAACTTTCTTTTTTTTAGTAATGATCAACACCAACTCTCTTTAACCAAGATATATTGTCTTTTGCATTGGCTTTATACTTGAGATTGTAAGTACTTGATAAAATTTTTTTAGTTTTGCATGCTATAGAATAATCCACTTAATTTGGTAAACATGGTACATAAAAGAAATAGCTGAAAGGCCTTAGAGAAAATTCCCTACTCACACCTCCATCCCCGTTCCTCTGTCGCTGGATGACTGCAGTTATCTTCTTGCCACCAGACTTACCCAACTGCAGTCTATTCTCATACCATTTCCAGATTAACCTTCCCAAAATGCAAGTCATAAAAGTATTAATTTCTCACTTAAAAAAATTTGGCAGTGGCTTCTTGTGTTCCTGCAAGAGAAGATTTAAACTCCTTATATTGATTATCATTGTGTTAATGATCTTTGCCTTGTTTCTGGCTTTGAATCCTCATTGGCCTATGCTTCAGCCACGTTGAAAGTTTGTGGGTTCCTGAACATACATGTTGTTGAACAATCAACAGTTTCTCCATCCACTTCTTTGATGAATACCTATTGATTTTTTAAAACCCCAATTTCAGCACAAAGTCTCTTGTGACTCAAGTGGAGTTGATTACTCTTGTCTCATCATACCCTGTGCATACTTTTTATATCGTTCCTATGAAACCTATGGCACTTGTTTTGTATATTTCCTTTTCTTCCTACTTGATTACTGGAGGGATTGTATCTTGTCCAATTTTGTATTTCCATGTCCAGCTGAGTGGCTGGCACAGAGGTAGGACCTGGTTGATGGATGGATGGATAGATGGTTGAATGTATGAATGGATGGATGAAGTAAAGTCCTATGACCATATCTCTGTGCTCAAATTCCACTCCCTTTACAGTGTTGCATGGAAATGGCCCTTAAAAGTAACCAGATTAAGATTTGATAGGTAGACTTGCTCTTTACTTGTATGATTGAAGGACCAACATGAATGCTCCCGTAACCCTTATACCTACCCAGAGACTTCATAGTCTGAAATTTCACCTTGAAGACTCATTTATGGTCTTCTGATATTCCAGCTACACTCCCTGCCCTCTTTAGGACTTTATAAATTGTTGCCAAGTCCTTCCATAAGCATTGTCTTATTTAGTTTTGAAAACAACCTTATTAGATAGATTTTTATCATATATATTTTAGAGGTAAAGAAATGTAACTTCAAAGCAATTCACTCATCTGCCTAAGGTCATTCCATTGTCATGCACAAGCTAGGGCTGAGCCCAGGTCCGCTTAGCCTAACATCCTCTTTTCCTTAGCCCCTTGCCTTAGAAGGAGACACAAATCTATTAGGCATTAAATACCTCAGGATATATTAATCAAGCAGATCACTTTCTCCATGCCAGCTTATCAGAATTCTGAGGAAATAAGAGTTCTGATTTCTAAATTAGGAAGAAGTAGTATGGAGAGAGAAGATGGAGGATAATTTGGAGACTTGGTCAAGCACAGGGAGTTTGGTTGGATGTGACATTGGGCCTAGGATGGACACTATCTGAACATAAATATAGCAAATTTATATTTCTTAATTCACTACTTCTTTAGTAAACTACATTTTAACTTTAATAAAAGGTACATAGAAGTTTCTGTCATCATTATATTGATAATCATCCCGATCTTATCAAAGTATAAGATGCTAAATATTGAAAATCATATCCTTAATATCCCCAGAAGTGTCCTTTAAACATCTTTAATATAGTTGTTTCATTGGGAAACAAACTATTTTTATGACACAGGTAACACTGGTGGGACTATGATTTGCTCTTTGTCTCTCATGTCAGAGGCTTTCTTTCAAAAATCTGATGTTCTTTGGCAGCCCATTCATGTTGAAGAGTAAGAGGTGCATGCACATGTGTGGGCATGCTCACGTGTGTATCACACACACACAGGTGCTCTAGGTATATGGCCAGTTTTATTGATTGGTGTCTTCATTAGAAGGTTTTTGGCACAGACCCCACTGTTCTGTGGGTGGACCTTCAAATGTCTGCAACTGTATGTCTTTTCTCTACAGCTCATCTTTTTGTCCAGGGAGGACTTTAGCAATTTTCTTTTTGAGGGTTAAACAGCTGGTTGTCAGAGTTTAGGGAGCTGAAGGAGGGAAAGAGGCTAGAGGTGGGGATGTTGTCTCTCCCAGGATGTAGACTCTTACTTAAATCTTCCACTTCAGTTCAATTCAATTACCTCCTCCAGCCCCACCCTCTACCTTTGAGTCCAGAACCCCTTTACATCCATTTCACAGGGAATAAACCTCTGAAGTATGTGTAGGATGTCACAGCTAAACTCATAAAGTGTGGGTAGGTTTTGAACACAAGGAGATCAGAAAACCTTCCTGCAAAAGGAATAATGCAAACGAAGACATGAATTCGGAGGAAAAAACAGAGTAAGTGGGAAACAGCCAATAATTCACTTCTCTTAGAGTGAAGCACAGAAGAAGATCTGTATTTGAGGAGAAATGAATGTAGGAACAGAGGCCGAAGCTTCAAAGACTAAGAAGCGTGGACTTTCTTCTGGAGGTGTCAAAGAGACAGCTTCTGCACACTCATTCATTAATTTATTAAGATGGTTTCTGAGTGCCTGGTAGATCACTAGTGGGGGGTTAAAAATGAGTTAGACTGGACTGCTGCTCTGTGACTTTGACACAGTTCACTGTTTTTCAGTTGAGGTCTCAACATGGGAAGACTTCATATTTCTTATGTATAATGTTGGAGCTCACAGATTCTAAGAAGCTTATCACACTTGGGAGACTTGATGTTTTTTGTGATCTGCATTTCTCCAACAATGAGACCGTTTTGTTAGAATGTGAGAGCTTGGAAATGTCTTTCATCCTCTTGGCAGTGAATGTTATTAGTTACAGCACAAGTATCACTTCTTGGGGTGGGCCACATGATCATGGAACCAGAGACACTTGGATGGGAAGAGGCTCGAAAGAACATTATCACTTTGTAAATGGAATTAAATTTAATGTTTAATAGAAATGGACTTCTAGGATTTTATGCCATCTGACCAGAACCAAAATGCAAGGCAAAACTGTTGTGTATTGCCTAGCGTGGTGCCCAGTTCTGCAAAGTCCCTTTAAGCTTTTGATGATGACAGCGGTGAAAATTTAGAAGTAGTTTTTGCCTACATACGTATACCATGGTAAAGCAATTTTCTTCCTTAGCAATCTAGGAAGAACATTATATTTATAGATCTCAGCTACAAATTCTCTCCTTCAGACTGTTTGCCTGAGCCTTAAAAATATGGCATGATTACACAAGCACTCTGGAATTTAGATTAAACAGCATTCAGTTTGAAAATCTAATCATATCATCTAAATATCATTAAGTTATAATAGGCTGATTGATAGGGACCAACACTGTTTTTGCCTGGTGCTGCATGCCTTTCACTCAGCCAGCTTTTTCCAGCTAAGATGTTGATAAAGGCAACTATAAATCTTAATAGCTGGAGACAGTTTAAAAGCATAGTTCACTGGGGAAGGTCACACCCACTTAAGTGACCTATTTTGTATACTTTTCAAAAATAGGTTAATTAACTTAATAGAAATAATAGGACTCTCGTATTGATGTGCAATTACTACTAAAACAAGTTTTTTTTCTTTCCAAGTGAACATGATGTTCATGAAATTGAGGGCATAATAGCCATGACAAGAACCAGGCTTAGCAAGGCAGGTCATGTTCAGCAAGTGTATTTCAGACTTGCCCTTTAAAACCTGCCTTTATTCCAGTTCTAGGACATGGGCGTACCTCCACCAAAGCCTTTCATTCCTGGCACGTTGCTGTTTCAGTTTTCAGGAGGGATTATCCTCGCTGCTTTGTTTTCCTAATCACTATCACAGCGGTTTATACAGCCCCTGTTCCCTGAAGACTCCAGCGTGCACAGGACGCTTCATGAATTTTGGTCTCTGTTCTTTTTCATCTGAGACTGTTTTCTTCATTCTTCTAATAGATGATTCATCTGGTACCCTGGGAGAAGCATGGTTTCAGAGGAGTCTGCAGTGAAGGAGGGCAAGGGAGCGCCCAGGCCAGAGTCATATTTGGGACAAGTTATATTATCTTAAAATGACCTGGTTTCATTTTATTGTTTAGGGCCTGATTCCAATTTTCTGCACTCAAAGCGTTTTACCCTAGTCTTAGACCTCTTGTTGATGGGTATGACCTTCTTATTCTATTATTGGTCACTAACTTTGCATAATTTGATTTTTCCATTTATCTATTCCTTAAAATATACCTCATTGTTTTATATCTTAAGTTGATTATATGGGTGTTTATTATTTTTCAGAACTTTTAAATATATTTAAAATAGCATATTACATTTTAAGAAGTTAATCCCCTCCCTCAATGTGATATCTTGTATCACAAACAACTCTTTCTATGGATATTGCTGAGTCCTCACTGCTTGAACGCTCTTGTGGCCCAGGTGGTCTGAGAGGTGATTAGTGATACACATATACACGAGGGCAGGACACATTTTGAACTGATGGGCACATTTTGAACTGGTGGTCCTAGGTGGACCGTTCATCTTATAGCAATGCTGTTTCTCCACTTGCTTACACGGCCCTGTCAACACAGCATTTCCTAAACGGAAACAAATCTTGTTTGTATGTATGTGTGCGTGCACATAAAAAAAAGCAGGTAATACTTAGCTGTGATGAAAAGAGCCTTTTAACTATCTCCCTGCCTTAGGTTCTTCATTAGGAAAATGGCTTTCTTACAGAGGGTTACAATGATGATGAAGTTCAGTTTTCAGGCTTCTTTGTTAAAACAGAGGTAGATGAGAGAACTCTTTAGTTTTCTGTTGAGCGATGGAATGGTTCACTCTCCAGTGCAGGATGGAACCCACCCCGCTTGAGTATGCCATATTCCTCTATTTCCTAGGTTAATGTTAGTGATTTTCCCTCCCAAGCATTCTCTCTAGAGTTTAGCAGCATTCCTTTCTTGAAAGCAAAGACCTCATTTCCTATTTCTTTCACATCCTCTAATTTGCCTAGTACAGGGTCCAATTGAGAGCAAGCATTCATTGAAAACATTTTAGATAATTAACTACAAAACGTCTGGCTTGGGTTTTGGAGAGAATGAAAGATTGGGCAGGCGAAGTCCTGGCCCATGGGAGAATTGAAATCAAGAGGATATCTTTTTGTTACTATTTTTCTTTAATGATAAAAGAATTATAAATACCTTGTAATATAAAATTTGGGAGCACAAAAATGTTTTAGAAATAGACCCATCTGCTCCTAGGTGTATGCTTAGGTTAATTGAAAATAAGTTGTACACAAATGTTCATAGCATCATTATTTGTAATACCCCAAAAGTGGAAATACCTTAAATATCCATCAATGGATGAAGGAATAAACAAAACGTGGCTTGTCCATACAATGGAATATTATTTGATGATAAAGAGAAGTACTGATACATGTTACAATGTCGATGAACCTTGAAAGCATTATGCTAAGTGAAAGAAGCTATTGACCAAAGACCACACATTATATGATTCCATTTGTGTGAAATGTCCAGAACAGTGAAATCTATAAGACAGAAATTAGATTAGTGGCTGCTTAGGGATGGGAGTGGGTGGGCTTGTGGATAATAGCTAAAGGGTACAGGATTTCTTTTTGAAGTGATAAAAATGTTCTAAAATTGATTGTGGTAATGATTGTACAACTCAGTGAATATTTTAAAAACCATTGAAATGTTTTCAGTGGGTAAATTGTATGGTATGTGAATTATATCTCAATAAAGCTGAGATAATTTTTTAATTAATAAAAAATTAATTACCTAAAACCCCACCCTTAAATGTCTACTGTTAATAACATTTTGTTACATTTGCTTCATCTTATTTTACCTATTTAAATTTTTACATAGTTTACATAGTTTTATATAGTATTTCCACTTACCATTTTGTCATGAACATTTTCTCATCCTATTAAAAATTTTTTTGTAAACAGACTTCTAATGGCCACATAATAAATTCTTTCATTGTAACATAATTTGCATAACTGTTCTTCTAGATGTTTACATTTAGGTTGTGTCTGTTTTTCACAATTGTAAATAGAAAGTTGCATTTTGGAAAGACTGAAAACTTTTATTCTCATTTCTGAGCATAAAGGGTTTAAGTAAAAGAAAAAAAAAATGTAGAGAATAATGCCTTCATTGAGTTTTAGACCAAGGGTTCCCAAAATAAAAGCTTTGTGTCTTGGTTTTAGCCTTTGGGTAGAACAAAGTGAATTTTCATCAGGAGTCATTAAAAGAGCAAGCCCCACCTGCTCAGGGAGAGTTTTAGGTCAACATACAAATTAGCTCCTCTTCCACACTGCAGCAAGGAGCAAAAGTCTTTTGCTTTTCTGTGTGAAGAGGTAGACAGGTTCTCAGCCTGACTGAGTTCATGTCTTTATATAATAGGTTCTCTTTTTCCTAAGAGGTTCTACCTTATTTGATCCTTCATCATTTTGTTACTTGTAACTCTGGAGCCTGACAGTATGAAAGGGAAATAAGGCATTTCTAGAGTAGAGTAGGAGAAAAGGATAAAAGTTTTATTTACTAGAAATTTTTGTTTTATAATTTTCTAAAGAAAAAATTAAATGCAGTGTTTTAGGCAGTGATTACCTTTCATCTTATTCATCATATCTCATATTCTTAGGCTGATGAAAATATTTAAAACTTGAACATCTCTGTATTATAACCTCATTTAAATTTGTATACCCACCAGCCAATTTTACTATACTTCTTTCTATTACATTCTGTTTGGTCTCCAATTTCAATTTGTACCTTCCCTTCTCCCTTAAATTGTCCAGTTCTCATTCAGAAGGGGTAAGGAAATGCTTGGTCAGTTGTTGAGAGGAGGATGTGGGTCTTGTATGTTTTGCTGTCATTACATTCTTAACTTATTACATGTGTATTTGTCCTGTCCTCACTGACTTGACCTCTGATCACATTGCAAAGTACAAACATATTATAAGGAAAGGAGCCAAGGGGCTAATGGGCTTGTGCCTTCCTTAGCCAGGGCTCACTTCATAATTTCTTTTTTCTAAATTGGGGGACTAAGAAGCTTAGCTAGATTAAGAGACTTGTCTAAGTCACATAGCAAGAAACTGAGATCAGGCTTGAGAACTGTTGCCAAACTTTTCCTCTAAAATCTATAAACTTATGGGAGCTCAATCATACAATATGTGAGTTTGTATAAATAAGAAAAATAATTGAATCTCTATGTATCCAGGTTGAATTGATCTCTCACAAATTTCAAGTGAAGAAAGACCCTTAAAGGAAGAATTTAAGAGAATTCAAATGATGTGACCTGAACCATGGTTCCTTTCTCATTCAATTATTTCCTTTTAACCACTGATGGCTTTTTGTGCTTGGCTGGGTATGTTTCCAGCTAGTCAAGCTTATGTTATGAAAGAGAAATAAGACACTTAATCCTGTTACTGATTAACCTGCATTGGCCTCCCTCCCTAGTAGCTTGCCCTTCCTGTATTGTAGTCTGTTTACTCATTTCTGAGCCAAATCTCCAAGGTCTCTTATTATTGAGTGTAGGGCCATCTGGATCAGGAGTGGGGCCTTTGTTTTATTCTGAAGATGAGGTGACTGATTATACAGCTGTAGGCATTTGCATTTTTCAAAGGCATTTTTAAGTTTATTGCTTGTGAAAACCCAGTTATAGTAAAATATCATTTAAAAAAAGTTTACAGATGAGGAAGTTGAAGTCAGGGAAGTTTTGACTTGCCAAAAAAAGTTCCCCAACAAGTCAGTGGCAGAATTCAAATGGGTGTACACTCTTATATACTTAGCTCAGTGTCTAATTCATTGAGGCATGTATTTGTTTCTTATTTATAAAGCCAAGTAGGGCTGGCTTGAATCATTTGTAGTTAATAAGTTTTTGTGTTTGATCTGTTGCTACTGAAGCCCAGGTCAGACTTAAAGATAGAGTTATATTCTCTGCATTCTTTGCAAAGAGCTGATTGCTATTTTGTCATACTGTCTGTGGGAGAAACTCGACCTTAGAACCAAAACTTTATTCTCCACGACAGTAGTCAGTAGGTGCAATGAGACCTGGGGGATAACCTTTGGGCTGTAAATTTTCCTTCTGTGAACAGGAAGACCTAATCAGAAGCCCAGAGGTGACAAGAACAGAGTGATTACTCACTGATTTAGATTCCAGGGTTTGGGCACCTTTTGTGGGATAAGAATCACATGGAATATGAGTAATTTTTTTAAACATCTTTATTGGAGTATAATTGCTTTACAATGTTATGTTAGTTTCTACTATATAACAAAGTGAATCAGCTATATGTATACATATATCCCCATATCCCCTCCCTCTTGCATCTCCCTCCCACCCTCCCTATCCCACCCCTCTAGGTGGTCACAAAGCACTGAGCTGATCTCCCTGTGCTATGCAGCTGCTTCCCACTAGCTATCTATTTTACATTTGGTAGTGTATATATGTCCATGCCACTCTCTCACTTCGTCCCAGCTTACCCTTCCCCCTCCCGGTGTCCTCAAGTCCATTCTCTATGTCTGTGTCTTTATTCCTGTCCTGCCTCTAGGTTCTTCACAACCATTTTTTGTTTGTTTGTTTTAGATTCCATATATATGTGTTAGCATACAGTATTTGTTTTTCTCTTTCTGACTGACTTCACTCTGTATGACAGACTCTAGGTCCATCCACCTCACTACAAATAACTCAATTTCGTTTCTTTTTATGGCTGAGTAATATTCCATTGTGTATATGTGCCACATCTTCTTTATCCATTCGTCTGTCAGGGGACACTTAGGTTGCTTCAACGTCCTGGCTATTGTAAATAGAGCTGCAATGAACATTTTGGTACATGACTCTCTTTGAATTATGGTTTTCTCAGGGTATAGGCCCAGTAGTGGGATTGCTGGATCATATGGTAATTCTATTTTTAGTTTTTTAAGGAACCTCCATACTGTTCTCCATAGTGGCTGTATCAATTTACATTCCCACCAACAGTGCAAGAGGGTTCCTTTTTCTCCACACCCTCTCCAGCATTTATTGTTTGTAGATTTTTTGATGATGGCCATTTTGACCGGTGTGAGATGATATCTCGTTGTAGTTTTGATTTGCATTTCTCTAATGATTAGTGATGTTGAGCATTCTTTCATGTGTTTGTTGACAATCTGTATGTCTTCTTTGGAGAAATGTCTATTTAGGTCTTCTGCCCATTTTTGGATTGGGTTTTTTTTTTTTTTTTTGATATTGAGCTGCATGACCTGCTTGTAAATTTTGGAGATTAATCCTTTGTCAGTTGCTTCATTTGCAAATGTTTTCTCCCATTCTGAGAGTTGTCTTTTGGTCTTGTTTATGGTTTCCTTTGCTGTGCAAAAGCTTTGAAGTTTCATTAGGTCCCATTTGTTTATTTTTGTTCTTATTTCCATTTCTCTAGAGGGTGGGTCTAAAAGGATCTTGCTGTTATTTATTTCATAGAGTGTTCTGCCTATGTTTTCCTCTAATAGTTTTATACTGTCTGGCCTTACATTTAGGTCTTTAATCCATTTTGAGTTTACTTTTGTGTCTGGTGTTAGGGAGTGTTCTAATTTCATTCTTTTACATGTAGCTGTCCAGTTTTCCCAGCACCACTTATTGAAGAGGCTGTCTTTTCTCCATTGTATATTCTTGCCTCCTTTATCAAAGATAAGGTGACCATATGTGCGTGGGTTTATCTCTGGGCTTTCTATCCTGTTCCATTGATCTATATTTCTGTTTTTGTGCCAGTACCATTCTGTCGTGATTACTGTAGCTTTGTAGTATAGTCTGAAGTCCAGCAGCCTGATTCCTCCAGCTCCGTTTTTCCTTCTCAAGATTGCTTTGGCTATTCGGGGTCTTTTGTGTTTCCATACAAATTGTGAAATTTTTTGTTCTAGTTCTGTGAAAAATGCCAGTGGTAGTTTGATAGGGATGGCGTTGGATCTGTAGATTGCTTTGGGTAGTAGAGTCATTTTCACAATGTTGATTCTTCCAATCCAAGAACGTGGTATATCTCTCCATCTATTTGTATCATCTTTAATTTCTTTCATCATGGTCTTATAATTTTCTGCATATAGGTCTTTTGTCTCCTTAGGTAGGGTTATTCCTAGATATTCTTTTTGTTGCAATGGTAAATGGGAGTGTTTTCTTAATTTCACTTTCAGATTTGTCATCATTAGTGTATAGGAACGCAAGAGATTTCTGTGCATTAATTTTGTATCCTGCTACTTTACCAAATTCATTGATTGGCTCTAGTAGTTTTCTCGTAGCATCTTCAGGATTCTCTATGTATAGTATCATGTCATCTGCAAACAGTGACAGCTTTACTTCTTCTTTTCCGATTTGGATTCCTTTTATTTATTTTTCTTCTCTGATTGCTGTGGCTAAAACTTCCAAAAGTATGTTGAATAATAGAGGTGAGAGTGGACAGCCTTGTCTTGTTCCTGATCTTAGAGGAAATGGTTTCAGTTTTTCACCATAGAGAACGATGTTGGCTGTGGGTTTGTCATATATGACCTTTATTACGTTGAGGTAAGTTTCCTCTGTGCCTACTTTCTGGAGGCTTTTTATCATAAATGGGCGTTGAATTTTGTCAAAAGCTTTTTCTGCATCTATGAGATAATCATATGGTTTTTCTTCTTCAATTTGTTAATATGGTGTATCACATTGATTGATTTGTGTATACTGAAGAATCCTTGCATTCCTGGGATAAATCCCACTTGATCATGGTGTATGATCCTTTGCATGTGCTGTTGGATTCTGTTTGCTAGTATTTTGTTGAGGATTTTTGCATCTATGTTCATCAGTGATATTGGCCTGTGTTTTTCTTTCTTTCTGACATCTTTGTCTAGTTTTGGTATCAGGGTGATGGTGGCCTCGTAGAATGAGTTAGGGAGTGTTCCTCCCTCTACTATATTTTGGAAGAGTTTGAGAAGGATAGGTGTTAGCTCTTCTCTAAATGTTTGATAGAATTTGCCTGTGATGCCATCTGGTCCTAAGCTTTTGTTTCTTGGAAGATTTTTAATCACAGTCTCAATTTCAGTGCTTGTGATTGGTCTGTTCATATTTTCTATTTCTTCCTGGTTCAGTCTTGGAAGGTTGTGCTTTTCTAAGAATTTGTCCATTTCTTCCAGGTTGTCCATTTTATTGGCATATAGTTGATTGTAGTAATCTCTCATGATCCTTTGTATTTCTGCAGTGTCAGTTGTTACTTCTCCTTTTTCATTTCTAATTCTATTGATGTGAGTCTTCTCCCTTTTTTTCTTGATGAGTCTGGTTAATGGTTTATCAATTTTGTTTATCTTGTCAATGAACCAGCCTTTAGTTTTATTGATCTTTGCTATAGTTTCCTTCATTTATTTTTCATTTATTTCTGATCTGATCTTTTTGATTTCTTTCCTTCTGCTAACTTTGGATATTTTTTGTTCTTCTTTCTCTAATTGCTTTTGGTGTAAGGTTAGGTTGTTTATTTGAGAAGTTTCTTGTTTCTTGAGGTAGGATTGTATTGCTATAAACTTCCCTCTTAGAATTGCTTTTGCTGCATCCTCTAGGTGTTAGGTCGTCATTGTTTTCATTGTCATTTGTTTTTAGGTATTTCTTGATTTCCTCTTTGATTTCTTCAGTGATATCTTGGTTATTTAATAGTGTATTGTTTAGCCTCCATGTGTTTGTATTTTTTACAGATTTTTTCCTGTAATTGATATGTAGTCTCATAGCGTTGTGGTCGGAAAAGATACTTGATACGATTTCAATTTTCTTAAATTTACCAAGGCTTGATTTGTGACCCAAGATATGATCTATCCTGGAGAATGTTCATGAGCACTTGAGAAGAAAGTGCAATCTGCTGTTTTTGGATAGAATGTCCTATAAATATCAATTAAGTCCATCTTGTTTAACGTATCATTTAAAGCTTGTGTTTCCTTATTTATTTTCATTTTGGATGATCTGTCCATTGGTGAAAGTAGGGTGTTAAAGTCCCCTACTATGATTGTGTTACTGTCAATTTCCCCTTTTATGGCTGTTAGCATTTGCCTTATGTATTGAGGTGCTCCAATGTTGAGTGCATAAATATTTAGAATTGTTATATCTTCTTCTTGGATTGATCCCTTGATCATTATGCAGTGTCCTTCTTTGTCTCCTGTAATAGTCTTTATTTTAAAGTCTATTTTGTCTGATATGAGAATTGCTACTCCAGCTTTCTTTTGATTTCCATTTGCATAGAATATCTTTTCCATCCCCTCACTTTTAGTCTGTATGTGTCCCTAGGTCTGAAGTGGGTCTCTTGTAGACAGCATATATATGGGTCTTGTTTTTGTATCCATTCAGCCTGTCTTTGTCTTTTGGTTGGAGCATTTAATCCATTTACATTTAAGGTAATTATCGATATGTATGTTCCTATTACCATTTTCTTAATTGTTTTGGGTTTGTTAATGTATGTCTTTTCCTTCTCTTGTGTTTCCTGCCTAGAGAAGTTCCTTTAGCATTTTTTGTAAAGCTGGTTTGGTGGTGCTGAATTCTATTAGCTTTTGCTTGTCTGTAAAGGTTTTTATTTTCTGTTGAATCTGAATGAGATCCTTGCTGGGTAGAGTAATCTTGGTTGTAGGTTTTTCCCTTTCATCACTTTAAATACGCCCTGCCACTCCCTTCTGGCTTGCAGAGTTTCTGCTGAAAGATCAGCTGTCAACCTTATGGGGATTCCCTTGTATGTTATTTGTTGCTTTTCCCTTGCTGCTTTTAATATTTTTTCTTTGTATTTAATTTTTGATAGTTTGATTAATATGTGTCTTGGCATGTTTCTCCTTGGATTTATCCTGTATGGGACTCTACACTTCCTGGACTTGATTAACTATTTCCTTTCCCGTATTAGGGAAGTTTTCAACTATAATCTCTTCAAATATTTTCTCAGTCCCTTTCTTTTTCTCTTCTTCTTCTGGGACCCCTATAATTTGAATGTTGGTGCATTTAATGTTGTCCCAGAGGTCTCTGAGACTGTCCTCAATTCTTTTCATTCTTTTTTCTTTATTCTGCTCTGCAGTAGTTATTTCCACTATTTCATCTTCCAGGTCACTTATCCATTCTTCTGCCTCAGTTATTCTGCTATTGATTCCTTCTAGAGAATTTTTAATTTAATTTATTGTGTTGTTCATCACTGTTTGTTTGCTCTTTAGTTCTTCTAGGTCCTTGTTAAACGTTTCTTGTATTTTCTTCATTCTATTTCCAAGATTTTGGATCCTCTTTACTATCATTATTCTGAATTCTTTTTCAGGTAGACTGCCTATTTCCTCTTCATTTGTTAGGTCTGGTGGGTTTTTGCCTTGCTCCTTCATCTGCTGTGTGTTTCTCTGTCTTTTTATTTTGCTTAACTTACTGTGTTTGGAGTCTCCTTTTCACAGGCTGCAGGTTCGTAGTTCCCATTGTCTTTGGTGTCTGCCCCCAGTGGCTAAGGTTGGTTCAGTGGGTTGTGTAGGCTTCCTGGTGGAGGGGACTGGTGCCTGTGTTCTGGTGGATGAGGCTGTATCTTGTCTTTCTGGTCTCAGGACCGCATCCGGTGGTGTGTTTTGGGGTGTCTGTGACCTTATTATGAGTTTAGGCAGCCTCTCTGCCAATGGGTGGGGTGGTGTTCCTGTCTTGCTTTGCATAGGGTGTCCAGCACTGTAGCTTGCTGGTCATTGAGTGGAGCTGGTCTTAGCGTTGGGATGGAGATCTCTGGGAGAGCTTTCGCCGTTTGATATTACGTGGAGCCGGGAGGTCTCTGGTGGACCAATGTCCTGAACTTGGCTCTCCCACCTCAGAGGCCCAGGCCTGACACCCGGCCGGAGCACCAAGACCCTGTCAGCCACACACCATGTGTTCTTTTAAGAGCACTCTTAAGTAACATCCTGATTGTGTACAGTACAACGGCGAGGGTAAACAGCTGTGGCAGGGCGAGCAGGGCGAGCAGTGGCATATGAGTAATTTTGTGTAAAGGTCTCTAGAACTTGCTCGAGGGGCATAGACTGTCTCAGTTCCTTAGTAGAGCGACCTAAGAGGAGAAATGACTCTCACGTTGTCCTATTGAAGAGCAGTAGCAGAATATGGGGTGTTATCCCTGTTTCCTGGCTTCTTTCCTTGGGCTGTAACCACTAGACAACATAGATAAATATTTACTCAAGGAATAACACATAGCATTGAAAGAGTGAAGTCTTAAGGTGGGTAAAATATACAAAATGCTCCGACATACGTTATTATATTGACATCTGTGGCCACATGTTGGTCTGTGATGGGGAAGTCCTAGCCACTGAAACCTCAACTTACTCTGCAGGGCGTCTTTGTAATTATGGCACTGACTAGCCCGAGTCTTAGATTATTTCATCATGATGTTTCCAGTTTAGCATTGACTACATAGGTGATTAGCAGCTCCTATTAATTCCTACTCCTCCCCATATCTTCCTAATGACCTTTACATACTTTGTTATTTGTTTTTGCTCTGCCTATATTAGTTACTACTCTGCACATGTAGACTCTGGTGGAGGTGCTGGTGAGTTCTACTTTCTGGTAGATTTTAGGGTCCAGGATAGTTAAGAAATAAAGAACAACAATGAGAAAGAAAAAATACATCAGTTTGACTAAGACAAGGATATATAATCTTGATGGGCCTCAGTGACCCCGGGCTAAGATCAGAGCAACTTAGATTTAGTGTTATGAACGCTTTAATGGAAGCTATTTAAAAATAAAGCATACGAGCCTAAGACAAGCTATGCTGGAAATATGGAACAATGCTGGAGTACAGCCAAGAGCATGTGGTCAGACTCCATCCAGTGGGGCCAAGGTTAGGGGCTTTGGGTTGGATCAAGGTTAGTGACTAAAATGCTGTCCTTCCTGATATACACATAAGTAACTCCCTCACCTCCTTCCAGTCTTTACTTAAATGTCACCTTCTAAATGAGACCTACACATCTGTTCTGACCCATCTGTTTGAACTTGCAGTGAATAGAATGAGTTAATTAAACCTCGTGTTGATTAATCCTGCATTACACAAGAAAATTTAATGCTATAGATGGTGAGCTCAGTGGTATTATAATCTACATCTCAGTTTTTAGTTTAATAATCCTTGCAAATACTGGTTCTCTCCCTTTCTCCAGCCATATTTTGAATCATGGTGATCAGGATTTTCCTGAAAGATTCAACTAAGAATGAAACAAAGCAACAGACTGATTTAGTTAAAAATACATGATCTTTGTGTATACTAATTTACTGTATTTTGTCATTTCATTTCTTTCTTCCCCCATGTTTTTTTTTTTCCCCCTCCTCAATGGAAGCTCACAACCTCAAACTCCTTTTTCATCCTTTTGCTGTCAGTGGTGAGGGAGATGTCAAGATGCTTTTGCTGAACTTAAATGTAGTTGGTATGTTTATAATAGAAATGAAGCATACCAAGAGGCACAGTATTTGAGTTTCATCGGTCATGCAGGGTAATTTAAGTATTAAATGCATCAGACTGATTATTTCCACTTTCTTCATTGTAGGCATAGCTTATAAAGACTTGGTATGTGCACTTGTTCATGGCCCTCCCACCTGTGTTTGGGATGAGCTCATCATACCTTATAAACATAGCTGACAGCAGTAATCTTTACATGGAAAGTAACTAAGAAACACCTATTTTGGGTTGTATCGGATGAGCTATTACTGACTCACTCTGTAATGCTTTTCTGTCTAAATCAGTACTGGGGCATGATACTAAGTGTGCCAGTGCCTCACCAGTAGGGCCATAAAATGGTTCCCAAGTCAAATTCAAGTTCTGGAATTTACAGTGTCTGTTTAAATTCCAGGTGGCTGAGATAAGTTCTCAGTTAACATTTACACATTGGGTCATCACCTTCTAGTAAATTCACAGTATTGGTAGAAAATGTATGGATCAGTCTGACCTGGGTTCAAATCTTTCTACTACTACTTATTGTATGAATTCTCTTGGGGGAACCTCTTTGTGCCTCTACTTCCTCATCTGAAAATCTGACAGTTCAAAGACAATGGCTTCATGATTTCTCGACTACATATTCACTTTTTAGAATAGTTACAAATAATTTACAATATCTGTCATTGAGGTGTTGCCTATTTTTCCTTCCTTTGCCCTTCTATTGCAGTAACTGATATAGCAGCCTGCTTACTGCAGGCATTAGGAAATCGTCAGGCATGTGCTCTAATCTGCTGGCTCCTCCTGCTGACCTGGGACCCCATTTGGGTGCTGTGTTCTATTAGCTGAGTTCTGGGTGTGTGTCGACTTACCAATCTATCTAATTCTTAACACTAGAAGATAAGGAGGAGGCAGATTTTGTCTCTTAGGTGTATGCGTCTTGGGAAACACATCAACTCACACTTATCTACTTTTCTGGGGCTTTGCATGAAGGGTGGAAAGTGAGACATGAGAGGTTAAGTCACTTATCCAAGATCCACAACAGTAAATAGTGGAAAAGGAATTCAAACACAGGTCCAGCTAGTTCCAAAACCTGCACTCTTAGCTCTCAAATACTTTGTCATTTCTAAAAATAAGGTAATACAATCTAGTGCTGAAATAGTGAATTAGGAAATTCAGATTTCACTTCTCAGCTTCACCACTGCCTTTACCTCAAGCAACTCAATTATCCTTGGATGATTTGTCCATGAGGATAGTGAGGATCATAATGTCTGTCATTCAGGGGTAGAATAAGCATTAAAAACTAAAACAAAATAGCATCAATAAAGACCTTTGGTCTCCAGAGAGGATGAACATTGCATGAATTTACACTTGTTAATGTTTCATATTGAAGACTTCTGAACACATCCATTTTAAATACAAAAAGGCAAACTTTGGACCATGAATATACAGATTCTGGGAATCAAATGGTAACCAACCTTGAAACAGTTATAACAGTGCCAAAACAGGGTAGGATAACAGAACGATAACACCCAGGTAACTACCAGAGAAGGCTGCTGGGTTGTTTCAATTAGCAGCAAGAGTATGTATTTCATGGGCCCGGAGCATATTAATCAACTGCACTGTGCCAAGACTTGAGTTCTGTTTTTTACTAGAGATCTGTTCTGAATCACTTTGTTCCTAATATTGTCATCAAGTTTGCCATCCACAGTTGAGGCACATCACGAAATGAGCAAAGGAGATTTTCCTAAGGTATAACTACCAGAACGAGCCAAGAAAGATAACATTGAGCATTCAGGCTTGTTTCTGTGAAAGGTTTTTCTTCCAGACTCTAGAATGCCACTGAGTGTACATTGCCACATCTACTTTCAAGGCCGAACAGCACAGAATGCTGTACACAGACATACTCACTGATGTTTCTCCTGGAAACTTTTAAAAGTACCATCTTTTCCTGGATGCCAGAAAGACAGCAGCTGCCTCTGTTTATATGGGTGTGTGCACATAAAGGCACCTAGGTTCTTGTTTTTAGAGAATGATCTTGTTTTTTCAGAATGATCTTGTTTTTTAGAATGATCCTTGTTGCTGGCCAGTACCAGAGTAATCGAATTACATATGCCTTACTGATTCCCATCTACCAAAATCCATTTTTCAAGTTTAACTAGGTTTCTTCAATGGTTTCTTTTCCTTAAAAACATGCAGTTAATCGCAAGCAGTTATCTTTTCTCTCACTAGGATTGCACTGAAGTCCATTCATAAGGAGAAAATATATAAAACCGTTTTGATTTGGGCATTATCATTGAAGTTTCTCCAAGCAATTCTAAATTGATTTGAGAGAGAGAGAGAAAAGGAAAGAGAGAAAGGAGGAGGAGGAGGGAGAGGGGGAGGAGGGAAGCAAAAGGGGACAGAGAGAGAGGTGGGGGGAAGAAATGGAAATAAAAAACAATGAAGCTTTAAAAAAAAAAATGAGCTGAAACTCCTGGCAACACATACAAATAAGATTGCTTTAAGAAAGCCTCCCGGGGCTTCCCTGGTGGCGCAGTGGTTGAGAATCTGCCTGCCAATGCAGGGGACACGGGTTCGAGCCCTGGTCTGGGAAGATCCCACATGCCGCGGAGCAACTGGGCCCGTGAGCCACAACTACTGAGCCTGTGCGTCTGGAGCCTGTGCTCCGCAACAGGAGGGGCCGCGATAGTGAGAGGCCCGCACACCGCGATGAAGAGTGGCCCTCACTTGCCACAACTAGAGAAAGCCCTCGCACAGAAACGAAGACCCAACACAGCCCAAAATAAATAAATAAATTAATTAATTAAAAAAAAAAAAAAGAAAGCCTCCCAAGGGTTAAAAGAATTGAACTCTCCAGCCAAGAGGTTCAGATCTTCTGACCTTTGACTAACCTTTCACCTTGTCCTGTCTACTGTTTGTTGAGTCACTGTTGAGATAACCAGATATCCAGGTGCTGAGTATACTTTAAAGGAAGTTACCTTGCTGGAGAACATTTTCCTACTCAGGTATCTTTAACAGCTCAGTGCACATGACTTTGGCATTGCCTGAAAGAGGCAGCTCATCCAAGTGGGTAGAATACCAGATCATCTCGGCACTGCTTTCATTCATAATGCCCTTTTCTAACGTTGAGCTGGTGACTCTGCTGCCTTCTTCATTTTGCAGTAATCACGGTCTTCTCTTTCCTTTCTCACCCTCCTTTCCTGCCCTGAGGCTGTTTTGACAAGAGCAAGTATAAACCAGAAACCCATATCTCTTTGCAAAGCAAAGACCTAGAATTAATTAATTGATAAGTAGCTTTTTTTAGTATTTAACCTTGGACTCATTTATCAAAATTCTAAATAAAATTCTTTCCTGCTGACCCAATTAATTGAAATATGCTTTCTGAAGCTGTAGGAGAGACTGTTATTATTTTACCTGCTTTAGTGTTAGTTTAGTTGTATACCACTTTCCATGTTGCAGTGTGCTATACATACTGTCTTTTTTCTGTCATCGTCTCCCTGCCTCTACTCTCTGTCTCATGAATGAAGAAATGGGGTTAGTGCTTGACCATAATCACATGAGAAGCTGGCATTGGAGACTGGATTAAGATTTCAGTCATCCAAGTAAACAGCTTATTGAATCACATTCCTTCCCAAATCCTTCTTTGTTAAAAGTTTGAAGGTCAGGCTTTTTGATGTTCTCTTATTCCTATAAGTTAACCAAGGAACTTTTAAGCTGCATCTGGAAGGTTGTGACTTCTTCCCAGTCCTGGCCTGTAACTAGCATATTGGAAATTGGCAAGGATGTAGGGTCAAGAGAGAAGGGAGTTCTCAGTAAAGCACCGTGAAAGCCCTCCTCTCCACACTAACACATCCATTTCATTGCCCCTGTTTCGTGTGGCTGGCAATTGATGTTGTTTGGGTTGTAAAAAAATCATCTTGCCCCACTTTTTCTAGGCAGACTCAAGACAGGATTCTTTGAGGTCAGAACTCAAGCAACATATTTGGTTTTGTTGAAGAAGCTGAAATAGGAAACACTTGAATGAAATGCGTAGATAAAAATGTTGCTCTGTTCTGAATCACAGAGAATGCCAAGTGTTCGGCTGTCAAAGTATTGTGGGCGTGTGTTTCTATATTGGCATTTTGACATAGAAGCAGACGAGATCAGTGCCACCTTCCTGCAGAGTACACTAAAACCCCTTCTTTCATTAATATTTTTCCTTTGAAGATAAAGGAGCTGCTTCCAGTATGTGTGAGCATTCCTTTTACCGTTAAATTACTGTTTATTGGTATGTGATTTCCTTGTTACACTAGAATGTGGTAGATACTCTTCATATATAATCCCTGGATTACAGGCTTTGTTTTTAGGATGAGGCTCTGTTATCTTTCTTCTTTCTTGGCAAGAATCTGTTTGGGGATAAGACACATTTCATTCAGCAAATTAAAAATAAATATTTAAATTCAATTTTTTTTTGCTTTACCTAAAAAGCTCAGAGCACTTATAGCTAATATTACCCTCAGGTCAATCCAAAGGGCTAGATATATTTATTTTTTCTCTGACCTACAGATAGGAAATCGAAGTGCAGAATAGTAAAGGCCTAGTATCACATGACTTGTACTTACTAGGTTCTCAATAAATGTTTGGAGCTCATTGAATGGTAGGTTTCTTTCTGATATTAGTCTAGAGCAATGCCTCACAACCTTTCTATGCCATGGCACACACAGAAATTGATACTATTTACTCTATGGTACCTGGAATATTTTTTTCAAAGGTCATCTCTATTGATAACAATTTAGAGAGGTGGGCAACTTGAAAAATATTATGCTACATTATTATCGTATGTGTTGGGAGTAATACTGCCAAAGGGCTCATGTGTTAGAGTGCTAGTCTGTGACATGGGTAAACAGACAACACATCCTGCACACCATAGGAGTGTTATGCCAACGTCGTGCTGAAGACACAGATGGCTTACAAGGCGCCACAAAAAGCTAGGACTCCAGCCAGTTCAGGTCTTACTTCAAGACAGTTGGTTCCTGTGCAAATGGTAGAAAGTGTCTATGTGTGTATTGCTCCCTGGCATTCTGTGACTAGAGCTGGGCCTTTGGTACCAACAGTTTCTCAGTCCTGAAGAACATGTATAGGCCAGAGCATTGCCTGGCTCAAATAGTCATCCTAACGGTCAAGGAAAGGAGTTTCAGCACCTGTCACCTTAAAATATCCCAACTTTGGGTAGATTTTGAACCATCACCTACATTTTTGGAGCATTTAGTTTGATGGAGTACAGAGTGTTTTGAGAGCTCCACCTCAATCATCTTTATTTTGCCCTTGAGTAATATTTTGCCCAAACTTGTTTATCCTGTAGCATGCTTGCTAGTGCCTCCACTTGCCCTTGCTCGATGTGCTCTGGGAGTAGCATCTCATCCTGCCCACTGATAGTGAGGCTGTACTGTTAGAGAGGACCAGTCAGAGGAATACTCTTTCTAAGGAAAGTACTCAGTATTGGTAATGGAAGTATCATCATGATCATCATCATGCTTTCCAGCATTTCAGGCACTAAGATCATATATTTGATCTTTTTTAAAAAAAAAAAATTATATTGAAGTATAGTTGATTTACAATGTTGTGTTAATTTCTGCTGTACAGCAAAGTGATTCAGTTATACATATATATATATTCTTTTTCATATTCTTTTCCATTATGGTTTGTCACAGAATATTGAATGTAGTTCCCTGTGCTATACAGTAGGACCTTGTTATTTATCCATCCTATATATACTAGCTTGCATCTGCTAATCCCAAACTCCCAATCCATCCCTCCCCCATCCCTCCTCCCTTTTGGCAACCACAAGTCTGTTCTCTATGTCTATGAGTCTGTTTCTGTTTCATAGATATGTTCATTTGTGTTGTATTTTAGATTCCACATATGAGCGATATCATATGGTATTTATCTTTCTCTTTCTGACTTACTTTGCTTAGTACAGTAATCTCTAGGTCCATCCATGTTGCTGCAAATAGCATTATTTTATTCTTTTTTATGGCTGAGTGATAGTCCATTGTGTGTGTGTGTTTATCCATTCATCTGTTGATAGACATTTGGGTTGTTTCCATGTCTTCGCTATTGTAAATAGTGCTGCTGTGAACATAGGGGTGTATGCATCTTTTCAAATTAGAGTTTTGTCTGGATATATGCCCAGGAGTGGGTTTGCTGGATCATATGGTAACTCTCCACACTGTTTCCATAGTGGCTGCACCAATTTACATTCCCACCAACAGTGTAAGAGGGTTCCCTTTTCTTCACAGCCTCTCCAACATTTATTATTTGTAGACTTTTTAGTGATGGCCATTCTGACCAGTGTGAGGTGTTACCTCATTGTAGTTTTAATTTGCATTTCTCTAATAATTAATGATGTTGAGCATCTTTTCATGTGCCTATTGGCCATCTGTATGTCTTCTTTGGAGAAATGTCTATTTAGGTCTTCTGCCCATTTTTCGATTAGGTTGTTGGTTTTTTTTGCTGTTATTGAGTGCATATGAGCTGTTTGTATCATATATTTGATCTTTACGACTCTTTGAGATAGCTGCCATCATTGCCATCATCTTACAAATAAGGAAACTGAAGCAAAGAGAGGCTAAGTAACTTTTCCAAGGGCATACAGGCCATGAATTGCAGAGCCAGAATGCAAAACTAGAATGTCTAGCTCCAGAGCCCCGGCCTTATGCTCTATTTCTTCTTTAAGTAGGTGGGAGTGGGGAGAGTTACCTTAGGGAGCAGATGCATAGAATAATAGAGTAATCATAGTGGCTAGGTGAGCCCTTATGCTGAATTATATACTTCAAGAGGTAAGGAAAAGAGATGGGGAAATGTGGAAAGACAAAAGGGTTTTTCTGGGCAAGAGCAGCCATACGACCACCATGGGGAGGTTGGATCCTTCCTAGGGGCTACAGTGAGACTTCTTGTCCATATGTTTGGAGCACTAAGATGGGGAGCTGGCAAGACAAGCCAGCATCACCTCCATGCGGCTGGTGAGGAAAGGGAGGCAAACAGCACAGGCATGGGGTGTTTTGTATTTAGGTGAGCACACAGCCTAAGGTGAAAACTCATTCATTAGTTACATCAACATTTGGATGCTCTTTGAAAGGCTTCTGGGAGAGGTATGAGAATGATTTGAGGGTGGGTTTTGGTCTTGACCCTGTGCCACAGCAAACAAAATGAAACTCTCCTTGAGCTAAAGGTAATCAAGATGAAAGTGTGTTTACATAGATGAGCAGTGGGGTTTATCCAGAGACTCTGGAAGGTAATCCCGGGGTTCAGCGCTCCATGAATACCATCCCCTGTTCCTAAGCTGGTAAATTATTGGGAGCTTTTATGAGAATGGATTGTGGGAAACGTCTCGATGAAATTCAGCCTGTTTCACCTCAAGTCCAGGGCCCACTAATGCACTCCAGGTGTGCAGGCTGCTTAGGCTTTCTGCCTTGGAAGCCTCAAAGAAGAACTTTCATCCCACAAGGGAAGCTTTGAAGAATACCAAGGGCCTTTCTATCTCTCCTTGTTTTTTTGTATTTCGTCTGCCCACATTTGGTAATCGGAGATATTTGTGGTGGTAAAGCCGGACTTGTTCCTTCTCGGCCTGCCCCTCCAGCAGTGAAATTTTAAGCCTGTGGCTTCAATTGTGCACAGCAGTGATTTCTCTGTAGTGTCCCTCAGATGTAAAAGGAGAATGGCTGAAACACTAGAAAGGGGGATACAGGAAATCACCAAACAACAATTTTCCACGTCTATAGATCCTTTCATCTGAGGGCAAAAGAAGCTGGAAAGGGTGCCTCCAGAAGGAT
This sequence comes from Balaenoptera ricei, assembly GCF_028023285.1. Lineage (NCBI taxonomy): Eukaryota > Metazoa > Chordata > Mammalia > Artiodactyla > Balaenopteridae > Balaenoptera > Balaenoptera ricei. Next base: position 154,509,425 of record NC_082640.1, read on the forward strand.
TGGCAGGGGGGGCCCACAATTTAAAACTCTCTGGTTAAGGGCTAAGGAACTAAAGATCAAAGGACTGTGTCCTCAGAACTACACAGTGAGTCACTGGAAAAACTCTGAGTTAAAATCAGGCATCCAGTTCTCCAATCTTATATGGCTAATAAGTACAATTGACTTTAAACAGTACGTTTATTTTTTTCATTTAGATCCAATACCTTCCTAAAGAATATAATTATATGTGCATTATAGATTAAGAATTTCAAGCCCTAGAGCAGTCTGAGGTATTTTGTCGTGACGATATAGTGGTTGAAGTGAAAAGGGACTTGAGAAGCCATGTGTCTATTGTGTGGTCCCTGTGCTTTCATGGGATGTTGGCCCCCCTTACAAACCGCTGCCATTATTCAGGCCATCTTGTGGCTTCCATTTAGAAGTTCTCCTTTAGGAGAGATTTTTTCCAAAGCTAAATTAAGAGCTATGAAGGGTACCGAGTAAGTCTGTGATTTCCTTTTTCCAGTTTTGACTGCTGTAAGCATTTCAGTCTGTTGCCCACTAGCTCAGATCAGCATGTTGGTTTTAACTTTATCTCCAAATGTAATGCTTTCACATATTATAACAAATGTGTTTGTAGATTTGAGGGCAGCAGGGTTTTCTTGAACAGGGAATATGTAAGTTCTGTAAATATTTTAATATCCCCATTTAATTTGGATTCTTTTTCATATGTCCTCTTGGTGTATGCCAGTTTCTGATGATGGGTGATCCGGCTTGAAGGTCAGGTGACTTGAAGTGCAGGTGGCTAACATGTGTGCATGCGCTCACATGAACGTTCATGTGGTAAAATTGAGCCAGAGATGTTAATCTTCTCACTACCTGCCAGAAGCTGGAAGAAACATCCACTGTAGAGAAGAGTTTTAAGTGCCTTCTCCAAGCATGTTCTAAGTGGCCACCTCCCAGGGAAAATGTTGAGGCCTTTGCCTCTTTGTTTCTTGGAGATTTAAAGAGTGTTGACTCTCCGACTGCACCTAGACTGGTGAGACATGGGGCTGTCACCTTTGGGGCCATTCAAGAAGGGTATTAGGGTCAGGGAAACTTTTGCAAATCCCTTGAGATGCATGCAAATATCAAGGTAGCAAGAATACAGTGAAAAGAACATGAGCTTTGCACTGAGGCAGATTAGAGCTTCATGCAGGCCCTGCCACTTCCTGGATGCGTAACTTTCGGTTGATTACTTAATTGCCATGATCCTCAGCTTCTTCTTTTGTAAAAATGAGAATAACGATAAGCACCACACAGATTTGTTGTGAGGATTAACTAAGAATACATACGTGAAAGCTTCTAGGATATAGTAGACTTTCTATAAATATTAGTTTTACTTTCCCTCTGTCTTAACCACCTTCTTGCTCTATCCTCACATGGCCAATAGGAAGAGAAGAAAGCTCTCTTGTGTCTCTTCTGGTAAGGACACTAATCCCATCATGAGGGCTCTACCCTCATGACCTAATTACCTCCCAAAGGCCCCATCTTCAAATACCATCACTCTGGGAATTAGGGTTTCAATATGTGAATTTTGGGGGGACACAAGCATGTAATTCATAACACCTTCCCTTTCTCCCTTTTGCATATCTGATTGGAAAATCTATATGTTATCATTTGTTTTAATTATGTTTTTCCCACCAAAAATACTATCAAAGTCTTCTCAAAACTTGAGTAGACATTTGGATTTTGTTGCATCTTTTCATGATTTGCTTATAACACATGTATGATTCCATCTGTCATTTGACTTTCTCAACCTGTGTGAAATTCAGAGTAAGAGTTCACTGACAAGAAGTAATTCAGCGTGCTGTTGGCATTTGCCTATCAAAGCCTGGTCAGCAGTTAATGGCCCTAGATTGAGGAAGACAGGCTGATCCATGACTATGTCAGGGTCTGGCCTTGCCCACAGGGACTGGCTGATTTGTCACCTAACACTAATTGTTGTCATACATAAACCTCCAAATCTCAATGACTGAATGAATACAAATTTATTTCTTGCTCTCATCAAATTTAATTAGATGTTTTTAATTGGTGGGAAGCTCTTCTCCAAGGAGAAATTCCTTCCACTTTGTAGCTTAACCATTTTCAACAAACGACTTCCAAGGTCACTTTGGAAGAAAAAAGAATATGAAGAATTGCAAATGGGAGGTTTTTAGGGGCCAAGCCTGGAAGTGTCTCAGATCAGTCCCATCCATATTCCATTGGCTTGGACTTAACATGGCCGTACTGAACGTAAGGACAACTAGAAAATGTGACGTACTGTTGTCCAGGAAGAAGAGGAAACAGGCTCTGTGATCAACCAGCCATCTCTGACAGGTGTATTTGTTGGTTCAGCCTCATCCTTCTGGACTTGTATTTCTTTCCTCGATTGACACTTGTTCCAACTTATGACATTGGTGATTTTGATTCTAGTTTGGTTAACACCTTACTTAAGGGATTTTGACTTACTTAACTTGCCCTCATCTTATATCCTTCTGACTCAGATTCTTGACCCTGCCCTCTGGCCACTTTTCATTCAGAGAAGATTAGAATTGTTTCAGAGTTAAAGAGAATTTTAGAGATCATTGAGTTCAACAGTCGTTTTTATACTAGAGGTGTTTATTTCCAAAGACCATTGGTAAGTTTACTGAGTACATAGATAGAAACAAATATGAACATATCAGGATCTGTGTTTCTGAAGCTTTCTTCTTTATAATGCTTGGGCATTTTGAAAGAGGGAAAGGTTGGTAGGAAGGAAGGAGCTTCCTGGTGTGATGGAAAGTGTTCATGGGTTTCAGCCGTAGCTTCAACTCTCATTAGCTATGTGAAAATTTCCTCATTTTAAAATGGGCTTAATAGAATACAGAGAAGAAATATTGGAAACCTGTACAACCAAGGAGTAACAATGTTATGTCTGGTGGTAAGACTATGAATGAGTTTTCGTTTGGTTTGGTTCTGTTTTGGTTTTTTACTGGGTTTTTTTCTCCAAATTTTATGCACTGGGAATGCATTCCTTTTCTATTTACTGCCCCCTTGCAAGCTCAATATCTCTTCAAATGTAAAAATCATGAACAAAAAAGATGGAGATAATTTCCAGCTCCAACTACCTCACAGAGTTATGAGAATCCCATGAAACAAGGTGTAAGAGCACACTTTGAAAAACGAAGACTAACTATATAATAAGGTATTTCTGGCAGGTTATTGCTGGCACGTTAGACTTAGCCTTAAAAATTCAGTTTTTGTGCAGGGTAAATGGAACACATGCAGACATCTTGAATTTCTTCAATTCACCATTTCGGTTTATTGCTCCTCCAAGAGGAAGAAATTCTGTAGGCCCAACATGAATATATGTTTCTCACAAAGACAAAAACTAAAAATTATTTGCTGCTTGTACAGACTGACAGTAAATTAATCAGTATTAATAAAATCATCATTTTAACGTCCACAAGGAAAAAATTATCTTACCAAGGAATTACACCATGTTCTTGAAAAAAGTGTGGAGATAGATGAGGATTGCCTGCTAATCTGGAAACCCTGCCTTTGATATGTTATGTTGACCACATAGAAATGTGACAAACCTCTTTGTTAAAGGTGACTGTCACTTGGAAGCGCTTTAGTTCAGTTTTCAATGGTTTTTCTGTTTGTAAAAGTCAAACATCCTCATAAAATTCGGACCTTTAGGAATTATATTATGGAGAAAAAGAAAAAGTCCCCCATTATCTTAGACTTAACTGCTGATAGCAGGTTTGTATATAGTCCTTCACATTTCTTCAATGCATATATGAATGTATTTACTATGCATTTTCTGAACAAAAATGTGTTTCTTTCTTGCATACTGTTTTGCACTTTTTTTTTCTTGTATTACATCATTACATCTTGGACATATTTCATAGGAGGATTTTTGATACCAGTTTCCTTACTTTTCTCATATTCTTTCAGAGCCCTTTAGACCCTGATTTGGATGGTAAATACCTTACAAAGTGAAAAACAAGAGAGCTGGAGGGTGATTTTAAAAAAAAACAAACAAAGAAAAGCAACCTTTTTTAAAGCAAGAACTTTTTCACTTTGGCCATGGCCCTACAGTCATATTGGCCAAACTATTACTTGTGATTGTTTTATTGATAGTGTGAGTCTTGAATTAATGACTTCAGAAAAGTAACTCCCCACCCCCACCCCACCCCCATCCTGGCATTCTTTCCAGCACGGGGCTTGGGAAAATTAATCAAATTTAAGGGTGATGTTGATCTGCCCTGGAAAGACAGAATGAGTTATCCACTGAGAAATAACATCTGATCCAGCCACTCTCCTATTTAAAAACATCTCTCGACTTCTCCTCTACAGGATGGAATCCAGATTCATTAGCTTGATATGTCAGATTTTCTTGGCCCATCTCTCCAGTCTCAACTCCCAGCATCCCATTCCATGTACGTATGCTTCACACACTGCACTTCTTGCTGTCTCTCACCTTTGTGTCTTTGCATTGACTTACCCTCTGCTGGGATGCGTTTTGCTAGCTTCTTTGCTTGGTGCTCATCAGTTCTTTGCTGAGGCTTTGCTAGACTTCCTAGGCAGAGTAAGGAACTCCTCTCTCTTCTCCACTTCTATTTTGGTGGTTCTGATGCTAGAGTATAACTTACCTTATCTGTCTGAATTCATACCTGGCCTGTGAGCCTTCAGAATTTAGGAACCATATTTTATTCATTCTTTATCTCCAGAGATACTCAGTAAGTGCTTGAGTGAATTAGTGACAACTATAATTTCCTCAGTCCATGTAGTGCTGATTTCTTTATGGGAAGGGTGGTTTGTTTTTTTTTTTAAGACTGTGAAACCAAGTATATTTGTTTACTACCTTGCCACTAGCCTCAAAGGTTAAGAGATATAACCTAAAATAGTGTTGGTTTCCTCAGTGGCAATTATGGATCCATGAACAAAAACAAATTTCATCCATTTATCTACCCATTTGATAAAGTTTTACTAGAAACTATAAATCTTAAGACTTGAGGTATTAGCAAAGAGATATGGTTAGGTTCAAACTGCCTTTTCTTTATTATTTATTCTGTGTAGTAAAAAGCAGCTGACCCTTCCCTTAAATTCCTAAATCTAGGTTTAGAGTGCTTAAGTAATGGAAATGGATGTTTAATTTCAAAATTACTTTTCCCACTAAGAGTTGCTGACATATTAAAGGAGATGGTATTTATGTATGTTTTTTTAAGCTAAATATCAGAAAACTTGCTCAGAGTAATTTAACAAAAGGGTTTAGTAGTCATCCTTGAAAAATGATCCTGAAATCAATTCCTTTAATTTACATTAGGCTCTCCAAGGAAATAAACACACTTCCCTATTTAAAATGAGGCTGGCCCAGGTACCTTTTCTGTGCTAGAAAAATCCAGGCTGAAATAATACTTTGTATTGATTCAGATTATAAACTCTTCTTTGAAAAGTATATATAGAAATAGGTAAATAATAGCACCAAACGGGCATGTTTTTTCTTCTGTCCTTATGGACCGAGATGACTTTCTCCCTTCTCAGCCTTAGTTTTATTATACGACTGCCCTTCTTCCATTAATTAATTAAGCAACCAGTTAGCTCATTCATTCACATTGTCATTGTTGATGCCTATTTTATGTTTGAGGTACTCTGTACTCTGGGGACACAAAGATGACAAGTTCAGATTAAAATTTTATCTCAACTCTCTATTCTTAAAAAATTAATTTTTACTCCCTGTGGCTAATTGGCTCAATTTAGCCAGTGTCCATTTAGGATCTATTCTATGCTCAGTATTGTTCAAGATCGTAATCCATAATCTTTCTAGAAGCTAGCAGTTTATCCCATTAATTTAAATGATGACTAATGAATTTTAAGTTCTTTGTGTTAATGTCATATATTTCTTTAAAAAAATTTTTTTTATTGAAGTATAGTTGATTTACAATGTTGTGTTAGTTTCAGGTATACAGCAAAGTGATTCACTGAATATACTGAATAAAGTGTGTGTGTATATGTATGTGTGTGTATATATATATATATATATATATATACACACACACACACACACACACACACACATATATATATTCTTTTTCACATTCTTTTCCCATATAGGTTATTACAGAATTTTGAGTAGAGTTCCCTGTGCTATATACAGTAGGTCCTTGTTGTTTATCTATTTTATATATAGTAGTGTGTATATGTTACTCTCTAATTTATCCCCCCCCCCCACCTTTCCCCTTTGGTAACCATAAGTTTGTTTTCTATGTCTAGGAGTCTGTTTCCATTTTGTAAATAAGTTTGTATCATATATTTTATTAGTAATAATGATTGGAAGATTCATACAAACTCTTCTATCCTGGGAAATATGTATCTCCTTAGTTCTCAATATTAATTGTCCAGATACTTTTAGTTAATGCTATGTTACTGCAGGCTTTTTGAAATATACAAAAAGAATGTATCTGTGTTAGATAAATGTTATTGTTCATCTTTAGAGGGATTGAGTGATTTGTTGGGAGAGTTGGGAACAGAAATGCAATTGCTTAAATCTTAAATTGTGTTAAGACGTGAACTGGTTATGATAAACAGACAAAAATTAATCATATGTGCCTTGATTATGGTTTTATGGAGGCCATAGATCTGCTTTATGGAAACTTGAGTTTCTGTGTAACAGAGTTTGAAGTTATTACGTGATCAGGCCACTTAATAGGACAACCCAATAAAAGGTAATTTGATCCTATGATAAGAAACTAAGAACTAAGTGGCATGACTACTTACCAGTTGAAATGAGAAAAGTCAGGCTCTCCTTTAGTTTTCATCTGTTATGGGCAGGGGGAAAATAGTTCTTAGAATCAGGTCTTGACCTATCTAAGACTGAGGGGACACCAGCAGCTTCTCAGAGTATACTTTCTGGGGAATGAGATAATGGAAGATCCTTTCTTCCTTGTCTTATGTGGTCTCTCTTTTGAGAGCCCAGGTCTTACTCAAGCATAGATTCTCATACTCAGAGAAAACTCAGATTGCTTTGGTCTTAACCTATAAATCAAGAGGTAAAGCCTTTTCCAGCTCTCCTTAAGAGTTCTGCCCTCAGTAAAGGGCGGAGAACGAGTTTATGTCATTAATCACTCAGGAATTGTTTACCACGTTAATCTAGAGGGCACTTGCCCATGGCGGGCAGTAAAGTTACCTTGGTTGTTTAAGAATAACATGAGTGGTTTACTCAGACTGTTCGCAAATGTTTGGACATTATTCAAGGGCTGTCCTAGACTGACCAATTACCTTTATTTTTCACTGCTCTTCCCAGATTCACCTTTACACCGTCCAATCACATTGAGAGGAGCAGGGGTTCCTGAAATTGCAACATTACTGACTTTCCAGCCATGTGACATAGCTTTTCAGACACCGAGTTAAATTTCAACCCAGACATCTCTCTTCAATTCAGGTCACCTACAGGCCAGACAAAAACCAAGGTCATGTGTTGAACCAATATAAGGAGTTTTGTTGGTTGCAATAACTATAATGTTATTCACTGTTTGAAATACTATACCGTGGTTAATCATAAGTTGCAGCTGTTGTGTCCTTTTATTTATGAGCCCTGAACCAAGAGGACACAGCAAGGGCCACTGTTTGAAAGGAACCTTTCATGAGTTCTTCCTTTTGGACGCTCCATCATCTTTCATTGTGAAAAGAAGAGGACTTTGTGTTGACTTGCAAAAGTTATTGAATATTGTATATTTTTCCTCTTGGAAAAAAGACTTTGCTGTTCTGAATTTAAATGATCATATTATAAACTTTATGTTTCAGTTAATGACCAATAGGACACTAGCCAGTGCTCTCCAGACTATTCCTTTCAATTGGTCCCAAACTTGATTAGTTCTTAAATGTCAGCCACCAAAATTATATATTGGTTCTCTGAAAGCAGATTTTGCTATCCAGGATTCAGGTTGTTTTTAACCATATATTTCAGCTGATGTTAATGTAAACAGACCAGATCTCTCCAGGCAGCTCTTCTTAACTGCCTCCCCAACCTAATGGTTGAGAACTTAGATGTCAGTCTCTCCCTCTCTCCCTCGCTCTCTCTTTTAAACTTTTATATCCTACCTTATTTTATGAGAATTCATCTTGTGCGTTTCCCTTGTTAAAAGAGGGGGTCATATCCAGGAATTTGGATAGGATCATTTTATGAAAGAATTTTCTAATTGATCATTTATGTGAATGGATTTTTTAAATCTAAGAATTGAATAATAGGTTATGTTTTCAGATTTGTTGATTTGTCAGCTTCATCCTAAATGGGATTTGTAATACTAAGGCTGGTGTAGCTGCTTTTTCTTCGAGGTACTCAAAATGTTTCTAAACTTTAAAATCACATTTAGTTTTTACTGGTAGCTTCTTGTGGATTTCATTCATGTGAGCTTTTACTCTTCAGTTGATGCTCCCTTGTGAGCCCTTGCTCCAGCCATATTGGTTTCATGTGGTTCCCTGAGTACAGCATACACTTACACACCTGTGTGGCTTGGATTATGCTGTTACTGTTACTGACCAGGGTTCTTGGCCTCCTTAATCAATAGAGATTGATAAGAGGGCAGACAAGAAATTCAGGCAAAGCTTTATTGGGGCTCCTGCTGCAGCAGGAGGGAGCGAGAACAAGTAACAGGTTCCCTTGCTCACTCGGTCCCTGAGGTGGGGTGAGCTGGTTCCTTATATGGGGTGAGGGTAGGGGCGGGTCCAAGGGTGGGGCCGGAGGGTGGCTTAGGTGGTCTGCCCCTCCCTCTGGTGGTGGTGTGTGCAGGGGGCATGCGCAGTACCCTGCTTTTTGCCCCTGGCCCTTCAGAAGTGGCAGTTGGGTTTTTGGTCTTTTTGTATCTTGTTATCCGCAATTTGCCCCAACTGCCCATGTATGCAGTTAATTTTAGTCCCTTATAGTTTCTTTGTATTTTGTTGCTTGAGGACACATTTGTCCAGGTGCAAGGACTGCAGCAAAGGGTCCCAGGTCCAGGTCCCAGTCTCTCTCATTATTGCAGACTTGTGTTCTCTTATCTTCTACAATATTTGACATCCTTCAAGAAGGCTCAAATACTCCTTCCATCATTAAATTCTGCCCTCTGCTTTCCACTTGGACTTAAATGCTGCTCGTTGTACCATTTTATTTGACCTATAATTGAAGCACTTATTTCACTCTGCCTTGTGTTTTAATCGATTTTGTACACATTTTCCTCCTCTAGGAGAGGCAAACTTCTTGAGGACCAGGACTCTATCTTCAGGCAGCATCCAAATGATTGGCTTGGCACAAAGTTGTGTGCATCTCTTGTTTTCTCATCAACATATGGAAACAATGATACTTCGATTTCTCAGAACTGCTCTGAGGAAGGGCTAAGAGACAGAGAGTAAAACTCTAGATCAAATTCAAAATTCTCTTTACAATAGTATTGTTCTTAAAAGGAATACCTCAGGTTTTCAGTGACAGAGTATGACATAACAGATATGCATTTTTCTAAGATACCTAAAACTCAAGATGGCTAGTTGGACAGAACCGGAGGTGATATCTGCCTCCAGTCTGTTTTAACCAAATCAGGTTAAGGCAAGGGTGCTGAGGAATGAGGTTTTCTAACTGAACATGTTTGTTTAGGCCTCCTTCAAGCCTCGTAACTCTGGGCTTCCTCTCTGCTTGTACCTACCTTTTCAATGCTCTTTTTGTGTGGGATAGCATGTTAGCTGTAAGAGATAATAGGAATTGTATTCATTGCACCAACAACAATCTGTCTTAGTGTGATCGCTTGCACTGGACAAATTACTACAGGAACTTGGCGGAAACAGTGTGGGACATTAAAACAAACAAACACGCCAAGAGGGCTGTCTGGGACCTAAGGAACAGAGTTACTGGATTTGTTTAAAGAATTAAGCTTATGAGCTACACTTTCCCCCTTTGCAGCACAGATACAAATCTTTACTTGAGGGACATTTCAACATCACAGCTGCATGTGTAACTTACAAAGGAAAATGTTTTTCACTTTGGAAAGAGCAATTGCTATTTTGTAATGGAAGACTGGGAGATAAAACTTGCATGCAAGACCAGCACAGCTTCATGAAGGGAGCAGGGTCTAGTGTAACAACCTCTAAGTCAGGAGATCTCCATTTTAATCTTATTGGTAGTCCAGTCAAGAAACATTAAGTGTCTACTATGTTCAGGACTGCTAAGCATCATGGACAGTATACTAAAAATAGAAGACACCATGTCTGCCCCTGACGGAGAGGAAATTTAATAAGCAGCCCATATGTACCAAGATCAACAAAGCACGGTGTTAGTTAGGCAGGGTGTCATCAAAGTGCCACATGGCTAACTGCAAACCAGAAGGCAAGGGATGGATTGCTGTAGATTCTGCTGCTAGTTGGCTTTAGATTTCTTGGATATTCTCCATGACTCATTTACTTTCTTTTAAACTGAGGATTACACCTGCTCTCTACCAAGTATATGGGAGTAATCAAGGTAATGTTGAGGCTGTGAATTTAGAACTTTGAGTCTCTTGCACACTGGCAAACAGAGTGAGAAGGAGGTATGACAGTGTGGTATGACCGTGTGGTAGAAGAGGACTCCTGAAGATTGATTAGTGCTCTGCGGTTGAAGGAGTAAGAGTGCTTTTAGTATGATTACAGTTAAAGAGATTTTTCCTTTAGTTTTGTAAAATGTGACTTTTCATTAATAAGTGGCAACTTATTAGAAACATCTATCAAGTTGATTTGCTCTTCCTTGACTTTAAGAAACAGGACATTTCATTTTCCTATAAGACTATTTTTTCATTTTTATTTTACTCCATTCATTAACTCATTCAGCGTATAATTACTGAGCATGTACTACTTGTCAGGAATATAAAGCTGAAGAAGAAATGGGCCTTGTCACTAAAAAGCTCATCGGAGACTGAAGAAACCGAGGGTGGGCAGGGGAGTTTTTACTGTTTTGAGTAGTTAGGATAGACTTTTTTCTATAGGTAAGTATGAAGAAAACAATGAATTTTAGCTAGGTTTACTGTGCCATCTTCACTTACTCATTTTTCCCTTCACTCATTTGTTCATTTTTTCAAGTTAATAGATAATAGAAACCTGAGTCATTCTTGACATCTACTTTTCATTTGCCCTTGAAATACAAATGATTCCCAAGTCCTTTTGATGTGTATCTCCAGGATATGTGTTAAATCTGTCCACTTCTCAACTTATTTACCCTCTTGACTGCTCCATTCACCTCCTAACTGGTCTCCCAGTTTTTGCCCTTAATTCCTTCTCATTAGAGGCTTTCAACATGTTTTGACTGTGACTCACAAGAAAAAATACATTCATGATGCCCCCAGTACACATATGTCTGTGTGCTGTGTTTTTATAAGTAACTCTGAAACAAAAGAGTCATAGAATAATACTTAATCTATACTCTGTATGACACAGTTTGATATATTTTTAAAATTCTGTTTTTTTCTTTTTTTCATGCTGGGCATGATCAACCAGATTCACTTCATGATCCACTAATGGGATGAAATACACTGTTCTGATCCTTTTCAACACAGTAGGCAGCGTGATGGTTTTATACCATTTCCCTGCTTAAAATCTTTCATTGGCTTCCTGTTGCATTTAGGATGAAACGTGGAAATAAAAGTGTGGTCCACGAGGTCCTGCATGATCCCACCTCTGCTTCCCCTCAGTCTTTCCCATCTCTCAGCATCTTTACATGTGTTCTTTCCTCTCCCTGGAGTAGTCTTCCTTCCCCTGGTCTTCACCCAGCCACTACTCCCATTCTCCTCCAGGACTCTGTGTAAAGATCACTCCCTTAAGAAAATTAGATTTCCTCTTATAATCCCTCATCTTCTTCTTTACTTTTTATTTATTATATTTGTTATAGTTTTATGATTGTGTGTTCCTTTGTTTGGCTTTTTGTTTAATATTGATGGCTCCTCCTAGATTGTAAATTCCATGACAGCTAAGGCCAGGCCTGTTTTGTTTATTGCTCCATCCACAGCACCTCAGACAGTCCCAGCATGGTTAGCAAATATTTTTGAGCACCTACTTTGTGTCAAGCTCTGTGCTTGGCCCTAGGAGTGCAAAGGTGAATAAGTCATAGACCCTGCTCTCAAGGGTTTGGCTTTTTTTGGCATGTGGTGTGTCTGAAGACAAGCTATCTAGAAGGCAAAAGAGTTAAAAAAAGTTAGAAAGGGTATTAGAATGCTTGAATTCCTACAAATAATGGTTCCTTTAGTTTAAGAGTAACTGGAGCAAGGTTTTCCGTATTTACTCGTAATACAAACTCAAGAAACTATAGTGGTATTTTGGAATGACAACTAAATGATATGTGCCTTTTCTTTGGAATGTTATTTATGTCTCATTATGTAGTTCTTAGGCTCAGAATCTTTTTTTTAGAAGTATTTATTTATTTATTTATTTTGGCTGCACCGGGTCTTAGTTGTGGCACGCGGGATCTTTGTTGGGGCATGCGGGCTCTTAGTTGGTGCATGCGGACTTCTTTTGAGGCATGCATGCGGGATCTGGTTCCCAACCAGGGATTGAACTCAGGTCCCCTGCATTGGGAGCACTGAGTCTTACACACTGGACCACCAGGGAAGTCCCTAGGCTCAGAATCTTAAAGTCTGAAAGACTCTAACGAGGCATTGAGACCAGTCTCCCATTGAATGCTGGAACACGCAATTATAACATCCCTGACAGGTGCTCATTAGACCTTGAACCCTTTCAGTGGTGGAGAAGTAACTCTTACACAAAACAGCCTGTTCCATTTTGGAACAGTTTGAATTGTTAGAAAATGTTTTATTATCGTGAGTTATTTTTCTGCCCATTTGTCTGCCCTTTGGAGTCATGGAGATAAGTTTGCTCTTTCTTCACAAAACAACTCTCCAGCTATTTGCAGATAGCTCACCTGATGTTCTTTTTTCCCAGTTGAAACAGTTTTGGTTTCTCCAGTTATTCCTCATGTGACAGGATTTCCATACCCTTTCTCTTCGTGTGACGCTCCTCATATGTTCTAGGTTTTTCCATGTATGCTTTAAAACACAGCATCCAGAATGGAGACGGCACTCCAGCTGTGTCTGGACCAGTGAAGGGAGACTATTTTTTTTCTTACTCTGAACACTATACTTCTGCTAATCTGGCCTTAAATCGCATTGGATTTTTCAGCAGCCAGGTCACACTGTTGGCTCACATAATGTTCACAGTCAACTAAAACCCCCTAGATCTTTTTCACATGAACTCTCGTTCAGCTTGGTCACTCTCCCATCCTGACCTTAAGCATGTAATAGTTTTCTTTCTTGTATCCATGTAATAGGTTTTTACGTTTATTCCCATTTAGTCTCCTCTTACTGACTTCAGACCAACATTGCCTTCAGTCGCTTGTGGAGTCTACAGGCTTGGCAAAAGAAGAAAAAACTCCAGCTCCAGTGAATACCACAAACAGTTATTTGCTTTAGGTTCAGGAAATGAAAAGTTGTGCTGGTTTTAAGTTTCTCCATTTGCCTTCGTCGTCCCTCCCCCATTCCATCCCCCCACCCCCTTCAGTGTTTTGGTCTGAGGCCCAGTGCAGGATGTCTGCCTCTCAGGCTCTCTTTAGGGAGGGCCCAGCTCTCATCCTCCGCACACCGCAGTGCAGGGGTAGCCGGGGTCTGTCTTGGCTCAGCCGAGGGACCATCCCTTAGCCTTGCTGAGAGAACCTTTGCTGCCTAGGGATGTGAAACATGCCGCCTACTTGCTCTGTGCCATCGCGCGGCAGATTGGCTCATTGTCTCTCCCAGAGGGACACAGAGCAACTCCCCCTCCCCCACCATCCCCTTTGTCCCCACAGTCCCGCTCTGGAAAATATCTGAAGGCCACAGAAGTGGGAGTACACTTTGATGTTTCTATTGGCTGGCTCCTTTTCCTTTTTCTTTTTTTTTTTTAATAATCAGAGTAGTAGAAAACGTGGAGAATTAACCGCATAACAGCAACAGAGGAATTCATTAGAAAAGCTGAGATGAATTCTGCTCAGATTTCAGGCTCTCAGACAGGAGTCACAAAGGAGTAATCGTCTTCTAGTTGTTTTTAATCATTTCTTTTGTGGCACCTTCCTTCTCCATGAAACCAATCTCAGTGTCCAGCATGAGGGAGCCTGAGAACACAGGCCGTCAGAATGGAGGCTTTGATTTGGGGATTACTACAGCGATATTAACTACTTCCTTCTAACCTCCCTTTGATGGAACTTGTCCATCTTGGAGAGGGCAATGGACAGTGCTATGTCATTGTTTTTATTTCAAGTGTTACCCATTAACTTTTTGTTTTAAAACTGTAAATAATGTGCATAAAGCTTTACTACAGAAAATTCTTAACTTGACAAAAAAAAGGCTGAGGAACCAAATTTTGCAAGTGTGTTTTCTAACTTAATCCTCAGAGGCCCTTCCTTTTATCAGCCTCAAAGGCAGCTCTGGTGATGGTTTTGCCCATGACTTAGTTAACATATGCTTAAAATTTTACTTGAAGGAACTTGGTAAAATAAAACATTGATTTTCTCTATAAATGCATAAAGGCAGTACCTGGATTTCCAGAAGCTATGGTAGGATTAAAATTTTACTCCAAAGTAGTCCTGACTGCTTTGCTTAAATATTGGATCTTCATTGCTATTCTATTTATGCACAAATCTGTTTTTAAAATGCAATCATAAAAAAATGCAATCATATTAGGAAGTTTCATATTGAAACTATTTAAGAGAAAAATCTTTTCTCAAGCACTTGCATACACTTCAGAAGTTCCTATTAATATATAATGTATTGATCTTATAAATATAAATCATTTGCATGTATTTATTAAAGCAGTTTCTATAAAGTCCCCTCTCAGACCTTTTAGTGCAGTTCTAGAAAAATAGATCTACCTGAAAGCAATGAAAAGGACAGTTCTTGAATCTTAGTGATAGTTTTGGAAAGAGAATTCATTAACCTGAAGTACTCATGCAGGTAATTAATTTAAAAGCCATTTGGTTTTAATTTTAAGCTAACCCAGTCAGCACGTGCTTTCATCAGACATTTAGGGCCTAACAGGGGCGGATTTAGTATCACGGAAAATTTCCCAGGGAACACTCTTCTCGGGGCTCATTTTAGGGCACAGAGTCAGACTCAGAGACTCAGAACCAGACTGTTGGCAATTAAATTACCTTTTCATGTCATGTTTCTCCTACCTGCCAAGTGGAGATGCAGGTACTTGTTATCTGCTTGTCAATGAGAGAAAATGTACCCCATCTTTTTTGTGTCAGTGGTTAGCAGGAAGGAGTGATAACTGTGGCCTGCAGTATTTATAGAGAAGGCCCTATGGAAGACGGGAGACTTAAGCAAGGATTAGGAGAATAAATAGGACGTTAGTTATTCCAAAACCATTTTTTGAGGACTTCTGATACATGGACATTTAAGATTTGTTGCCTGTTTCTGGTTTGGATTGGCACAGAGGAGTCACAAAGGCAACAAGAGAAAGGGAGTAAAAGCATAGGAGCCAAAAAGCTCATAGTGTGTTTTGTATTCATTAAGTAGTGGATGATATGATTCAATTTAAGTTTTAAAAAAACAGCCATTCATCCTAAGGAGATCATTAAGAAATGAGTACAAATATGTTTATACAAATATTTTTATTTGTGCTATTTATAAGAATGAAAAATTGGGGAAAAAAGCCTCAGAGAACTGATTAAAGAAGATTATAAGTATAGAATGGAATGCTCTACAGATACTAAAATCACATTGTATAAAAATATTTATTCAGGGATTTCCCCGGTGGCGCAGTGGATAAGAATCCACCTGCTAATGCAGGGACACAGGTTCAATCCCTGGTCCGGGAAGGTCCCACACGCCACGGAGCAAGTAACTCTGTGCACCACAACTACTGAGCCTGCGCTCTACAGCTCACATGCCACAACTACTGAGCCTGCACGCTGCAACTACTGAAGCTCACGTGCCTAGAGCCTGTGCTCCAAAACAAGAGAAGCCACCGCAAGGAGAAGCCCGCGCACTGCAACGAAGGGTAGCCCCCACTTGCCGTAACTAGAGAAAGCCTGCACGCAGCAACAAAAACCCAACACAGCCAAAAATAAAATTAAATCTTTAAAAATATATATTTATTCAAATGGGGAAATACTCATGGTATAGGGAGGAGTGGAAAATGTAGGTTATAAAATAGAATGTACATTATGATCCAGATTTTGTAAGGTGTTTATATTTCTTACATGGGAAAAAATCAGAGAAGATACACAACAAACTGTTAGCAGTAGTTATGTGTATGTTCTGAGACTGTGAGTTACTTTGACTTTCTTCTTTGTGCTCTTTGATGTTTTCAACTCTCTTCTACCAACAAAATGCAATTAATTTTTTTTAAGTTAGGCTAAGAAGTTAGGCTAAGAAGTTAGGCACTTATTTTTGATTGATTTATTCATTTATAAGAGGCCATGTAGAGTCCACTGTGAAAATTTGAGTCGATGAGTGACAGCATGAAAGTAATATTGTTGGGAGACAATATGATAATTAAGTGTTGGGTTGGCCAAAAAGTTCGTTTGTGTTTTTTTATAAGATATTACAGAAAAACTCAAATGAACTTTTTGGCCAACCCAGTATAAGATGTTTCAGGGTAGAGAGCCTAGGGTTGGAGTGACGAATCTGCAGATTGCAGCAATACATTATTGTAAAATGGTAGATGTTTGAAATAAGGTAGTTGTAAGAATTCAAAAGCAGGGATGGGAGGAGCTTCAAGATGGCAGAAGAGTAAGACGCGGAGATCACCTTCCTCCCCACAGATACATCAGAAATACATCTACATGTGGAACAACTCCTGCAGAACACCTACTGAACGCTGGCAGAAGACCTCAGACCTCCCAAAAGGCAAGAAACTCCCCACGTACCTGGATAGGGCAAAAGAAAAAAGAAAAAACAGAGACAAAAGAATAGGGACGGGACCTGCACCAGTGGGAGGGAGCTGTGAAGGAGGAAAGGTTTCCACACACTAGGAAGGCCCTTCGCGGGCGGAGACTGCGGGTGGCGGAGGGGGGAAGCCTCGGAGCCACGGAGGAGAGCGCAGCCACAGAGGTGCGGAGGGCAAAGCGGAGAGATTCCCGCACGGAGGCTCGGTGCCGAGCAGCACTCACCAGCCCGAGAGGCTTGTCTGCTCCCCCGCCAGGGTGGGCGGGGGCTGGGAGCTGAGGCTCCAGCTTCGGTGGGATCCCAGGGAGAGGACTGGGGTTGGCTGCGTGAACACAGCCTGAAGGGGGCAAGTGCACCACGGCTAGCCAGGAGGGAGTCCGGGAAAATGTCTGGAGCTGCCAAAGAGGCAAGAGACTTTTTCTTGCCTCTTTGTTTCCTGGTGCACGAGGAGAGGGGATTCAGAGCACCACTTAAAGGAGCGCCAGAGACAGGCGCGAGCCACGGCTATCAGCGCGGACCCCAGAGACGGGCATGAGATGCTAAGGCTGCTGCTGCAGCCACCAAGAAACCTGTGTGCAAGCACAGGTCACTATCCACACTGCCCCTCCCGGGAGCCGGTGCAGCCCACCACCGCCAGGGTCCCGTGATCCAGGGACAACTTCCCCGGGAGAACGCACGGCGTGCCTCAGGCTGCTGCAACGTCACACCGGCCTCTGCTGCTGCAGGCTCGCCCTGCATCCGTACCCCTCCCTCCCCTGGCCTGAGTGAGCCAGAGCCCTCAAATCAGCTGGTGCTTTAACCCCATCCTGTCTGAGCAAAGAACAGATGCCCTCAGGCGACCTACATGCAGAGGCGGGGACAAATCCAAAGCTGAACCCCGGGAGCTGTGCGAACAAAGAAGAGAAAGGGAAATTTCTCCCAGCAGCCTCAGGAGCAGCGGATTAAATCTCCACAATCAACTTGATGTACCCTGAATCTGTGGAATACCTGAATAGACAATGAATCATCCCAAATTGAGGAGGTGGACTTTGGGAGCAACGATATATATATATTTTTCCCTTTTTTTCTTTTTGTGAGTGTGTATGTGTATGCTTCTCTGTGTGATTTTGTCTGTATAGCTTTGCTTTTACCACCTGTCCTAGGGTTCTGTCTGTCCGTTTTTGTTTTATTACTTAAAAAAATTTTTTTTCTTAATAATTATTTTTCATTTTAATAACTTTATTTTACTTTATTTTATTTTATTTTATCTTCCTCTTTCTTTCTTTATTTCTTTTTTTTCTCCCTTTTATTCTGAGCCGTGTGGAGGGCAGGCTCTTGGTGCTCCAGGCAGGCGTCAGGGCTGTGCCACTGAGGTGGGAGAGCCAAGTTCAGGACACTGGTCCACACGAGACCTCCCAGCTCCACATAATATGCAATGGCGAAAATCTCCCAGAGATCTCCCTCTCAACGCCAAGACCCAACTCCAGTCAATGACCAGCAAGCTACAGTGAAGGACACCCTATGCCAAACAACTAGCAAGACAGGAACACAACCCCATCCATTAGCACAGAGGCTGCCTAAAATCATAATAAGGCTACAGACACCCCAAAACACACCACCAGACGTGGACCTACCCACCAGGAAGACAAGATCCAGCTTCATCCACCAGAACACAGGCACTAGTCCCCTCCACCAGGAAGCCTACACAACCCACTGAACCAACCTTAGCCACTGGGGACAGACACCAAAAACAACGGAAACTATGAACCTGCAGCCTGCGAAAAGGAGACCCCAAACACAGTAAGTTAAGCAAAATGAGAAGACAGAGAAACACACAGCAGATGAAGGAGCAAGGCAAAAACCCACCAGACCTAACAAATGAAGAGGAAATAGGCAGTCTACCTGGAAAAGAATTCAGAATAATGATAGTAAAGAGGATCCAAAATCTTGGAAATAGAATGAAGAAAATACAAGAAACGTTTAACAAGGACCTAGAAGAACTAAAGAGCAAACAAACAGTGATGAACAACACAATGAATGAAATTAAAAATTCTCTAGAAGGGATCAATAGCAGAATAACTGAGGCAGAAGAACACGTAAGTGACCTGGAATATAAAATAGTGGAAATAACTACTGCAGAGCAGAATAAAGAAAAAAGAATGAAAAGAACTGAGGACAGTCTCAGAGACCTCTGGGACAACATTAAACGCACCAGTATTCGAATTATAGAGGTCCCAGAAGAAGAAGAGAAAAAGAAAGGGACTGAGAAAATATTTGAAGAGATTATAGTTGAAAACTTCCCTAATACGGGAAAGGAAATAGTTAAGTCCAGGAAGCACAGAGAGTCCCATACAGGATAAATCCAAGGAGAAACACGCCACGACACATATTAATCAAACTATCAAAAATTAAATACAAAGAAAAAATATTAAAAGCAGCAAGGGAAAATCAACAAATAACCCATAAGGAAATCCCCATAAGGTTAACAGCTGATCTTCCAGCAGAAACTCTGCAAGCCAGAAGGGAGTAGCAGGACATATTTAAAGTGATCAAGGAGAAAAATGTACAACCAAGATTACTCTACCCAGCAAGGATCTCATTCAGATTTGATGGAGAAATTAAAAGCTTTACAGACAAGGAAAAGCTAAGACAATTCAGCACCACCAAACCAGCTTTACAACAAATGCTAAAGTAACTTCTCTAGGCAGGAAACACAAGAGAAGGAAAAGACCTACAATAATAAACCCAAAAGAATTAAGAAAATGGTAATAGGAACATACATATCGATAATTACCTTAAATGTAAATGGAATAAATGCTCCAACCAAAAGACATAGACTGGCTGAATGGAAACAAAAAGAAGACCCGTATATATGCTGTCTACAAGAGACCCACTTCAGACCCAGGGACACATACAGACTGAAAGTGAGGGGATGGAAAAAGATATTCCATGCAAATGGAAATCAAAAGAAAGCTGGAGTAGCAATTCTCGTATCAGACAAAATAGACTTTAAAATAAAGATTATTACAAGAGACAAAGAAGGACACTACATAATGATCAAGGGATCAATCCAAGAAGAAGATATAACAATTCTAAATATTTATGCACCCAACATTGGAGCGCCTCAATACATAAGACAAATGCTAACAGCCATAAAAGGGGAAATTGACAGTAACACAATTATAGTAGGGGACTTTAACACCCCACTTTCACCAATGGACAGATCATCCAAAATGAAAATAAATAAGGAAACACAAGCTTTAAATGATACATTAAACAAGATGGACTTAATTGATATTTATAGGACATTCCATCCAAAAACAGCAGAATACACATTCTTCTCAAGTGCTCATGGAACATTCTCCAGGATAGATCATATATTGGGTCACAAATCAAGCCTTGGTAAATTTAAGAAAATTGAAATCGTATCAAATATCTTTTCCGACCACAATGCTATGAGACTGCATATCAATTACAGGAAAAAATCTATAAGAAATACAAACACATGGAGGCTAAACAACACACTACTTAATAACCAAGAGATCACTGAAGAAATCAAAGAGGAAATCAAAAGATACCTAGAAACAAATGGCAATGAAAACACAACGACCCAAACCCTATGGGATGCAGCAAAAGCAGTTCTAAGAGGGAAGTTTAGAGCAATACAGTCCTACCTTAAGAAGCAAGAAACATCTCAAATAAAGAACCTAACCTTAACACCTAAAGCAATTAGAGAAAGAAGAACAAAAAAACCCCAAAGTTAGCAGAAGGAAAGAAATCATAAAGATCAGATCAGAAATAAATGAAAAAGAAATGATGGAAACGATAGCAAAGATCAGTAAAACTAAAGGCTGGTTCGTTGAGAAGATAAACAAAATTGATAAACCATGAGCCAGACTTATCAAGAAAAAAAGGGAGAAGACTCAAATCAATAGAATTAGAAATGAAAAAGGAGAAGTAACAACTGACACTGCAGAAATACAAAGGATCATGAGAGAATACTACAATCAACTATATGCCAATAAAATGGACAACCTGGAAGAAATGGACAAATTCTTAGAAAAGCACAACCTTCCGAGACTGAACCAGGAAGAAATAGAAAATATGAACAGACCAATCACAAGCACTGAAATTGAAACTGTGATTAAAAATCTTCCAAGAAACAAAAGCCCAGGACCAGATGGCTTCACAGGCGAATTCTATCAAACATTTAGAGAAGAGCTAACACCTATCCTTCTCAAACTCTTCCAAAATGTAGCAGGGGGAGGAACATTCCTAAACTCATTCTTCAAGGCCACCATCACTCTGATACCAAAACCAGACAAAGATGTCAGAAAGAAAGAAATCCTCAACAAAACACTAGCAAACAGAATCGAACAGCACATTAAAAGGATCATACACTATGATCAAGTGGGGTTTATCCCAGGAATGCAAGGATTCTTCAATATACGCAAATCAATCAACGTGATAGGCCGTATTAACAAATTGAAGGAGAAAAACCATATGATCATCTCAATAGATGCCGGAAAAGCTTTCGACAAAATTCAACACCCATTTATGATAAAAGGCCTGCAGAAAGTAGGCATAGAGGGAACTTTCCTCAACGTAATAAAAACCATATATGACAAACCCACGGCCAACATCATCCTCAGTGGTGAAAAACTGAAACCATTTCCACTAAGATCAGGAACAAGACAAGGTTGCCCACTCTCACCACCATTATTCAACATAGTTTTGGAAGTTTTAGCCACAGCAATCAGAGAAGAAAAAGAAATAAAAGGAATCCAAATTGGAAAAGAAGAAGTAAAGCTGTTACTGTTTGCAGATGACATGATACTATACATAGAGAATCCTGAAGATGCTACGAGAAAACTACT
Source organism: Balaenoptera ricei (assembly GCF_028023285.1). Classification (NCBI taxonomy): domain Eukaryota; kingdom Metazoa; phylum Chordata; class Mammalia; order Artiodactyla; family Balaenopteridae; genus Balaenoptera; species Balaenoptera ricei. The sequence goes on from NC_082640.1 coordinate 154,531,170, forward strand.
AGAGCCAATCAATGAATTTGGTAAAGTAGCAGGATACAAAATTAATGCACAGAAATCTCTTGCATTCCTATACACTAATGATGACAAATCTGAAAGTGAAATTAAGAAAACACTCCCATTTACCATTGCAACAAAAAGAATAAAATATCTAGGAATAACCCTACCTAAGGAGACAAAAGACCTATATGCAGAAAATTATAAGACCATGATGAAAGAAATTAAAGATGATACAAATAGATGGAGAGATATACCACGTTCTTGGATTGGAAGAATCAACATTGTGAAAATGACTCTACTACCCAAAGCAACCTACAGATTCAGTGCCATCCCTATCAAACTACCACTGGCATTTTTCACAGAACTAGAACAAAAAATTTCACAATTTGTATGGAAACACAAAGGACCCCGAATAGCCAAAGCAATCTTGAGAAGGAAAAACGGAGCTGGAGGAATCAGGCTGCTGGACTTCAGACTATACTACAAAGCTACAGTAATCACGACAGAATGGTAGTGGCACAAAAACAGAAATATAGATCAATGGAACAGGATAGAAAGCCCAGAGATAAACCCACACACATATGGTCACCTTATCTTTGATAAAGGAGGCAAGAATATACAGTGGAGAAAAGACAGCCTGTTCAATAAGTGGTGCTGGGAAAACTGGACAGCTACATGTAAAAGAATGAAATTAGAACACTCCCTAACACCATACACAAAAATAAACTCAAAATGGATTAAAGACCTAAATGTAAGGCCAGACACCATCAATCTCTTAGAGGAAAACATAGGCAGAACACTCTATGACATAAATCACAGCAAGATCCTTTTTGACCCACTTCCTAGAGAAATGGAAATAAAAACAAAACTAAACAAATGAGACCTAATGAAACTTAAAAGCTTTTGCACAGCAAAGGAAACCATAAACAAGACCAAAAGACAACTCTCAGAATGGGAGAAAACATTTGTAAATGAAGCAACTGACAAAGGATTAATCTCCAAAATTTACAAGCAGGTCATGCAGCTCAATATCAAAAAAAAAAAAACCCAATCCAAAAATGGGCAGAAGACCTAAATAGACATTTCTCCAAAGAAGATATACAGATTGCCAACAAACACATGAAAGAATGCGCAACATCATTAATCATTAGAGAAATGCAAATCAAAACTACAATGAGATATTATCTCACACCGGTCAAAATGGCCATCATCAAAAAATCTGCAAACAATAAATTCTGAAGAGGGTGTGGAGAAAAGGGAACCCTCTTGCACTGTTGGTGGGAATGTAAATTGATACAGCCACTATGGAGAACAGTATGGAGGTTCCTTAAAAGACTAAAAATAGAACTACCATACGACCCAGCAATCCCACTACTGGGCCTATACCCTGAGAAAACCATAATTCAAAGAGAGTCATGGGGGCTTCCCTGGTGGCGCAGTGGTTGAGAATCCGCCTGCCAATACAGGGGACACGGGTTCGAGCCCTGGTCTGGGAAGATCCCACATGCCGCAGAGCAACTGGGCCCGTGAGCCACAACTACTGAGCCTGCGCATCTGGAGCCTGTGCTCCGCAACAAGAGAGGCCACGATAATGAGAGGCCCGCGCACCGCAATGAAGAGTGGCCCTCACTTGCCGCAACTAGAGAAAGCCCTCGCACAGAAACGAAGACCCAACACAGCCAAAAATAAATAATAAATAAAATTAAAAAAACAAAAACAAAAACAAAGAGAGTCATGTACCAAAATGTTCATTGCAGCTCTATTTACAATAGCTAGGACATTGAAGCAACCTAAGTGTCCATCAACAGATGAATGGATAAAGAAGATGTGGCACATATACACAATGGAATATTACTCAGCCATAAAAGGGAATGAAACTGAGTTATTTGTAGTGAGGTGGATGGACCTAGAGACTGTCATACAGAGTGAAATAAGTCAGAAAGAGAAAAACAAATACCGTATGCTAACACATATATATGGAATCTAAAAAAAAAAGAAAAAAAGAAAAAAAATGATCAGAAGAACCTAGGGGCAAGATAGGAATAAAGATGCAGACTTACTAGAGAATGGACTTGAGGATACGGGGAGGGGGAAGGGTAAGCTGGGACAAAGTGAAAGAGCGTCATGGACATATATACACTACCAAACGTAAAATAGACAGCTAGTGGGAAGCAGCCGCATAGCACAGGGAGATCAGCTCGGTGCTTTGTGACCACCTAGAGGGGTAGGATAGGGAGGGTGGGAGGGAGTGAGTTGCAAGAGGGAAGAGATATGGGGATATATGTATATGTATAACTGATTCACTTTGTTATAAAGCAGAGACTAAAACACCATTGTAAAGCAATTATACTCCAATAAAGATGTTAAAAAAAAAAAGGATGGATGTGAAACATTATGAAGGGTGAATAGGCAGTATGTAGTGAAATGGCTCTGAGAGGTGGGAGGAGAGAAGAGTGTTGAGGAAAAATGCAATATTTTAAGCTTGCTTGGGGGAATAAAGGCAACAGAAGACAGAGATCACTGTCTTCGAAGTAGGGATAAATGGTTTTCAATCCAGGTTGGTTGATTTGTTGCTTTTTGTATTTTTTTTTTAATTGATTAATTAATCTATTTTTGGCTGTGTTGGGTCTTTGTTGCTGCGTGTGGGCTTTCTCTAGTTGAGGCGAGTGGGGGCACCTGTTCGATGCGGTGCACCGGCTTCTCATTGCAGTGGCCTCTCCCGTTGAGGAGCACGGGCTCCAGGTGGGTGGGCTTCAGTAGTTGTGGTATGCAGGCTCAGTAGTTGTGGCCCACAGGCTCCAGAATGCAGGCTCAACAGTTGTGGCTCACAGGCCCAGCTACTCCATAGCATGTGGCATCTTCCCAGACCAGGGTTCGAACCCGTGTCCCCTGCATTGGCAGGTGGACCCTTAACCACTGCGCCACCAGGAAAGTCCCGTGTTTTGGTTTTTTACTTTTTATTTGGAAGTGCAGAGAAGTTGCAAAGTAAAAATAATGTACTCAAATACGTTTACCCAGATTCATCTATTGCTAATATTTGATCACATTTGCTTTATAAGTTATTCTATTTATCTATCTATCGATTGTCTGTGTACATATACATAATATTTTTCTGATACATTCATCTTGATCCTTTACCCCCAAATACTTGAGTGTATATTTCAAAGAAAGTGGATGTTCTCTTACTTAACTATTGTAGAGAGTTATCTACTTTAGTAAATTTGATTATATACTTTTATCTACACTATCATTTATATTTCAGTTTTGTCACTTAACCCAGTAATGTAATAGTGTCCTTTATAGCATTTTTTTTTTCCCTCTAGCACAGGAAAAAAGTCTAGGTTTAGGTATTGCAGTTAGTTGTCATTTCTCTTTGGTCTCCTTTAATCTGGAACTGGAACATATTCACAGCCTTTCTTTTTCTTTTATGACTGACATTTTGAAGAATATGGTCTGTCTGTCCACTGCTACACTCCCCCCACCCACCCTGCCCCCCCACTTTTTAAAAAAAATTTGTCTAATGTTTCCTCATTCTTAGATTCAGCTTATGCCTTGTCAGCCGGGTGGTGTTTTTTCCTTCTCAGGTTATCATGTCTGGAGACACATAATGTCCATCTGCCCCTCACTGGTGATATAAATTTTGATCACCAGGTCAAGGTAGTATTAAATTTTTCTCTATATAGGTACTCTTTCTCCCTTATTAGCACTGAGCAGTCAGTAGGAAGCAAATATCTTGCTCCTCATTGTTCACCCAGATTTAGTGTCCATTAATGATTCTTGCATAATTCAAGCTTTTTTTTTTTTTTTAACTGCGTTGGGTCTTTGTTGCTGCGTGTGGGCTTTCTCCACTTGTGGCGAGCGGTGGCTACTCTTCGTTGCGGTGCACGGGCCTCTCATTGTGGTGGCTTCTCTTGCTGCAGAGCATGGGCTCTAGGCGCGCGGGCTTCAGTAGTTGCAGCACACGGGCTCAGTAGTTGTGGCACGTGGGCCCTAGAGCACACAGGCTTCAGTAGTTGTGGCACATGGGCTCAGTAGTTATGGCTCGCAGGCTCAGTAGTTGTGGTGCATGGGCTTAGTTGCTCCGCGGCATGTGAGATTTTCTTGGACCAGTGCTTGAACCCGTGTCCCCTGCATTGGCAGGTGGATTCTTAACCACTGCGCCACCAGGGAAGTCTCTCAAGCTTTTTAAGGTAGTTGCAAAATCATGATTTTCCAATTCTCATATTCCCTCCACATTTACCAGTCATCACTAGACATTTTCCTGTGAGCAAGAGAGCTCTCTCTTTTCCTCATCTATTTATCCATCCATCCTTCCTCCATCCATCCCTTACCAGTTTGGGTTGATGGAGTCCTAGTTTTTTTCAGTGAAGTGGTTAATACTGTACTGAATTACTTTGGTGCTCACATTGTCCCAGATTTAGCCAATGTATTCTTGTGTCATATCCCCATCATTCTTTTTCTTTTTTTCCTTTCTTTTTTTTAATACTTACTTCCTTACTTTTTGGCATAATAACTTATCTTAGGCTCCTCTTGTACCTATCCCTTCCTAGTCCTCAAATTGCACATTTCTCCAAGAATCCCCAGTTCTTTTTTTAGTGGAAATCGTATTAGAGACTAAATTCCGGGAATAGGTATGCTCATTGCTACTGTGGTATCTTTGATTCTTGGCCCTTCAGTGGACAGAGCTGAGAAATATATACATACACACCCACACATACATCCATATACATATTTTAGAAATTGTGAATTCATTCTGACACTTCTGATTTTAGTTCATTCCCACAGGGTTCTTTCTTGCTTGATTCAGTTTTCTGTGACTTCCAGTTTGATATAATGATAAGGTAAAAAGGTAAAGAAGTCCAGCATGCAGTGGGGAACACAGAAAATGGAAACTCACAGGAAAGGGTCAAGCTTAGTGATTAAGATTAGGGTGTCATCCACACAGAGTAAGGCATAAGTAGAGTTTGCCAAATCCAAAGGTGAGACTGTGAGAGAAAGATACTGAAAGAGGGAGCAGAGGATGGCCACTGAATTTTAAGTTACATGAAGAAGTTATAGTAGGAGGAGGAGCCAAATAAGAATAGCTCAGGAAAGGAGATATAGAAAATGAAGTCACAAAAGAAGGAGAAGCCAGTACTAAGTAGAGTTATAATGGTCAAGACTGGAAAGATTTTTAGTAGTCAGCTACTTAAAAATGGTCAGAGAAAACTGAAGACTGAACCTAGGCCTTTGGATTTGATATCTTATTACCAAAGATTTTTAAAACTAGAGCTCATTTGAGATTTTTTGAGAGTACAACTTTAAAGTAGCCATGTAGCTCAGGCTAATTAATATTTAATTAATGTTTGGGGGACATTTACATTTAGTTTTTCTCAACCTTTCAGATATGTTCACCAAATATTATTTTGTTTCTAATTACATGCGAAGCAAGTATGTTCTGTGTATAAAGTGACCAAATCTAAGAGGCATTGTAGCACAGGCTATTTTTAGGGAACTCATGTTTTTCTTTAAAAGCTCAGTTAGCATTTGGAATCGTTATACAGTATAATATTTAAAAGAAAAACAACATATTTCCTCATCCCCCAAGAGGTTTCTTAAAATAGCATGTAATTTTACCTACAGTGGGAAAAGTCTCAAAATTTATAAATTGGGTTGAATCTAACTCAGATTACCTGACCAGGAGAGCCCCCAAGAAAAACAAGGTGTGGTAAAGGTTATAGTCATGGTAATTAAGAAATTTGTGTTCTGCATGCTGGGCCTCCCTCACCAAAGGCAGTGACCTAGCCTGTGGCTACTGGCACCATTTCTACTGCTGAGACATGCTGTCTTTTTAGACAGAAGTCCAAACCAAATCTTTGCCCATTCTGAAAGCCAAAATATTCTTCTCATTCCTTTCAGCCACAGAAAGGCCTGAGCTTTTTGCTAATGGGACCCATGTCTCTGTGACCTGTTGATGCATCAACCTGTTTTCTTCCATGGCATGTAAGCAATAAAGGGTTTAATTTTAGTTGTGTTTCTTCACAGAGTCATGGAGTATTAGAAGTGCTCTAGAAGCCAGAAAGTATCTTTGAGGTCAACTGCTTTAAGCCTCTCACTTTCCAGATGAAAACACCAAGGCTCAGAGAGGTGGAATAATGTGTCCATGGCCCTACAGCTGGAAGGTAGTAGAGCTTGAATTCAGGCCAGTTGACCCTCCTCCCAGGTCTGCAGCTATACCATACATCATAGCATCTCTATTCAACAGCAGAACCTCTCTGGGGTTGTGCGTTATACTCTAGATGTTGTGTGCCAAATCTGTGTGGTGACAAGCTGTCCCGTAATAGAGTCATACTGTGCTTAGCAACAGTTTGGTGGCCAGCACCCACAAGCAAGCCCTGTGGGCAATCTGAAAGTACTGTCTTTTCTGAGTTGAGTGGAATCTGTGGAGATCTTTGATAGGCTTGTCGTGAGGTGAAGTTCTGTTTTGTTGAGTGGTTGAAGATATTTTCTAGGTTTTAGCGCTTCGCGGAAGCCCTTTCTTCCTTCGTGATGGATGATCCACTTTGGGGGCTCTGATGGACCAGGAGGATTTTCTCATCCTTCACATTACAAGACTCACAGACATTAGATTCAAAATAGTATTTCTTTCTCCTTTCTTCCAATCGCGAACAATTCTACTTTAGTATGCTAACGTCTAAAACTTTGGGACATAGGGGAGCCTGTTTCCATTTTTTCTGATTTTAGTAAACAAATATTTACAGAACGCTGTGTGAGCCAGGCACCGTGCTAGGCACTGTGAGGTGAACGAGGGCATTTGAGAACTGCTCTTTGTCCCTCCTGAGCTGAGGGTAGTGACCAAGTGTGCAGTAAGCCACTGCTGACTGTCTCTGAGTGGCCTTTGATGGGCGACCTCTTTGGTTCCCAGGGCCTTGTATTTTCACAGCTTCACTGATACTCCCTCAGGGGAAGTTGTCCCTCCCACTAAGATTCCTTTCAAAAAGATGAGGTTTTCTAAGAGAATTTAAAAATTTTTCTTTGTTGTCATGTTCATTTCATTTTTCTTCAACATTTGAAAGAACTGAAGTCAGGAGAAAGAAGAATATTTAGGTCTGAAAAATGTGAAAATCCCCTTTAAATCTACTGTTGAGAAATGATTGAAAAATATTCAATACCCTCAGGGATTTACTGCCCTTTGGATACTCATGCCTTAACTACCATCATGTTAGAAGATGCTGCGTTTAGACTTCAAAGAAAGGAATTATCCTGAGAACTTTTAGTAATGACTCTTTTATTGTAACCTTGGTTTTCTTCCTCCTGCTAATCTTTTTAAATGGGTATTGCAGGAAGCTGCTTGCCAGGGTGTGATATACCTCCAGGGAATGTAGCACATGATCTTTCTCCTTATTTGGCACTGAAATTTTATCAGGCTATATTAATCTGAGTGAAACACACTCTAGGAATATCTTTAGAATAGGTCTCTAGTTAGAAAAGTTGAGACCAGGTAACAGTGGAACCACAGGTTTTAGATGCATGCCTGAAGCAAATAAAAGTGACCAGTATTTATGTTGCAGTATCAAATACACCAGGGCCAAATAGATAGGACTATCTTATATCTTGTCTATGTGTGTTTTATTTTAAAGATGTTAGGGATGGTAACTCAGCTTAGTGTACATAGACACGAATCATTGCAGAAACCGGGCTTGCTTATTTGGTTGACTAGGCCTCGGACTAATTAAGCGTAGTGGAGTGATCATCATTTGTGTCTTGGTTGCCTTCGGTGAAGTCTGGGTGGATTGTGGTAGCAGCCCCCGCTGCTGTAGTATCATAGAAAAAACCCCTGAATTTAAAGCAGTTTCCTTACCTGTAACAGACAATCATCTCTACCTCACAGAGTTTGTGTGAGGGTTAAATGAGAAAATGGGAAAGTGCTTTGTCATCTCCATAGCACTCTGCAGAAGCAAAGAAATGTGCTTGTGATCATTATCACAATGACATGGAGTGAGTTATTCCCCAGATATTTATGATAAGGTTGTTAGAATAGAGTAGGTAGGTCACTCTACCAGACAGGATTCTGTATGTGTTAGAGAAATTCCCAGTTTGAGTCACAGAGTAAAATGAAAGTCAATGAGACGTGTGCTCCATTTAAAATGTTATTTCATTTTCACATTCCATTCTTTACCAGCAAACTCTTTCACTTCATTTCCAGTCACTTTCACTTTCAAGTTCTCAAGCTTCAGTTCAGTGTCAGTGATGTTCCCACACTTAAAAATTTGCATTGTCCTCCTTGATCTTCTCTCTGAGAAGTCTGTTTCCTGACTAATGCGCTGTGGTCAGAATGAGAGCAGTGCTTATGGTGCATTTCCTAGGTAGGAATGTCTAAAATCAACAAGTGGCCTAACCCAGAACATTCTCTATGACCTTTCCTCCTCCCCTCCTCCCCCGGTGCCTAGTGACTCTGATTTGTTTGCATGTAGGGCTACTTCCATTTTTAGTTCAAGGGCCTGACTGCCTGTGCACAGGACCCTTTCCATGTACTGTGGTTTGGAGCCCTTATTAGTGTCTGGCTACCTGCTTTCTTCTCTCAGTGAGAACGTTATAACAAGGCAGTAAACCCATCCATGACAGACTCTTGAGGATCCAGGGTGTTCTGGCTCAATCTCAGGAATCATAGTCTAGAAAAAATGCATAGCATATGTCTTTCTATCATCTTTCAGCACCTTTCTCATAAACCCTAGAAAATATTTAGCCCAGAAGAAAAGCCAAGCAAGTAGGGTTATGCTTTGCTTAGTATCTAAGCTGGCGTGAGTCCTCTAAGTGTCTAAGGGGAAGTAGGATGAGATGTGTCCTTTGGGGCTCAAGAGATAGAGCCAATGCCATGGGCAGAAGCTACACAGAGACAGATTTTGAACTTAATAATATGAAGATTGTTCTAACGGAGCTGTCCATAGACGGGATGAATTGCCTTAAGAGTCTGTGAGTTTCCATTACTGGAGGTGTTTAAGAGTAAACTAGACAACCAGTGAAGGTATACTGCAGAGAAGATTTATATCAATATTATTGGATTACGTAACTTTTATTTTTGTAAAGCATTGGAATTTTTAACCATTAAAGTAACGCATGCATTTTATAAAAAATAAAATAACACAGAGCTATATAAAGAATAAGTTAGTAATCCTTTTTCTTTCTCTTTTCTCTGATCACATTGCCCTTTCTCTATACCCTTTCCCCAGTGAAACCACTGTTTGGAGAATATAGGAAAAAGAACATCTCAAATCCTATTTCTGTACTAAAAATGAAAATAAAAAAGATATTAGGAGAACGCCTAGTTTTCTTAACTGAGTCAAAGGCTTTAGGCCAGAGCTAATTATATTATAGAGCATAGACTAGATATGGGGGTTACTCAAGGACTTGGTTGGAAAGTAAACTTATATATATATATATATATATATTTATATATATATATATATATTATATATATATATATATATATATATATATATATATCCATCCTTCAGAGAATGGAGCAGAGCAGAGTTGTGGAAAGTCACCTAAAGGGAGTGATAGTCTCTAGGCCAAAGACTGTCATAAACATGAGTAAAACACAGATGTGATGTGTCAGAAAGGAAACTAGTCAACATCAGAAGCACCCAAAGTGAATACTGGTTGTGCCCTGTGCCCCCAGTAATGTCTATAGGAATGGGAGTCTTCAAAGTTTCAGTTCCCCTGGCAAGAGTCCTCCTCTTTAGGAAATTCAGTTCAGTATTCAAGTCCTATAGCGAACTCCTCTTTCTGATATCTCATGATTATAGTTTGCCTCTGTAGGTAGAACTGTCTGAAGGGGAAAATGCTCTGGTCAGAATGTTATGAGTATCTAGTCTGTGTGATAGATACATCACTACTGTAAATCAGTAAATTGGCATTCTGGTTTGCTGCGCCAGTTTATTATGAACTTGGTTAGGGCGAGGTGTGAGATTTAAGCCTCGTCAACTCTGGGATACTGACAATGTCAAGTTTCTGGGCCTGCAAGGCTGGAACTGGACCATAGCTGTATAGTTTATGTAGCCTTAGGGTGCCATTTAGTACAAAAGAGAGATAATATGCCCTTGGATAGAAGTTTGGTCTCTAGAGTCTGATTTGGGTTTGAATGCTTGATCAGCCATTTATAAAATGTATGAACTAAGTCTGTTTCCTTCTCTGTAAAAAGGGAAAGAGAGAGTCATAATCCCAACCTCAAAGGGTTGTCTTGAGGATGAAATTAGATAGTCTATGTAAAATGCTTGGCCCAGAGCCTTACATATAGCTGCTCTCATCACCACCACCAAGGCAAATGACACCTTGTCATGATTATTAAAAGACAATATGAGCTTATTAAAGCAAAGCATTCCTATTTCCTTCTTTCATAGTTTATCTGATTAGTTATGGGAATGTCATAGAATAGACTTTTATTTCTGGGAGGAGTTTGGCAGAAATTTTTATTATATTCTTGTTGTATAGTTGGGTTAATTAAGTAGACTCATAGCTGGTTGAACAAATGTAACCAAGTGGTTTTTGAGCTGATTGATGATGCACTGATGTCCATCTGGAAGGAGATCATCACAGTAAGGAATGTTTGCTGATACTATTCTGTCCAACTTTCTCACTTAGAACTTTGATGGAAACAGAAAAGACGTGCTTGTGTAATATATGGTTGCCTGAAAGTTGAAAGAGAAGGCTAACACATCCAAGAAGAGAGACCGGATTTAAAAAGATCTGTGTAGGTCGATGGGATGGGTTTGCTAATAACAACCACAAATACATTTATTGAGCATTTACTATGTACCAGGCCAAATGCTAAATGTGTTATGTGGATTCCCTCATTTAATCCTCACAATGACTCTCTGAGGTCTAATACTATTAATATTCCATTTGATAGGACGATATAGAAGCACAGAGATATTAAGTTATTCACTCAAGTCCCCCAGCCAAAGAGGCACAGCTGGAACAGGGACCAGTTGTCTGACACCTAAGCCTATGCTCTTAACCACTGTAATAAGCTATCAGAGCCAGTGAGTCTAAATTTTAAATACAGAGGTCAATGTAAAGTTCCACACTTAGGTTAGCAAAATATTGTAAGTCCTAAAAGGAAGGTGGGAGCTTGGTTTGATAGCAAGTAATGAGGAGAAGTTTTAGTGTTGTTTGTTGATGGGTAACGCAGTGAAAGTCAATACTGTATGTACTTGCTTAAAAAAAAAGAACAATGTCTTCCATACTCTGAATGAGAGAGAAGGGAGCCTATTTCACGTCTGCTAAAAATCCTTCTCGGAATCCTTTGACAGGGCTGCAAAAAAGACCAGAATGTTACTCTAACAGAAAGCCCCTCAGGGAAGCCTCAGGGCAAGGGAATTGTGTTAGCCCTAGTACTGGTCAACTGTGACTCCAGGACCAACCAAGTTAGTGGGACACTCTTGTCCCTGAACTGTCCAGCCTCTTTATGGAACTGTGTGAAGACGACTCTGCCAGCAAGGGGAGGTGTGGGAGCTAGATGACTTCTAAGGCCCCCTCCCTAAGATTCTCTGAGATCAGTTATAACACACATAGAACAACGACTCTGAGTGTTATGGCTGGTCATGTTTTGCATGTGGCTTTGCTCCAACTGTTTGTTCACCAGAGTTTTGAATTAAAGGGAATGACCGTCTAGAAATTTATGCACATGACACTTCACGGAATAGAAGAGGCCAGCTTCTGGTCTCTGATATCCACATGCAGCAAATATAACTTGTATCCTTACCCCAGGACTCAATTTGTTGCATTGTGCTGTAGTAACAATTTCCCAGTTTTGTGTGCTATCTGTGAAACCACCTTTCCCTTTATTTCAACTTTGTTGTTGTTGTTTTGCATTTATACAATGAATTAAATGATCCTTTAGGGGTTCCAAATATATTACGGAAGAGAGAACTTGGAGTTCTGAGAACCTGAAGAACACTTTATTTTTCTCAGCTAGATATTTAGGACCTTTAGGACTTAGTTATCATTTTCAAAAAATTTCAAGATTAATCATCCCTGTCACCTCAAATGTCAGAGATAGTATATTCAGTTCTCTCTTGAGTTATCCTCATAATAACCCCACATTCTTACATGGTCTTTTACATTTTCCCAAATGCTATTTCACCCATGATAATCATCACAAATAATACTGTCTGGAAGGTCGAACAGAGGAGACAAGACAGGTATTATTGCCCCATTCCAGAAACAGAGAACGTGAAACCAAGAGATTAGTGGTGGTAACAATTGGATATTTTCTGAAAACCAACTGTGTGCTAACTACCTGCAATAGTTTATTTAATTCTTGCAGTAATAGTTCTGTAAATTAGGTATTATCATCTCCATTTTGAGATGGGGAAGCTGTGGCTCAGAGAGTGACTTGCTCAAGGTCACACAGTAGAAAGCAGAAGAACCAGAATCAAACCTAGGGTTTTTGCTTCTGAAATCCAGGCTCTTAATCGATAGATTATTACCACCAGAGAGGTTATGAACCTGCCCAAGGCCATCTGGCTGCCCAGTGGCCTCGGCCAGGCCAGAATCTATGTCTTTAGACTGCTCAGCACATTTTCTACTACGTATATACTGCGGCTGATTCACTGGTTTTCATTAACATTGGTTCTTTTCAGTATATAGAGGAAACAAATGAAAGCTGAGCCAAATTTTGCCCTTATAACATAGAGGAACTCACTCAGAACCAAAGAGAATCTCAGGCTCTTAGGGGATTTTTAAGTGCCTAATGGTCTCTTCATTGTCTATTACTTTTCACCATCACTATCACAATCATTTAATGCAGGTGATTCTTGTCTGATAGCTATTCACATGTGGTCTTGCGCTAGGTACACCTGTTTTACTAGGTTTGGCGTTTATAGAGGCAGTATGTTTTTCAACCAATTTGGGGGAAGTAAGTTCTGATATTAACTGTAGTAGAAAAACAAATAGGAGAGACAATAGGTTTAGCAGAACGAGCTCAGACCGACCTTTGGCATCAGTGTAAACAGTGTTAAAAATCCCAGCTCAGCCTCTTCCTAAAAGAGACACCTTAAATTAAGTTACTGAATCTCACTACAAATCTATTTCTGCATTTTAAAATGGAGATAACACTTGACTCCTGGGTTTGTTGTAAAGAACAAATGAAAAAGGTAATTAAGTGTTTACTGGGCATGTACTCTGTGGTAGGTGCTGTGCTTGCATTATTTATTTATTTATTTACTTATTACATCATTTAATCCTCATGACAGCCCTAGGAGATAGGTGTTATTAGTTTTCCCCCCCACTTCTAACCACTTGACAGATAAGGGAACTGAATCTCAAGGAGATTTTATAACTTTCCCGAGGTGAATTGTACCGTGGTGTCTTAGAAAAGTTTAAGAGGGCATCATATCAGACATACCTATATCAATTTTCCAAAAGCCATGAAGAATCCTTGACTCCCCAAAATGTTTCCCAAATGAGGCTGTCAAAATCTTCTTAAAGAATGCCACCTAACATCCATTATCCTAGCTGTTTCTTCACCTTTTAATTTGTTACCATAGAATTAATTAGATTTAAAATTACATAGAAAAACTTTTAAATGTATAGCCTATTCCTCTGTCATATGGATTTATGTATCACCTCCTACATCATCAGGAATCAAGACGAGTATATGTACTTGGATAAGATCTTACTTCACTGGACTTCACTGGACACTCCATTATCAGGGGTCAAGGGGAACCCAGGTAATCACCCCTCTCTGACCCCATTCTCAGCCTAGGCATCAGTCTCTGCCTCCAGTAATGCAGATCTGATCTCATTGTACTTTGATCACTGTTTAGATGTCACAAGAAGCCTGACTTGTAGGAAACCCTTTACCTCCTAAACTCTGATTTCTCTCTTCCACATCTCTCCTCGCACCAAGTCCTGTGTCTCTAGAATTCAGAATCTGACATCAGCAAAATATCCTCTATCCTCAGCCTCTTCTTGGAACATTCCTTTCACCTTCTAACTCTAGGAGAACTTTGCCTCTCATGCGTCTAAGCATGCTGCCCTCTTAAGTGGTGGCGGTTATTTTCCACAGTCTCCTACCATGAGCCCTGGACGTGGGGTAGGTATCATCTGTTTCCTCATTGCTGCTTTTTGACCATTCTTCATTCCTCCTTCCTAAAAACCTCCAGCCGTGAATCTCAGTGGAGATTTCAGAGAGCTTAATCCTGCACGGTGTAAAGGCATATCATTTGTGGTTGATTAATATAGAGAGAGTGGCTCCTTTACGGAGAAGGATACTTTGTAAAAGGTCCCTTGATCAAGAACATAACTGCTATTTTAGTCAGTCAGTGTTCTATATGATAGGGCTGTGCAAGACAAGGGAAGTGGGTTCAGCTTCCATCAGACTGATTGGGGGTTGGCACCATAACCCATGAAGAACACAAGAACGGCTGTATTAACAGGTGGACACACTGTCCCAAGCGCTGCTGGGATCTGTTCTGAACTCTGGAAATATACCATCCCTGCCTGAGAGCGATATTCACAAGATTTTTTACCTGGTGGGACTGTGTGGCTCTGGGCTAAATTAAATTTGACATAAACCTCGTTTTCATAGTCTCTGTGGAGGACAGAGACTATGAAACTATGACTATGGAGGGATCTACCAAATGTGGTGCAGAGAGTTGGGCCCCTATGCAGAAGAATGTTTCTCTAAAACAGAGGAAGTCATGGAAGACTCAGGGTCTGGACTGTGAAGTGTTTGTCTACCTAATTTTGAAAGGACAGCTATGTAGAAATTAGCAAAGCCTTCTTGTTGAAGGTTAGTCTCAAAAAGTAAGAGGGCCTTGTTGGATTTCTCCATAATTCTCAGTAGTTCCCAGAGGTCAGAACTACTCCTTATCTGTAAGTGGCAGGTCTTTAGATTGTAGACCTAGTGGGGATATAACTTTAATGCTGTACAGTTAAACCAACTTCACACTGTTTACAAGACATGTCATACTACACTGAAAACAAGAAATTAGAGTATGTGGAAACTATGCCACTAAAATTAAGCAGCATAAGGAAAATTAATATAACCCTGTAAGTCACAGCTTGACTTCTGTCTCAGGAGCCGACCCAGAGGCAATGGAGCCAAAAACAACTTTAAGACCTGTTCTGTTCTGACTTGTAAAGATTATTTGATGTTATCCCATTACCCCCATCTCAATTCCAAGTTAGTACTAGGGGTTAAGGAAAAGATTAATATTTCCTGATTCATTTCTGGTCTAACTTTGATTCTGGCTACCGTAAGGTGAGATGTCTACTTTTTGTTATCACTGGCAGTTGGCAGTACATTTTGTAATAGTGGCTGCCAGTAATATTTGTGATACTCTGAGGATGGACACTAAGGAAATATATGCTTATTGGAAGGTATGCCAGTTTTTATGTGATGACTTAATTTTGCTATTACCTGAGCATGAGTGCTATTGATGTGGAGTGATCTTTTAATCAAGAGCGGAAACTTCAAGTGTATAATTATGACATCAGTATATCGGTCTCTCTTTAGAGATAAAAATCATACAGTTAAGATCTGTGAAAAGTTGCCCTAATTATTTCAGAAAATTAATAGTTCTGTATTGAAAAAGTAGATAACTAATATAATCCAAAAGCTTGATTTTGTGGAATTTTTAATATGAAAATATGTATTAGATGATGAGGTGTATATATATTATCAAGGCAGAACTTGGAATATTGATATTCTAATCTGGCACTACTAGACATGGTAGATTACGCAGTTGTCATGGAGGGGAGCAGAAGGGGTTCAGTGAAGCACAAAGTCTGGCGACAGGGCAATGGGAAAATTCCAACAGTCTGACAGACTGGTTAGGTGGATGAAAGGCTGATAGCAGAGATACTTTCAGAATTAGGGAAAAACTACCAAATTCTGGAAAGATGGGAAAAACTACAAAATTCTGGAAAGATTAATAAAGAGAAAGGGAACTTCTAAGTCACTAAAACTCCCAGTATGGGCGTGTTGTTGACAGAACACCTGAATCTTGTGTATCAGAACTTCTGAGTTCATTTGGGGCAGGAGAATTTGATAATTTTTTTTTCCTCCCATAAGGATGACTTATGAAGGAAAACAATAGGAAATTGGAATTATCCTAAATAAATTTACTTTAACATAAACCCAGCTGGACTTCATCTAGTCCATAACATGTCTTTCCATCTTTCCCTCTCAGTTACCTTAAAACAGAAAGGGTGTCCTCTAGAGTAGCATGATGACAGATTCACAGACGTGGCTTTGAAAACATTCTCAAAGTCCTGAAGCCTCTGCCCTTATTTTAGAGATCTTCAGAGGTGGTAGAGAGCCCACAGCCTCTTTTAGTAACCTTGCCCTTTGCTAAGGAGACTCTTTCTTGTGTCTGTCCTGAGTCCCTTTATTATCTTTTGAGCCCTCTTTCTTCTGCTCTATCTTCAGAGGAGATGGAAAGCAGTGGGTTACTATTCTCTGCTTAAGAATCCTTATATATGTGAAGAAGCTGTTATTAAATCACCCCCTTTGACTTCGGATTTTTAGGTAGAATCACTCCCATATCTTTGGTATTCCATATAAGTCTTATTTTTCAAGCCTAATCAACTTTGTGGCTGTCCTGTAAACCATCTGGATCCCAGCACTTGATGCTATAGTCCATAGGGTCTGGCCAATCCTTTAATAAAAAGAACATTGTTTTGTGATTCCTAAGTACTTCTTCTTATGAGTCTCATTGCTTGCTTGATTTTGTTTTGGCTGTACCGCATGGCATACAGGATCTTAGTTCCCCAACCAGGGATCAAACCCCTGGCCCTTGCAGTGGAAGTGTGGATTCTGAACCACTGGACTGCCAAGGAAGTCTGCTTGCTTGATTTTTTTAACTTGAAATTTTTAATTAAACTATAATTCACATACCATAAAATTTGCCCGTTTAAGGTATACAATTCAGTGGCTTTTTAGTATGTTCACTGGATTGAACAACCGTCAATACTATCTAATTCTAGAACATTTTCATGCTTCCAAAAATGAAACCCAGTCAGTGCCCATTAGCATTCACACTCCATTCCCCCTCCCCCTAGCTGCTGGCAGTCACTAACCGATTTTCCGTGTCTGTATAAAAATGTATGTTGCCTTTTGTGTCTGGCTATTTTCTTTCAGCATGATGTTTTCAAGGTTCATGCATGCTGTAGTATGAGTCAGGACCTCATTCCTTTTATGGCTGAATAATATTCCATTGCATGGATATACCATATTTTGCTTGTTCTCACTTGGTTGTTAAACTCAGTTATATTAATGTCAAATATTCTAATCCTCCTTCAGGATACTCTGTCAAATTTGAGTTTTTGAATCTTATTTAGCTTTTCAATTCTTTATTCTTCAATTTTATAAGATTCTTTTGAATCCCTCATTTTACTGCCCAACACAGTATTATCTACAAACTGAAGAAAAGACCCAAGGCCAGCCTGCAGAACCTGCATCAAACGTTACTTGTTTCATTTTTTTTAAATAGACATGTTCATTATGTGATGGATACAACAACCCCTTCTCATTTGTCAGGTTTTCATTCCTTAAAAGTTTGGACATTTACTAAATAGTTGTAGTGCTTCTCAAAGCATGCTAACTCACTAGTCCTGGGAGTAGGTAGGGGTGGATGAGGGTGTTTGATGGCAGATCCTCAGTTATTACAAAACCTACCTCCTTTCACTGATGGTATCATTTGTTCCCTCTTCATGAGGACTGGACATATAGAGACAGCATGAGGACTCCTATTTTTTTTTTAATACATTTATTTATTTTTGGCTGTGTTGGGTCTTCGTTGCTGCACGCAGGCTTTCTCCAGTTGCAGCGAGCGGGGGCTACTCTTCATTGCGTTGCGTGGGCTTCTCATTGCGGTGGCTGCTCTTGTTGTAGACCACGGGCTCTAGGTGCGTGGGCTTCCGTAGTTGTGGCACGCACGCTCAGTAGTTGTGGCTCGCAGGCTCTAGAGCGCAGGCTCAATAGTTGTGGCTCACGGGCTTAGGTGCTCCGCGACATGTGGGATCTTCCCGGACCAGGGCTCGAACCTGTGTACCCTGCATTGGCAGGTGGATTCTTAACCACTGCGCCACGAGAGAAGTCCCAGCATGAGGACTTTTAAAAGAGCATGGATTTACTCCTGTGAACATGAGATACATTTGGCTTTGTGTCTTGGTTATGCTGTTTGCCAGCAGTTGTATCCTAATTGTTGCATCTATGAACTGGAGTAGTAATACCAACCTTGTACGGTTGTTGTGATGTTTAAATGAAATAATGTCTGTAAAGCCCTTCCAAATAATGCCTGGATGTGCTCAATAAGTGATAGTTATTATTCTCATGTAGAGTCTTGAGAACTTAAAAAAGAAATACATGGTATAGTGGCCTCTGACTTCAAGGAGCTTAGTGTTCTAACGGCAGAGAGAAAACTGACAATTGATAATCCTAAATTTAAGAACAAAATGAAAAACTTAGGAAAATGTACTGGGAAGGCATAGAAAGTATCAAACAATATTTTCTGTGTCACTTTGGTAAATTTTGGGGGTGAATGTAGAGGAGGTACCACTGATGTCAAGAAAGAAATTTGTCTTACTCAAATACCTGTAAAAGTAATCTCCTTGAGGGCCGGAACTCCCATCTTTGCCTCTATGCCTGGAAGTACCTCATAAAATGACTACACAGAGTGGTCACCCAAGGGGGGTTTATTGAATCACAGTCATCCTTGGTTCTCTTCTCACTGTGCATTCTCGCTGGGAGATCTCTCATTTATGCTTGCGGAATCCACCCACACCCCGACCAGTATCAGATCACTACCTCTAGACCAGACTTCCCTCCTAAGCTCCAGACTCACGTGTCCACGTGTTTGCTGGAAATCTACTAGATGTTGTTGGAGCTACCTGTAGCTCAGAATGCCCAGGTCTGGACTGTTAGTCTTTCTTTCCAAAATGACCATCCCTCACGTTTTTCCTATTTTTGTTAGTGGAAAATCATTGTCCACATAGTTGCCTAAGTCACAATTTGGGGGCCTAGGAACTCCCACTCTCCCCCCATCCAACTGAATATGTTTACTTTCCTCTTTCTCCTTCTGGTTCAGGATCCCCTCCAAGACAGGGTCCTTTTCTCACTACTATTAGCCCTCCTAGCCCAAGGTCTGATCCAGGATATACATGTTTTTAATAAATGTCTAATGAATTGGTATTTTTTTCTATAGCTTTTCCTTAATGAAAGGACACACACAAACACGTGTGACTACGATCACATACATGTAGTATCCATACACGTCCTCCAAGTTCACCAACTCCCATCCAGGGCTCTAACTCCCTCAATTTATTGATGAGATTAGTGCAAACCCACAGGCATGTGTAATTGTAAAGCGGATATGGATTGAGAATTCTGCCTTGATACACTCAAAATTCCTTCTTTCTGGCTAGTTAAGCCACACACTCCATCCTGCCAAACCATTCTCAGACATTTCTCAACCATTTTCCTTCTCCTTTGTTAACAAATTTTCAAAAATGAAAGAAAAAAAAAGGAAGGAAAGAAAGAAAAGAAAAGCCTACCCTAAGAAATTATCTTGGCCTCGATGAGAATATAGTTTGGATTCCCAGTTGACCATTTTCCATTCTATCACCGAGATGTATTTGGAGAACAACAATAAATAACCCATGAGCCCTGCCATTGTTTCTTTATGGTTTATGTTTCGTGCTCTGGGGCTTAGCCGGCAGGGAGGGAGGCTTAACTGACAAACCCAATTTCTGGAGCTGTGCTGATATCATCCATGATTCAAAGCCACAGTGAAAAATTACAGATCAACCTCAGCCACATTTTTTTGTTCTTCTTCTTCTTGCTGAGAAGCACACATGCACAGACAAAGAAGTCCCATGCTTGCCAAGTGGGACCAAACTGATCCCAGTGTGGAATGAAGAAAGATTGTGAAACCGTAGCGGGTGAAATTATTTAAACCATAAAAAGCAAATGGCTTTGTTTCCCTGGATTGCCTGGCCTTTTAAACTGCCTCCTTTTACACAGTCTCCATCCTGCACGAAGCCTGTTGTGTCAATTAGTTATTTACTAACTAACTGAGATCACGCTGAAGTGGCATGACTGTGTGAATGTCACTTGGACGACTTTTAGTTGGAAGAATTATTGTAAAAAGAGCATCTCTCCAGAATCCAATTCTGTTCTTTCCCAATGGCTTCCTTGGCTAGTGTCTCATTAGCTGTATCATTGATGCCATTCTGCCTTCCTTTGCTTGGCGGACGTTCCTTCAGCTTGAGTGTCATGTCAAAATCCTGCTCATTCCTCAATGTTCAACTTAAATGTCATCTCCTCTGGAAAACCTTCCAGGTTTATATTATGCTTTGTTCATATTCTGCTCCACTCTCTAAGTACCTAGCGTGTGCATAGTAGGTATCTGAAAAATATTCACTAAGTTGATATTAATATATGGCTCAGGAGATTGCTAACTTGATACTACCATGATCTTAATTCTTAACGTAAACGACAAAAGACATCTTAAAAAGTTATTTTTTTTTGAGCCTCAATGGCACATATAGAAAACACATAGGAGATAAGTATGTTTGTTAAAGAAACAACATTTAGACGTGCCATTGTGCAATTTAGAAAAAAAATTTGTTCTAAATTATTGTGAATTTAGAAAAATTGTACAAAGAAACAGAAAACACTGTAGGAACAATACATGATAAGTAAATTGTGCTTCGGCAACTCATCACTTCTTAGATGCCACTGAACTCTCTGTATTAATGTACAAACAGTGATGCACAAAACCCAAATCTACTTATATTGACATTCAATACACATTTTAGGATTCCTGTTCAGCTAATTTACTTCCTTACTTATGTTTTACCTGGATTCTTCTTAAAGTAGTTCTCCCTAACTGCCTTGGAGGAGCGTAGATAGGAATGTGTTGAGAGTTGGGAGATTCAAGTTTAAGTTTGCTATGAAGAAGCTGCAAATAATCTACTTTCAGCCTAAATTAGGTTGCTATAGTTTTTAAAACCGAAGCATGATCTTGGAATGCGAATTTAGAGAACCTTCTGGTAGGAACTATGACACAATCAGCTTGCTAGTTAATATTCAGAACCGTAGTAGGAAATTGTGCCCAGTTCTGTGGTTTGTAATTAACGGGGAGGGGTTGAGTCTCAAGGTGGCTGAGAATTCAGCCACAAGGGTGATTAAAGGATTGGGAAAGAAGAAGTATGAGAGAATTTAAAGAAACTGGGATTAGTCAGCTTGGAAAGAAAGGAGGATAAAGGGCAATTTAATAGCAATCTTTGCGTCCATAAACATGCTTAGCAGAACATAATGACCTGTGTTTTCCATCTCACCTGAGGATAACACAAGAAGCTTAAACTGCAGCAGGAAGGACTGGGGATAGACAAAAGGAAGTATTTACTAACAAGCAAAATTGGAGTAGACTACTGAGAAATGTACTAGAATTTCCATCTCTGAGGGTTAAAAAAATGTATATATATGTATGTATATATATACTGTTCTCTTTAGGCATTTTAAAATGAGTCTTGCTCAAAGACAATGGCATGGATTTGATGGCTTCCTTGAATACCATCAATCATGTAACATTATTTTCAACAGCTTCATGGATAGCAGGAGAGACACAAGTATACCAATCAAGTCAGGAAGCAGTGTGCAGTGTGAGTAGAAGAAAGGGTACCAGGCTGAGACTCGAGGGAACTTGATTGTTGTCTTGGGTGTATTTAAGTTAATTGGGTAACCTTGTACTGCCACTTAACTTCTCCATGCTTTAGTTTCCTCATATGTAAGATGAGGGAGCCAAGTTAAATGACAGAACGGAGTTTAAAAGATGGAAAGCATCATATCAGTAAACCTAAGTTAAAAGCTTCTTCTGGGCCAGCCATTGAACAAGACTCCTTTACAAATTATCTCCTTCATAGATCATCTTATCCAACCCATTTTATGGATGAGCCAACTGAGGGCCAGAGAGAGTAAGTGACTCATCAGTTTCATACATCTGGTTTTAGAGCTGGGTAGGACCCAAATCTCCTGACTCCCAGGCCAGTGTTCTTTTACTGAGCTAGGCCTCCGATAACCATGCTCTGATAAAGTGTTTGAGAATCCTTTCTAGTTTTTCTTAACCTTCACTTCCCTTTTTCCTTTCAGAAATATTTACTGTGCCCCATTAACATGGTAGGCACTGTACTAGGTGCTGGCCATACAGAACGGAACTTTGACAGAGTCTTCAAGGATTTTTAATTCGAAGAAAAAGTGCTGCAGGCAGCTTTGGGATTTTTCCAGGCACGAAGGTACCTTTCACGGTACAGTAATGCCTCCTTATCCCAAGTCGGTCGGAGGCCGAGTATCAGGAGGTAGAGATACACATCCTCCAAGGCTTCTGGCTTTGACTGAGAAGGCAGTAGGACTCCCCTGCCTTTTTTCAGACAGTCCCTTCCCTTTTTTTCCCTCTCCTCTCAGACCCTCTGATATGGACCTCAGCATGGCTGAGACATAGGTGGAACTTTCCCAACTCCCAGGACCAGGTTCTAAAACACCAGGGGTGTACCTCTCCTCCCCTCGGAGCCAGTCCTTCGGTCTGAAGGTTCCCTGGGTTTAAATCCCTACTCTGCCCCTCACCAAGCCTTCTGTGAAAAGCCTTCTGTGAAAAAGGGATAGTACTGACACCTCCACCTCAGAGGGTTGTTGTAACGATTAAATGAAACAATACAAGTGAAGCTATGATTATTACCGAGAGAACTGTAAGTGTTAACGCTCAATACGTTTTAACAGTTCTGATTTCCAAGGCAGCAACACTACCCTCACCTCTTCTGCAGTGGTCCCTTCAACTTAGTTCTGAGGAGACCAAACCCCTCCCAGGTCTTCTCAGTGAAATTGTGCTTTCTTCCTGAAGGTTAGTCTACTAGAGGGTGTTTCTGTCTGGAGACAGTGTACAGAGTGGTCACGTGTTCAGGTTCTATAGTCTGACCAACCTAAGTTCAATCCGTGCTCTAATGTTTAATTGGAGAAAACTTTCCTTTAAGTATGGTGGGCATGCCTATGTAAAGGTTGCAAAACATGTCTGCTGGCCATTTACATATTTAGTTTCATTCCTATAGAATTGTTCTACAGATCATATTATTATGTCATTAATTATTATTATTAGTGATAATAATCATAGTATTATGTAGTAAAGGCCTACTCTGTGCCAGCACTGAGCTAAATGATTTGCATATAACAATTTTTACGGTAACCATCTAGAGTAAGTGGTTTTGTCCCCACTTTAGAGATGAAAAAATTGAGACTAAAGGAGGGTAACTTATCCAAGTTCACAAACTATTAATTGGCAGAGCCAGAATTTTGAAACCTAGGCCCCTCTAGTTCCAAAGCCCAAAGTCCATGATATTTTTCACCATAGCTCCCTTTTTGCCATCCTAGGCAGGACTGGAGGTGTCACCTTGGGCCAGGAGTAGAGGTCATAATGGTTTCTAGGCCTTACTTATTAGCTTAGTGAAAATGGTCCCTATTGCTGGCAAAATAATTCACACACTGATTAATTGATGTTGAATCATTATTGTTGTTAGGACTGTACAACCTTCTTTCATCTTTTGTCTCAATTCTCTTGCTTTTACCACAGTGTGAAAATGTACTACAACACCAAGAGGCACTTTTAGAAAGTGACTTTTTTGGATTTTTTTTTTTAAAGGAACTTAATTCTATTTATCGTTTTGTGCCTACATATAACAGCTCCTGGCATATCAGATGTGTTTCATAAATTGGTGTTGAATAGGATGAATGAATGAATGAGAATGTAGTAGCTTTGTTTTAAAGCACTTGATATAGTGAAACAAGCTCTGGGCTTAAGTCAGATAATCTGTGCTCACAGTTTAGCCAGCCACTGACCAGCCATGTGACTTATGTCAAGTAACTACTACTCGACTGGCCCACACGTGCAGTTTGACCTTTGCAAAATGATGGAATTTAATCTAAATGATTGCTAAAGTCCCTTCCGAATCTCAGCTTTTGCAGCTTTCTGTAGGCTGTGAACGTGGGAATAAAGTACGATGTTTTTTTTTCAGCGACTCATCTGGAATCCCAGAAACTAGGAGATTTGGAAAGAAAACCTAATGTTTTCTGAAAATACTACAGAAATTCTTAACTTATAAACAGATAAGTTCCAAAAGTCTACTCGTTCTGAGGCCCCAAAAGATACTATTCTTGCAACAGCTAATAACATCTTTCGCTGATGAGCTAAGTTGACTGAGACGTAGCTTTATATTTTGGAAAGTTTATAAGTGGAAAGATCTTTTGTAAGTAAATGCCTATAGACTTCTGAGAAGTAATTATTTTCCTCTTACATTAAGTTGAACTATATTTAAATCTTTTGTATTAACTTATAGTTGTCATGCTGGTCAAGTTAACATGTTTTAATGGCTAGAAGCTGCAGACCTAGTCACTATTGGCCTAATTGTATTGTTGGCCCACCTATGGAACTACTGGCATTTAGGGTTTCTTTTTTAATTAATTAATTAATTAATTTTGGCTGCGTTGGGTCTTCGTTGCTGTGTGCGGGCTTTCTCTAGTTGCGGCGAGTGGGAGCTACTCTTCATTGCGGTGCGCGGGCCTCTCATTGCGGTGGCTTCTCTGGTTGCAGAGCACAGGCTCTAGGCTCCCGGGCTTCAGTAGTTGTGGCTCGCGGGCTCTCGAGTGCAGGCTCAGTAGTTGTGGTGCACGGGCTTAGTTGCTCCGTGGCATGTGGGATCTTCCCGGACCAGGGCTCGAACCCGTGGTCCCCTGCATTGGCAGGCGGATTCTTAACCACTGTGCCACCAGGGAAGCCCCCTGCATTTCGGATTTCTTATAAAACTCTTCCCTGGAGGGGCCTTTGTGGGTAAGATGAGCAATGCATTGCATTTTGGAACAGTATGCGATAAGAACCAAGATGATGAAATAATGTTTGAGACTTCTGGACAATTCTCACTGTAGGTAAGAGCATGACATTATGTAAGATGCCTCTGGCTTCCTCATCTCCACTTCTGGCAGGAATTACCATTTCCAAGGTCTTATGTATCGCAGGCTCAGAAAGAAATGACCCCATGGAGTAGACAGCTGCAATAAAATCTGGGTTAATCTGCTCACAGTTAGTTTCAGAGTAGAGCAGTCTCCAGGGTATTGGCAGTAACTAGGCCCCAGTCTCTAGTCCTAGGCTCACTTACATTCTTGCAAGGTCCTTGGCATATGATGGGCAGTGCTCCCTTTTCAGCTGGTCAGTCACCCTGTCTCCAAAGAGGCTGGCCCTGAAAGCTGTAACCCACAGGGCAAGTATCCCAGCTCCAGCGTGGGGCTTGCCATGCCTTCTTGGTTAGACAAGCCTTCAATCTGGGGCCAGGATCAGAGCTGGGTTGTAGATCTGTATCTTTGTAACAACACCCCCCTGTGTCCACCCCGCTGCAGCTCTCTAGATTGCTTCATCTCTAAATGAACGGCTAAGGGTTTGACAGAATGGTCGTGACCAGTTTCTGGTGCCATCAGAAGCCAGGCTACAGCTTCATCTCATATTAACATTTCAACTTTTGACTAGGCTGAGGTAACTCATCTCATTTCTACCATATCACTGCATTCTGCCCCTGCTCCTCAGAACAAGTTAAACTCTCTCAGCGGGGTTTCCAGGACTGAGAAGGCACAGAGAACAGGCCTGTAGCCAGTTGAGAGGTTACAAAAGGCATCAAACTGTAGGACAGTCTTACACAGATGACTTTTTTTTTGTTTTTTGACTGCGTTGGGTCTTCGTTGCTGCGTGCGGGCTTTCTCTAGTTGTAGCGAGCAGGGGCTACTTTTCATTGCGGTGCGCAGGCTTCTCATTGCAGTGACTTCTTTTGTCGCGGAGCATGGGCTCTAGGCACGTGGGCTCAGTAGTTGTGGCTTGCAGGCTCCAGAGCACAGGCTCAGTAGTTGTGGTTCACGGGCTTAGTTGCTCCGCGGCATGTGGGATCTTCCCAGATCAGGGCTCGAACCCATGTCCCCTGCATTGGCAGGCAGATTCTTAACCACTGCGCCACCAGGGAAGCCCCAGATGACTTTTTGATTCAATGTAATGTGGATTGTATTATTTGAGAGTTTTTGATTATAGGCAACAGAAGCTAACTCTGGCTAATTTAAAGGAAAAAAAACCAAATTTTGAATGGATATGGAGTAGGTCATAGAATTGAAGGAAAAGCAGAGCAAGGCAGCTCTAGTAATACAGGAAACTGGAACCAGTAGACACATCATAATGCCACTTCTGGGATGAATCCATTCCAGATATATTCTGTTCTTTATTGTTCAGCTAATTATTCAGATTCCCAGGAGAGAGCCTGGTTGGCTGGCTTGGGTTATAAGCCCACCCCTTGGCTAGGGTAATCACCTGCACCTGGAATGACAGTCCCACCAGCACCGCCTACAGTGAAGGTCAGGATAGTTCCCCAAACCACGGTGTTCCCACCAAAAGAAAGGGAGGTTCAAAGAAACAGATGTCTTCTACAAATTTGTACAGAGTAGCAATAGATTCAGCCTTAGAGCCAAAGAAATGGGCAGCTATGCAGGTATTTCTGTTTCTTAGGAGTTGCCATACAGATACCTACCCAGTTTAGGAGTGCTTGGCTGTAATTTTCATGCCCTTTTGTCTCCAATATACTTTTAGGATTTAAATCAGTAATTAGCAAGAGGCGTCTTTGGTCATTGTAGTTGCCTGGAGCAAAATGAATTTTAAAAATTCTTTGTGATAAAAATCACTATCATCATCATTATCACATATGGAAGGCCAGTTATTAAAAGTAACTGTCAGAAGAACATCCCAGTTAGTTATTTTCTCATTTTTGAGTTGTGTCGATTGACAGGATTTGAGTCTTTGCGGGATTTGATGAGAGTAACTGACTTCAAAAGAATCAGCGGGACAGATATTTCTGTTTCTATAGGCTGAGGGATTTCTAACAAGAAGCTGTATTGTGGATAGTAGATTATAATAACAAAGGGGGTTTTAAAATGAGGATGACACATTGACTTGGAATGTTTTCTCATCTGTATTTACTTATTGCTAAATATTTTCCTTCATGCTTTCTTTTTCAAGTGAATGGCCAGCTGCGTGCCACCTTTTTCTTCTCTCGTTGCCTCTGTTCCCGATTTCTTTCTTTTCCTTAGCCACTCCACTTTCCTTCCTCGAATCTTGTGTTTTCTGTCTGACTCTTCCTTTCTCTAACCCTATTTCATCTCTCCCTTTCTTTTCCTTATTTGGTCTGACAGTTCATAACTTCTATTCCTTTTCCTGAAATTCCCTTCTGTTCTCCTCCAAAATCAATGTTCTAGGGCCCTACTCCCGAATTTCTTATCTCTCCAATGTTAATCCCAAATGTGTTTACTGATCTGTGGGCCAAAAGGCAAAATCCCCCGGGCCCTCTCTCCAGTGCAACGCAGTGAAAAGCAGCAGCTAGCATTGCTCAACAAGTGCCTTGTGAACCATGAATCAATGGATGAGAACCCTGTTAGTGAAAGTTTGCATATATGTGTTTGTATGTATATATTGAGATGTATGATGATGCTCAAGCAGTTAGTTTGTTGAATGGAGAGGTACTTGGATTTTTTTCTGGCAGGGAAGAGAATTAGGCAGAAAGCTTTGCCAAAATTTCTTTCTTTATTAAGTTAATGGACGTGGTTCTAAGAAGTTATGGAAGGAAAATAGATGATGGTAAAGAGAGAAACATAAGAGATTGGTAAACCATCAGGCATTAGTAGATCCTACTGACACATTTTTGATAGCAGACACAGAGAATGTGTTATGAACGCAGTGATAGAACAGAAAGCAGAACCAAGAAAGAGACGGCAGTAAATGGTAATAAAATCCAAGTGATCATATGTTTAAATGAAAGAAAGAAGAAAGAGGGCAGTGTACATAATGTGAAAGGGCAAGAAAATGGAAGTAGAGACATACTAGGGGAGACAAAGAGATCAGAAATTCAAGAAGCTCTTCTTGCATCAATAAAACCTTACATGTTAAACAACAAACAGGGAACATGCAATTATACTACTCAGATGCAATGTCTCTAGTACTTTAGGGAAATAAAAGCTGGATAATATTAGAGTAGCATCTTTAAAAAAATGTAACTTCAGAAAGCAAGTCCCCTATAAAAAGATTGGAAGAATTTGAATAGATGAAATGAGGAACACTGGCAAGTGATACAAATCTTAAGCAGGAAAAGTGATTTTAAATGGTATTGCCAGGTTTTCAAAAAAGAAAAGCACTGTGGTCCTACCTACCCTGAGTGTTGGGAGACCAACGTGGCCTAAAAAAGAGTAGACCCACCTAATGTTTGCCAAGTATTGAGCTAGATGCTTTACATACACTTTTCATTTAAGCCTCACTATACATAAAAGTGAAGCCAAGGACTGAAAATGATATCCATTGGGAGGAAAAAGCAGAGGGAATTTTCTGAGCCAGTTCCAAAGTCATAAGCCTCTGGGGGAATAACTTTGGTTTTGTCAAGTCAGAGCGAACAGCCAAAGGCAGCAGACATAGGATACTGTCAGAGGTAAATCACCCAGCTAAGTCTGTTCTGTCTTTATTGCAAGGTCAGAGGACCATAGCAAGGTGGCCAAATGTTTTCAACCATGGAAATCCCCTAGCTTTCCAATGGCTGCAGCCCCATAGCTCCGAGGTTTTACTCACAGGATGGCTCTCTTCCAGCTTTCAAATCTCTCCAAGTTGATTAATCATTTTCTTCTCCTGACTCATTCAAGCCTCTAGAAAATAGCTGTAGGTACTGGAGGGGCTGTATAGATCAGTTGGCATGACGTTGGTCTATAGAAAAACTTAGGAGATAGCGCCAAAAACATTTAAGTATCTGTCCTCAGAGGCTAGTATATGGGCTATGGCCAGAGGCCATTGGCTCATTCATGTGTTTGAAGCAGGGAACCCTGCCCTTCTGCCTGAATGTTAAACCAAAGTGCCTTTGTTCGGGGAGACATCCTGACCCTGTCCACCTGTGAATGGCTGCAAGAAAGAAGAAATCAACACATCCCCTCCCTGAGGCTGGCTATTCCAGGAGATATTTGCAAAACTTATGGCCTTTCTACTCTACTTCCCCACCTCTTCCCCCTCTCTGTTCTATAAAAAAAACTGGCATCCAAACCCTGATAAGATGGGTTTTTGGAGACATTAGTCCGCCATCTTCTCGGTCTGCCGGCTTTCCGAATAGTAAGTCAGAGTCCTTGCCTCAACGCCTTGCCTCCGGATTTATTGGCCTGTCATGCGGCGAGCAGAGGGAGCTTGGACTCGGTAGCAGCAGGGGCAAAGGTGAGGGGATAGATATGAGATGCATCATGGGAGTCAAACGGGCAGACTGTAATGCCAGGTTGGATACAGAGGTTGATGTTTGTTTGGATGATGCCCCAGATTAGGGACTCAGGTCTCTGGGTGGATCATGATGCTTTTAATGAAAAATTAGGAGGAAAACCAGCCTTGGGGAGTGATGAGGTTCCTTTGTGCCACTTTGAGTTGAAATTAAGGCGCTAGTGAGAGGTGAAGTACTTGAAGCTTATTAGATCAATGAAGCCAAAGAGGAAGGGGGCTGAGAACAGTAGAGCGTGTATTCTGTTTAGATTATGGATCAGGAATCTATTCATGCTGTATAGGGAGAGTTTTTGGAATCACTAGCTGGATGTTTTAACCATGTTGGTTGTTTCTATGGCAGAACACACTTTGGATTCTATTATTTTCTTACGCATGACTAATAAATTTTTTTAATGAGGTTGGAAGCTCAGTGAAAGGCTAGCAGGACACTGACCCCATATAGGCCATTATCTGCATGTGCTGCTTTGGGAAGGAGTTGGGGAGTCGTTCTTGGAGACACAGAAACACATGTTCCCACTCAGCTTTCCCTGGCTGACCTGGATTCCAAATGACTGCCGGCCCTATAGAGATTTGCAGACATCCACACAAAAGGAGTGTCATTTGTATGCAGACCCTGAACTAATTGTAACAATCTGTTCCTTAAATCTCTGAGAAAGCACACAAATTGATTCTCCAGGACTTGCGCATTTTCAAGGACACCTGTATGACCCTTCATCACATCAGCTGACCCCTCCCCCTTTTATTCACCTGCTCTTTCAATTATGTGAGCAGGGATGTATCTGCCTCAAAGCTCCCTGTCCTGGGAAATTTCTTCAGAAGAAGATTATTGGAAAAAATGTTTCTGCTTTTGAGCCCACGCAGGGATTTAAATCTCCAGCCTACAGAGCACCTGGATTCAAGTGTCTATTCCCTTCTGACTCTGGAAGAATGAGCTGCATCTTGAATGGAAGCTCATAAGCACATTGAGAAACTCTGAGTCTGTTTCCTCCTGTTCTCTGAAGCAATGAAAAAATAAACGAATTCAGTTTTAAGGCTCACATGATGGGGCCCAGCAGTGTACCGGAACTCAGGAGCCTAGTTCTAGTGCCATGGGCGTAACTGTCTCATGCAGGCTTCTGGAACCACCTCCCTCACAAATGCCACGCTTTCCGTTTGTGATGACAATTGACTGACCAGGATGTATGCTCTTGTTTCACACTGCCCCTGACTTCCAGCGCCTTACACCCAAGAGATCTATGATAAATATGTGTCAACTCGTTCAGTTGTCCCAAGTTGTGGAGGTTACTTAATATATAAAGGCTTCTGAGCTCCTTGAATGCAATCAGCTTTGCTAACAGCAAAGGAAGGTGCATGTGTTGATCGAAGGTCACAAGCTGGCCATCATGAAATCCTCTCTGGCCCAGAGACACATGTTACTTAACTCAGTGATGCCTTTAAGAAAATACGAACTCTGTTTCAGTATTAACAAGTTGAGAGATAGCATCATATAAAAATCCAGGTTTCTGACTTCTCTTGAAAATTGGAAGATCTGGCAACATTGGGCTACATTCTCCTTTTTTTTTTTTTTAAATTTATGTATTTTATTTTTGGCTGCATTGGGTCTTCATTGCTGCGTGCAGGCTTTCTCTAGTTGCGGTGAGCAGGGGCTACTCTTTGTTGCGGTGCGCGGGCTTCTCATTGCGGTGGTTTCTTTTGTTGTGGAGCATGGGCTCTAGGCGCATGGGCTTCAGTAGTTGTGGCATGCGGGCTCAGTAGTTGTGGCTCACGGGCTCTAGAGCACAGGCTCAGTAGTTGTGGCTCATGGGCTCAGTTGCTCTGCGGCATGTGGGAACTTCCTGGACCAGGGATCGAACCTGTGTCCCCTGCATTGGCAGGCAGATTCCCAACCACTGTGCCACCAGGGAAACCCCTGGGCTACATTCTTGCTGGTTGATGATTGGTTAGACTTGCAGAGCTGCCGCCGGCTTTAGAGCAGGTATGTCTCTCCCATTTGCCAAGGCCCCCACCACTCTCTTTTTTTGTTATACTCGATGCACCTCAATCGTATGTTTCATGCCTCACTTCTGTAGGTTTTTCTTTGTAGGCTCTACCAGCAACATTACTTAGAAAACTTACAAATTAGCATTATGTTTCAAAAATATTTTACTGAGATATAATTCACTTACCATAAAATTCACCCATTTAAAGTACACAATTCAGTATTTTTTTGGTTTATAGTTGTGCAACTATTGCCATTATCGAGTTTTAGAACTTTTTCATCCCTGAAAGAGATTCTGTACCCATTAGCAGTCACTCCCTATTCCTTCCCCTACACCTAGGCAACCACTAATCTACTTTGTCTCTATGGCTTTGTGTTGGTTCTACTTTTTAGCTATTATAAATAATGGCATTAATGAACTTTAGTATACAAGTTTTTACAATGACATGTGTTTTCATTTCTCTTGGGAATATACCTAGGAGTGGAAATGTTGGGTCTTATCTTAATGCTATGTTTTAACTTTTTGAGGAACTGCCACATTGTTTTACAAAGTGACTACACCATTTTACATCCCCACCGGCAATGTATAAGGGCTCCAGTTTCTCCACATCCTCACCAGAACTTTTATTGTCCATCTTGTAGCCATCCTAGTTGGTGTGAAGTGTTATTTCATTATGGTTTTGATTTTAAGAAATCTAGAGACTGTGATACAGAGTGAAGTAAGTCAGAAAGAGAAAAACAAATATCGTATATTAACGCATATATGTGGAGCCTAGAAAAATGGTACAGATGAACCAGTTTGCAGGGCAGAAATAGAGACAAAGATGTAGAGAACAAACGTATGGACACCAAAGGGGGAAAGCGGTGGGGGGTGGGGGGGGGTGTGATGAATTGGGAGATTGGGATTGACATGTATACACTAATACGTATAAAATGGATAACTAATGAGAACCTGCTATATAAAAAAATACATAAAATAAAATTTTTTAAAAAACATTTTTTTTTTTTACAAAATAGAATTTATTAATTTTTACAAGGAAATGTTGCTGATAGATCATGCTAATAACCCTTCCTCATCACTGGAACTTTCAGCTTGGTCTCAGTTCTCATGGTCAGACCACATCATGTATTGCAGTGTTTTCCCTGGTTATGATCTGTGGCACCCTCATGAATGGGATTAGTGCCCGTATTAAGGAGACCCCAGAGAGCTCTCTTGCTCCTTCCACCACCTGAGGATGCGATGAGAAAGCAGCAGTCTGAATTCCAGAAGAGGGTCGTCACCAGAACCCGACCATGATAGCAACCTGATCTTGGACTTCCTAGCCTCCAGAACTGTGAAAAATAAATTTCTGTTATAAGCCACCCAGTTAATGGACTTGATTACAGCAGCCCTAACAGACTTAAACACTGACCTTCCAAGGGAAGAAGCAGTGGTCCTCCTCTAGACTCAGGTTCTCATTTTCCTCAATAAGCTATATTTTGGAGTCCTTTTTTTTTTTTTTTTTTCCTTTTGCTTTTTTTTTCCACTGAGTCCCAGGTGCCTGTCTTTGATATGTTTTCATCAACTCACCACTCTCTTCTTTTGTTCACTGCCCTCTCTCTTCTTTCGCTCTTTCCCACTTCCACCCACCCATCCCAACAGCCCAGCCCAGTGGTACTGATCCAGTTCTGAGACTCTAAAGCCTCCTTTGTATCACCACCAGCCAAAAGAACCACATGAGGCCTCTTTGTCCAGCAGAATCTGATATAATTATCAGATATTCCAACAATCTCATTTCAAATATTCTGTTCCACTGTTGCCTTAAATATACTTTACTGACAAGGTTTTTAAGTTGAGAAAATTTGGCCACCCTAATTGTAATGCAATATCTGAGTAAAAAAATGAAAGATCTTAGATTGGATGTGAGAAAGCTCCATTGGCCACATTGTTCTGGTCCACAACTATTCCGTATTTTTACTTAGTCTACCTGGAAGGCCACCGTCTGGCCACGAGAAAGTCCATGTAGGCATCTGGAGCAAAGAGACCTTTTCACTAAGTGTGACACTGAAATTGTCCAGGAGCCCCCAGCCCCTCTTTATCAGCAACAGCGGTTTTTACAGGGCACCCTTATTACCCGGGGTGTTATATCTGCAATAATAAAGACTGCCTTGGATCTTTTCCTTCCTTCATGTCTGAACAGACCTCGTTGTATATATTTAGAGCCACAGCCCAGGCCTATTACATCTGTAATGAGTGGGATGACTTAAAACAGCACCTTTCACCCCAGGATCTGGAAGCCTTTAACAGCCTCCACTCCACACTTCCACACACAAGCACTTTAGGGAAGGACAGACAATAGACAGGAACTTCTGGTGATTGTCCTGTCAGGGAGAAGGGAGAGAAAAAGAAGATGGTATGCACTGGCAGTGTAAGCCTTTCTCCCCCAGCCACTGTGATTTAAAGCTCGAGTGTCCAGTGTACTTTTTCTATAGCATAGGTATAATCAATACTTTTCACTTACCTAATCTTTCATTAGAAGTGCTTTACTCATCGATTGCTAGGAGGAAATATGGTGATAAAGGATGATTATTTCTCTAACTAAAGCACAGGAACTTGCTCTTTCTGGTGAGTCACTAGTAGAGTGAGATAAAGTGTCCAGCGTACAAACGGCCTCTTGTTTTCGTGTGGCCTGATATTTGTTCACATCCCTACTTCATTTACTTCTCAAGAAAACAGGCTGTATTCCAATACCCATCCCAACTCACTCATAGGTAATGCCGGAACTCCAGGACTTTAACCCATAGGAACTTGTCTTGATGTTTTTCTTTCTGAAGATTTAGGGAATTATTTTATATTTCTCCAACTTAAGCTTTCAGAGAAAGAGAGCTTTTCTTATCTTTTTGTTGGCTAGGGTGGGAAGCTTAGAAGGAAAAGGAGAGGAACTAGCATTTGCGTGGCCTCAGGCACTGTGCTGGTCACTTTGTATATATTATCTCACGAAACTAAAAGAAAACCCAATTCATATGTGACATGTCTGCTGAGACAAGCAATTCTGGTGAGCTTGCTATCTTAGAATGTTTATCACTGGGACTTCCCTGGTGGTGCAGTGGTTAAGAGTCCGCCTGCCAATGCAGGGGACACGGGTTCGAGCCCTGGTCCGGGAAGATCCCACATGCCGCGGAGCAACTAAGCCCGTGCGCCACTACTGAGCCTGCGCTCTAGAGCCCACGAGCCACGACTACTGAGCCCGCATGCCGCAACTACTGAAGCCGTGCACCTAGAGCCTGTGCTCCGCAACAAGAGAAGCCACCGCAATGAGAATCCTGCACACCACCACGAAGAGTAGCCCCAGCTCGCAGCAACTGGAGAAAGCCCGCATGCAGCAGTGAAGACCCAACACAGCCAAAAATAAATAAATAAATAAAATTTTTGTAAAAGTTGCCTTAAAAAAAAAAAAAGAACGTTTAGGGCTTCCCTGGTGGCGCAGTGGTTGAGAATCTGACTGCCAATGCAGGGGACACAGGTTCGAGCCCTGGTCTGGGAAGATCCCACATGCCGCGGAGCAACTCGGCCCGTGAGCCACAATTACTGAGCCTGCGCGTCTGGAGCCTGTGCTCCGCAACAAGAGAGGCCGCGATAGTGAGAGGCCCGCGCACCGCGATGAAGAGTGGCTCCCGCTTGCCGCAACTAGAGAAAGCCCTCGCACAGAAACGAAGACCCAACACAGCCATAAATAAATAAATAAATAAATAAATAATTTTAAAAAAAAAAGAATGTTTATCATTTGTTCTGCTGGCCAATAGCTGTTTGTATTCTATCATGGCTTTAACCCTGATACCCACCAGGACCTATGACATCTTGTCTTTCCTTTTAAACTGTGGCTCTGGTACATTAACAAACCCAAATTGCACATTCTTCCCTCTTGTAAGCTGCTATTCAGGGTCGAACTTAGCATTAAACAACCTTCTTTCTCTCTCAAAAATTTTTTAAAGTTTCTTTTCTTTCTTTCTTCCTTTGTTATGAGAAAAACTTATTTATGCTCTTTTAAAATTGTCAATCATGCTGTCATAATAAAATATTTGGTTTCATCATTTTGGCTCAATCTAATATAATTTCCATTTAAATTTAAATTCTTTTGGTTCTCAGATTTTATTTTTTTAAAAACTTGTAGTCTCTGCCTGCTCTCCCCTACCCTACCCCAGGCAGTCCAGCCCTTGTTTTTTGTCCCTGCCATTCAAAAGACCATTACATGATTCTCCTGCCCAATTCTGTCTCTCTCTTCACAAATTCTGGAGTCAGACTGACTGAATGTGTACCTCACCCCGAAAACTTCTGAGCTGTGCGACCTTGGGCACACACTCCCTCAGTTTCCCTATCTGACAACACTTACTGGGTTATTATCGGGATTAAATGACCTGGTGGTGTCTGCCCTGTCCCCAGGATCCCCCCTGCTTGGGTTGACTGTGTACACAGATGACAGACCAGTTTGTTTCAGCCTGGCCATACCTTACCTCTGAAGTTTCTCTGGTTCCCTCACCCTGTGCCTTGGCATTTGAGGGCCTTCCAGTTATAAATATCCTTATATTATGCAAACCTTTAGGCAAACAGCAACTTTCTGCATATTGTTGCGTATTTTTAATAGTTTATCTTTTTGGCTAGTTCATCTAGCATGTAAGAAGTATTGAGCAACATCACTATTAAATTGTCATAGTTGGGGTTATTTTGTATTTCCTGAGGTCTAGAGCTTGCTGATTGCTTTTGATCAGGCCTTTTTCTTCCTTGGGGAAATTTAGTTTCCCTTTGTTCGCTTATTTATAGCTCTGCAGTGGGCATGGTTTGGAGCCTTGGTTTTTATTGCTTCAATTGCTCTACAGTAATTGACACACGATACACATTCCAGGTCCCATGTTCCATTTACATATGGACACACACTACTCGATGACTCAAACAGACTATAATGAATCCCCTTTATTCTGGGATATCTTTGAGACTCTGGCTTACTGTGTGGGTCTGTTCTCCTTAAACACGGGACTGACAGCATTGAGTATTGGAAACAACTGACCTTTTATTTCCTTTGGCGTTTCATCACCATGGGTGCATCCCAATCTAATTATATGTTGATTTGTAATCAACAGAGGCTTCCTCTCATTTAATTTTCTGCTGACTTTATTTTCTCCCTGTTTGGAAACCTCCAGGATTATTATATCAATTTCAATTTCTTAAACAGGTTTCCTTTCACGATGGCCTGCTTCCAATCTCTTATTTTGCTATTCAGTTACTCTGTCAACCCATGTTATCTGTTTCAAAAAACAAAAAACAAAACCAAACAAAATGCTGATCTGTTGGTGGGCTCTATGCTGCCATCTAAAATGTTATGGAAAGAACTATTTATGTTGTTATAATGTTGTTATGCATTAGCTCAGTGGCCCACATCTCTCTGTACATGAGATGCACTTGACCTTAGAAGAAAAAAAAAAATCTGAACCGGAATCCTCATTGAAGTCTGATTTGGCTACAATAAGAATTCATTAAAAACACAGAAGCTGCATTTCCTAGGAAATGGAGGCTTTTTCCTGTATTTGGGAGTGGTAAAGGATACGCCCAAGAACTTGGAACAGATACAGCACTGGCAGACAAACAAAAGATCTGCAGGGCAGAACTTCCTTTTTATTCCCTGAGCTCTCTCTCCCATTGTCTCACAGAAGATGGGGCAAATACCCAGAGAGAAGCTGCTTCAGTATTGTCTTTTATTGATATGCTGCTTGTGTTCAGTGATTCCTCTGGCCCATAGTGTCTGCTGGACAGTTGGAGGCTTTCTGAAACCACTGTATTGTTAGAGAATAATTAGGGTGAATGAAGCAGGGGGTAGAGGTTAACAACAATTCTTTGTTGCAAGCAATTGCTTGTCTTGGCATCAGTATTGGTAACAAGGCCAATCTACTGGAAGGGATGGAAACAAAAGATGGAAAGGTTGCGGTTGGTTTGTCTAATCCATCCAGCAAATCCACCCATGCATGGCCATTGTGCCCTGTGAGCTCTCTGGAAATGCCTTTGGTCACACTGCATTCCAAGCCACTGGGTGGGTGATCTCTAGGCAGTCTTGTACATGGATTTCCTAAAATGCTTCCCATAGCAAAAAAAAAAAAAGGGAATGCACAGGTGTTGCCTTGGCAATTAATCAGCATACTTCATAAAGAAAATAATCTTCTAACATTTGGGTAGATGAATGTCCTAACACAAAAGAGCTGAGATGTGTCGAATGACACCAAGGTGAAAACACCTGGGCAAAACCATGACCTCCGTCCTCACTTTCTCCTCCATCCTCTCTAGGCCAGTCAGGCCCGGTCCTGGTCGTAGGGGTCTTAATCCCACTTGTATTGTGATCTCAAGGGGCCCCAGCCAGGGTAGGGTCCAGCAAACTGGGGTGGCTATAAATTTAATGCTTCTAAGAAAGTAGTTCTTACTGAAAGGCTTTACAAACTGGTTGCCTATCTCCCTTGGCCCGTTTGGGGAACTGGAGCTGCTGCTATGTTCTGAGTCAAGTCGACGTCCAGCTGTGGTTGATCAGATACCTGATGTATTTAATAATACATGGCAGGGTGCCTTGCATGGGGGACCTGGGTTCCTACTTGAAGCCCATTGTTCAGATTTTATAGCATTCGTGTGATTTACTAGTGTGTGATGCTTCTTACGTCCTTCTCCCAAATCAGCTTTCCGCCAAGGGTTCCCAGTCACAGAGGGGTGTGCCTCAAATACTTGACTCAAATTGTGCAACAAAAGTTACCCCATGTATCTTCCTGTTGCTCACCAAGAAGAACAGAGACATAGAGGCAGTTTGGAAGTGTATGGAGGCATCTCTCCAAGGAGATTTTTGGCGTTAGACACATCTCCCCAAAAGGTGAATTCCTGCTCTCACATATTAAATAGGGGTTTAATTCCACAGTCTGATTTAGACCAATGATGATTTACATTTGAAATCCCAAACCGGGAACGTTCAAGATCGATACTAAACTCTGAGCAATGAGGCAGAGATGGTGTTTACCTATGTGTTATTTTAAGCGTGTACCTACTCTCCTGAGTCTGTGTGTGTGAGGAGTGGTGGATATCAGGGAGCGGGTGGGGGAGGGGAGGTGGTATGGGGCCTTACGGAGAGGGGACAGCAGCGTGCTTATTTTCAGTATGTCAGCTGTTCTGGGAAACTGCCAAAATGAATGAGCTACCACAAGCCTTCAGGCTTGTTAAAAGCCAAGGAGAGGCTAGGCCCCTCCTTTTAAAAGGCTCTGTGGAATTTAAGACTTAAAATTTCGTGTGTATTTGGTTTGGGGCAAATGTGAAATCCCTGAACTTTCCCCAGGAAAATGTTAGCTCCCAGAAACACACAGTGGGTCCTAACTCTCTGGACAGAGTGTGTCTTGAGGGAGAAAAAAGAATCCAGCACGTTTCCGTTTAGCCTCCTGGCTCTGTTTGGCCAGCAGAGAAAGATTGATGAGAACCCTGATTAGATCTGTCTCCATGGCCTCCAGCGGAGTATTGGAAAGGCCTGAAAAAATCCTTTTGATACAGGGGGTAGAAGTTCCAGTAGATGGGGGAAGGGAAAGAACTAATCTTCCTGGCCCAAGTGTGCCAGGATGTACACAGACATAGCAGCTGGGGAGACTGGGGGGAATGAGCAAAAGCTGAGCATTTTTACAAGACTAGGCAGTGACATCCTCCTAAGGGAGAGGGAATCTGGAATATTTAAAATAAGGTGCTTCCATACGGGAAGAAGAGCCTGTAAACCTAGTGTGGTTGGGATTTCTGAAACAGAAATCAACGGCTGGGTTTTTCTAGGCATGAGTTGTATCCTCTGTTGGCAATCATGTTCCAAACCGGGCCTCTCTGCCGTGTGACTTCGGTCTGATGTTCACATCGTGAAAACTCCAGGCTGTTTTTGCCGTCCTCCCTGTTAATGTTGACATTGGTAGGGAGAGAGGAAATCTGGATAAATAGAACTCTTTTCTTGGCGTTGTTAAATATATTACTAAAAAGAGCAAAGGGTGTTTTCGGAGCTAAATGGAAGCAAAGTCTTTCTTTGGAACTTTGAAAGCCCAGGTAGGTGGCTGGGTAAGCATTTCTTGCAGCCTGTTTGTTTTAGCCCACGGTGGTTTCTAAGCAGCTTTAAGAGATCCTGGTAGAGGGCACAAACACACCCATTCCACAGCGGCCCTCTCGCCTAAGGCTGTCTTTTGTATCCTGTGACTGAAAACTTACACAGCTTTTAGGATTTTTCTGAAGATTACATTGTAGCTAGTCTACCATGAGCTTTGAATTTTCTTGGAATTTCACTGTCAAAAGCAGAACAGCTTTTTCATCGTTGAACTGGGAGGAGTGGTTTAGTTTGCCCCTTACTTTTTGCACGTTCAGAAACTGAAATTGAGAACCTTAAGCAATGTGCCTGAAGTTACACAGTTAAGTGAGTACGGGAACAGAAATGAAAAGCTCTTAAGTTTCCTGATGCCTGGTTTATTATCACAACGAAAGCTCCGCCCACAAGAAGGAAATTTCAGTTCAGATTCTCTATAACTTTAAGAACATAGACGAATATATCAATTTTAGTAGAAACAGCTGATCAAGATAGCCTTATCATTCTCAAGGGAATGTAATTTTAAGGAGATACATTTGGAGTAACCGGATTTTAAACTATATTGCTAATTCTTCACTAGTGTAGTGGGAGGGGGCTATTTTCCTATGCTGCATGAACTATTCGAACATTTTCTTATTTAATACTTCTTTTAACCGTAAAAGCACTTATTTGAGAATAAACACAAGTTGGTTATACAAGCCCTTCACACTGAGGGCTCCATACATATAGGCGATGCCGTAAACCAAAGAAGGGTATGACAGAGTGGGGAAGTGGTCTCCACAGTGCTTTATCGTTGACAAAATGCCTTCACATACGTTATCAAACTGATCCTCTGGACAGTTTTGTGAAAGTAGGGAGAATAGACATAAGTACAGCTGTTTTCCAGAAAACAAAACCAAAGCTCAGCGATATAGTGACTCACCCAGCACAGGTAGGTGCTGAGTTGGGACTCAAACTCAGGTTTTCACTCTAAGCCCGCAACTCGTTTCATGACCTCCTGGCGCATTAGTTACACAGGTGATAACGCCTTATGGAGCAATCCCTGTTTTCTTTTCTCTAGGACAGAAACTGCAGTGGCTACACTTTCCCTGCCCAGGTGCAGGTGGCTTCACTTCCTGGTTTGCATTATTCTATTCGTGGTATTTACCTTACATGGAGGGGACTAGGGCTTTTAAAAATCATTAAAATGGGTTTTTGAGGTTATATTTATTTCTCCTTCACATCCTAAACTTTAGACGTGATGCTCTCTGGCTTTCCATTCAGATGAGAAAATGACTATTGTGACTGTTGGTGATCCGTCCCCAGGATGCCAGCATAAATGAAGGATGTTCTTTTTAAGAAAGAAAAAAAAATGCAATTTAGCAAGGTTCTTGACTCTCTTTTAACACAGCATCTATTTTTAAAGATGTTATTTGTTTTCACGTGTAACACTAGGTGGCAGAATAACTACACCACAAAGCACGATATCCTTTGTTTCTTGCTACTCTCGGAGCAGGGACCCGAATAGTGAGGCATAAACCATCTGTCGCTGCATGAGATTGGACCAACCAACCTGGCCAATATTTTCTTGACAGGGAGCTGGCTGCAGTGATTCTAAAACATATGCTTCCAACATACTGTCTGTAAGGTTTCCCTCTTTCTTTTTTTTCCAGCTCCCCAGCATTTTACTTTTTCTGCCCCATTGCATCCGTGCAGACAAGGCCTGGAGGCAGCTGCTTTGAGATGGCAGATCTGGATGGATGCACCCAGCGGCGCTGGCACTCTTGCCCCTGTGTGCCAGTGGGTCATGGAGGTCTGGGGAAAAGGCACCTGAGCCCTTGTCCTGAGTGGTGTCAGCGGCTGTGGCCAAGGGCCAGCAGTGGCCAAGCTGGGCCAGCTTGAAAATGCTGCCCTCACGAACTCAGGTATACAGAAGGGTTTTTGTTTTGAAAGAGCAGCCTGATTGTGGTTCAGCTCTTTAGCTGGTTTAGAAATACTGCTGCATGGTCTGTGGGACATTGCCTCCAGTTTTTTTTCCTTAATGGTTTGCCAGTGTCTCAGCTCTCCCAAAGTGTCTGTTGCTCTAGATGCCTCACATGCCACAGGACACACTAAGCTAAATGAAGCTGCAGCACCGGTTTTGTCCTTTCATGTTGTAAAGAGGATGAGCTTGGGGCACAGAAATACCTCTTTGGGTTTTCGCTGAAAAGGAGAAGAATATCATTAAAACAAAACAATACATATCTAAGTCTAGTGAGAATACTCTGAGAATACTCTACCTTAAGGCACTCCAATAAAGCCAAGTCTGAATGTATAAAATTGATGAAGCAGAAAGATTTTATTTTAATTATAAAAGCATTCTTTACTTTACAACTGGAACCACAGTCGGATTTTATTAAATAGCAAGTTCCTGATGTGAATTGTAAATGATTCCATTTACAAAAGTGAAGAAAAAGAGTATTCAAACCTTGACTTTTTAGGAACCCACTTGTTGCACGAAACAAAGACCAACTGGACTAT
The DNA here is from genome assembly GCF_028023285.1 of Balaenoptera ricei. Classification (NCBI taxonomy): domain Eukaryota; kingdom Metazoa; phylum Chordata; class Mammalia; order Artiodactyla; family Balaenopteridae; genus Balaenoptera; species Balaenoptera ricei. The sequence continues at coordinate 154,573,103 of NC_082640.1, forward strand.
AGTCTACCCACGTACTTTCACCATACCCTGCTCTACTTTCCAGCTGGGAATCTCAGGGTATTTTTTTTTTAGTTGATAGCTGAGGGTGCTGGTAATATCCTAATTTTTCAGAGAAGGCACTGGTGACATGAAGGCTCCTTGTTAAAGTGACCCAGGTGAGTCACAGTAATCAGGGTAAGCCTGTAGCTTAGGGATATGGAGGTTTTGTATATTTGTTTGCCTACCAGAGCTGCCATTCTTTCATAAAGAATAAACTGTATGACTTTTGAGAATACCTGAAACAACATATAAATCAGACCAAGGGTATCAATCACAGGCCACCACCATAGGGATGCTTTGAACCTAGAAGAGGGTTGTGAGACCTTCTTGTTTGTTAAGAATGAAATGTCATAAAAATTCCAAAGCAGGACTCAGATTTCCAGGGGGAAGGGACCTCTTTATTGTTTCCTCTAATAGCTGCTTTGGTGCTTTAGTGAATAAATGTGTTGCTCAAAATAACCCTAGATGCAGTCTCAGAACTATAGCCTGGCTTTGCTCCCACTTTTGTACTGAGCATCTATTCTGAATTATTTATTTATGATAGTTTTGCTGTTTTTGTCACTCCTCGCTACCCCCTCTCCCCCCATCATTTGTCTTGTCTTTATTCTCACACCCACTAATTAATTGATATCTTCTGCTCTTAGGACTACAGCAAATGTGTCTCTGCGTGTTTATGTGGATCCTCACTAAGCAGGCCATGCTTTTAAGTTTCTGGAATAGAACAGTGGTAAAAATGAGTCACAGCTTGTTTCCATATTTGCTTCTGAGTCAAGACACTTAATTTTCTCATTATAATGCTCAAGGTATAGAGCTATAGAGTTTACTTATAAGAGAAACAACCAAAATTCAGTCAAATCCTTTAATTAGATGTTTTCAAATCTTACAGAATTCTCTGGATTTGTATTTACAGAATGAAAAAACACAGTGGTCATGGTTTTATTATTTCTGTCCATAGGGAGAAAAACCTTACCCAAAATAGGCCAAATCTTCTCCCAGATTCTCTGGCAACAGGCGTTTTGGGTGTTGCCCAAAGTTGCTCATAACCTTAGGATGACCAGCATTCACTGAGGGCCTTAGACCTACATTTAAATGACATCTCAAAACCAGAGACCTGAGGGGCTGGGATCTAACAGTAAGAAAGCAGGGGAGTAGAGCTGAGGAGTAGGGGACAGTCACAGGAAGGGAGAGAATATTGGCAAAACAAGATGGGAGAGGTGAGCTGGGGGCCCAGCCCCAGTGCAGTGGCAGAGCTGTAGCAAAGTGTGACCAGAGGTGCTGGCACCTCCCCCGTCATGGACACAAGCCAGAGATATCAGTTTCCCTTGGTTTTCAGCATAAAAAAGCTAGCTAATGTTCTTGAGTGTCAGTTTATTGAGCTCTCCAGTGCAGCCTCATAACTTACATTAATTGGGAGAAAAATGCTTCCAGAGAAGAGAGAGATGTGGGACAAAACAAGTTTGCCTTTGACTAGTTGTCACGGCCCTGCTGTTTGGAGTCATTGACAAGTCCTTGGTTCTTGTATGACGGACCCTGAATAAAAGAAGTGATTCATCTTCTCTCTGTTGCACCTTTCAAGGAGGACATTTTTTTCTTTCTTAAAGACAGATTTTGTTTATGGACTTAACATCACTGACAGTGGCCAGTGGGCTCAGAATCTTTGCAAGGTGTAATTTACTATTGTGCTCCTCCCTCCTAAGTTTGTGCACCTCGAGAAGCTCCATCCCATTAAAATTCCTTCTTAAAAGCATAAGGTGAAAGAGCCAAGCACGTGTTGTTTTTTTAAAGGGGAGTGTAGCTACAGAAGGGGAGAGGACCCCGGCTTTTTCTCTTTTAAATGCTAGTAAATAGCTTAAAACCTGTTGAAGCTTTTGGAGGAATGTGGAAGCGTTGTCATTTGGCTCTAATGTTTAGGAAAACAAAATAAAGGCAATAGTTTTAAGAAGAGACTTTCCTGTGATGGGCTCTATTCTCTGTAGTGTCCTGTAAGTGTCACACCTGTTCCTCCACGTACACAAGATAACCTCAGTTGCCTCCTTGTCTGCTGCGCCCAACCACTTTGCTTATTGCCCTACTGAATTCTTTTCAGACTTTAGTTCTGTACTTTTGCAGCTCAGCCCTTATAAAAGTGTGAGATACTGTTTTGTTTGGTTTTTAAATGTATTTATTTTATTTATTTATTTTTGGCTGCATTGGGTCTTCGTTGCTGTGCGCGTGCTTTCTCTAGTTGCGGCGAGCGGGGGCTACTCTTCGTTGTGGTGCATGGGCTTCGTGGGCGTCTCATTGCGGTGGCTTCTCTTGTTGTGGAGCACGGGTTCTAGGCGTGCGGGCTTCAGTAGTTGTGGCATGCGGGCTCAGTACTTGTGGCTCGCGGGCTGTAGCGCGCAGGCTCAGTAGTTGTGGCGCACGGGCTTTGTTGCTCCGTGGCATGTGGGATCTTCCCGGACCAGGGCTCGAACCCATGTCCCCTGCACTGGCAGGCAGATTCTTAACCACTGTGCTACCAGGGAAGCCCTGAAATACTGTTTTTGACAGTGAGAAAGAATAGTGTTGTTTAAAGATGAAATGCTAATACATTGTATGTACAAATTCTCCATTTTCTAATGTTATAGGAAGTGTCTGTTGTAACCCAATACAGTTCTCACTCAGCCATGTTACCTTGGATTCATGCACATAAAGATGGACCTGTCTGCCATTTGGGGAAGCCTTCATAACCTGGAAGGTTCAGGAAGGAACTGGTTTTTATTGAGAATTTAAAAGGAGTGTCTTTCATAGCCAATAGCCTTCCTTTTGGAGACTCATTTCTAAGGGGTCTTTTGCAGCTTCTACAAAAGAGAAAGAGCTCAAATTCTTCTTTCTACAGCCTGAAGGAATTGAGTATACCTATAGCCAAGCAGCTAAAACTTGAAAACAGCAAAATACAGTGTTAAAAAAAAGCATTGCTTATTGTATTTTAGCTGTGGACACTTGGAGCTTCAGAGAATGATTAGGTCCTGGTTTTCCTGGGAAATTGTCTGTGTATGGACTCAAATGTAGGGCTTGAGAAATTATATTATGGAGAAATAGGAGCCATATAAAATGATGTGAATCTAGCTTGGATATGTATTTTTGAATTTACATTTAAATATGGTCCTATCTTAGCTTCTGGAAATTCAGTACACCCCCTCAGACCCAAATCTTTTCTCCTGCTTCTCCTTCACCACTCCTCCTTTCATCTCTCTCTCTCACACACGTACACACACACACACACACACACACACACACACACACACATCTTTTGGCAAATAATGGAGAAATATACACAGTATTTTTAATGGGGTTATACTTAACTGTTTTGTAACTTGTTTCCTTTTATGTAAAAACTGCAGAAAAATGTACTTCATTCTTTTATAACAGCTGCTTATGAAGTCAGTTGACTATATGCATACATATTATGTATGTTTTTAACCCATTTGTTATTGATGGGCATTTAGATGGCTCCTAATTTTTCACTATTCCAATGAATGCTGCAGTGTTCTGTTCTTTTTCTATTAAAAAGGAATGTTTCTCATTGTAAATGTGGTCAAACTCTTCATTCACAAAGGCAGAAAAATAAAAAGAAGAAAATAAAAATCACTTACTCATAATCCTCTATCTAGAGATGCCTTTAACATTCTGGTTTATTTATTTCATGCTCTTTTCAATGCATTTGTGTGAGTATTTATAAAGTTGATAGGATGCTATGTGTAGTTTTGGTCCAATTTTTTTCTACTTAACAGTTTACCTTCGGTATTTTCTCTTATTAAATCCTCTTTTGAACAAATTCTCTACATGATGTATTTTGTCTTTTTGAGTTGTCTGTTTAGGTCTTTTATCCATTTTTCTATTGGGATGTTAATGTGTGTTTTTGTATTGATTTGTAAGGACTCTTTTTGTAGTAAGGTCATTAATCTTTTGTCTCTTATGTTTATTTCAGTTATTTTCCTTAGTTTTTCATTTACCTTTTAATTTTGTTTATGGATCCATTGATATATAAAAGTCCTACATTTTTGTGTAATCAAATATATCAGTATTTTCCTTTATAGTTTCTTTTAGGCTTAAAAGGACCTTAAAAGAAGCTGTCATAATAATAATAGACATGTTTTTCAGCACTTAGCTATCATGTCAACAGTTTCATATGTATAAATTTGTATATATTTACTCTTTATAACAAACCAGTGAGGTAGGTAATGCTATCTCTGTTTCACTGATGAGGAAATTAAGGCCCAGAAAGTCATGTAGATGGAAGTGGCATAAACCCAGCCCGTCTGGCCTGGGAGCCCACACTCTTCCCTACTTCACTGTATCACCATATGTTTCAAAGGGTATATTTATTTAGCCTCAAATACTCTGCTAAATCTTGCTGTGTCTCAACAATCACTAAAAACAAAAAACAGAACACCCATATTTTCTCCTAGTGTTTTGAATAGTTTTAATTATATTTAATTCTAGTTTGTCCGGATCTTACCTTGATGTGTAGTGTGAGCTGGGGCTCATATTTAATTTTTTCAATTAGTTAATGTCCCCAGTGTGTTAGCACTTCTTTAAGAATTTGTAAAGGATTTGCCTTTTCCAAGAAGTCTTTATAATTAGTGCTACTTCATGCTGTTTCTTCAGTTATATTTCTTCAGAGTTGTTGGTTTCCTCAGCAGCTCTGGTCTGTATAATTTTGTGGAATCGTATGTCGCTGCTAGATTAAAAGTTTCATAAAATAAAAGAGACTAACTCTTCCAGTTGTTTTTACTCTGTATATAAGAATAAGATAAGAGATTCTTATCCTAGGGTCAGTGGACCCATCTTCTCCCTGAGTTCTGGATATCTATGAACTTGGGTAAGAAAAAAAATTACATCTCCATTTTCACCAACCTTTTAATGAAATTGGGCGTTTCTTCAATTTTGAATGTAGACAACAAACCACAGTAGTATTAGCAGAACCTGTGATTTTAAACTACAGATATTAATATTACATTTCAGTTGCTCCAAATATCTTGAAATATTCTTTACACTTAATACTACTTTGACGTTATAGTAATTATATTAGACCCACTACTAGATTTTGCTATTTAATGGATTAAGAAGCACATTTATTAATATTTTATATATTCAAAAATTATTTTGAAAACTGGATTTCCATAAGATTGGTTTCCTTTATGATCCTATGTATTTTATTTTATGCACTTGGAAACATTTTTCTGAGAAGGGGTCCTTAGGTTTCATCAAACCACCAAAGGGATCATGGCATAAACATTGTGAAGAGCCCTCGTCTGTTTAAATGCAAGGCATACCATTGAGCTTTATAAATACTCCTTAGGTACTGAGTGATAAAGAGGTGGTTTGGGAGGAGCTGGAAAACAGTCCAGCATATCCCTCTCTATTGTCTTGATTCTTCCACTTCTGGAAATATTCTCTTTATCATCCTAAATAGAACTATTTCTTCTCTTCCCTCTCCTTCCCCCTTCCCCCTCCCTCCTTTTCACTTAGTACCTCTCATTTCTTCCCTATTCTCTTTCTTTCTCATTTCTCTTTCTCTTCCTCCTTCATTTGGCTCCTCCTCCCTTTCTTTTTTTTCCTTTTTCTCTCTCTCCTCTCTAAAAATATTAATATCTTAAGGAGTTTGTGTTTCAGCTTGTTTCAAAAAATGTTTCCTCTTTTAGGTCTAAGAATGAATTCAAAGACAGTAGGGAAAAGGAGTTGATAGAAAGAGTTAAAAACATCAGCAAGAGGTTGAAAGCAAGACTTGCCAAAAATAAGTGTGAGGTAATTACCTGGAGATAATTAAGAATCGACCTTAAAGGGCACCTACCTGGTTTGTTTGACCCCTGGAAAGAGCCTCTGTCTCTTGGTTCTGGCCCCATAAGTCTAAGTCCTGCTTTCATATTTGACTTATCCAACTCCTTTGATAAGTTGTTTGCCTCATAAGACAATCATTCACTTTTAATTTTCAAAGTACCCGAAGGGAGGGACCCATTTTGAAAGAATGAGACAATTAGACTGCATTACTGATTTGCAGTCATTTCTTTGGGATCAGTTCAAAAGTGTACATATTTAAGGGGCAAAAGTTAAAACATAGTTTTCCACTTAAAGTGGAACTTTTGATGCCTGGAATAAGTTAGTATTTAGTTTCTGAGATGCTCATGCAATGGTCTCACCTATATGCTGAAATGTAATAGTGATTCATCTTAGTCATTGGTCATGGGTACCTACCGATACAATCTGTATGGCTATAGAATTTTTCCTCTTTTTCTTAAAGTAAGTTCTGTTTGGGATAATGCCATTTTTCTACACTAAAAACATTAGCTCATCTTACAGCTAACATAAGCTGAAAATTTGAGGTGCCTGGGGGAGGGAAATAAGGCAGATGGATTGTTTACATGAGTGCTATAGTTTCACTTTTTATGCACCAGGTCACATTGGAAGAATTAATGCCCTGTAAGTTTGCCAATCAGATTGCTCCAGTCATCTCTAAACATTCCATTTGGTTTATTAGAATAATAAATACTGTGCAAAGAAAGTTCATCTGGATCCAGGATATTATACTGTGGTCAACCAAAGAAATATGTGCTACACCTTACCTCTGACTAGATTTGGTCAGGTGACACACTGAATTTGACGAATGGATACAGATTTACCCTATTTGGGCATTGAATTGGAGGACTGGTCACTGGAGTTATAGTTCGTGTAACTGGAGTTATAGCATCATTGTTGCTTGTCCTGGCCAGTGTTGGTTGCCATTTCTCTGGCCATTTCTGTCATGTCCCTCACCATCTGATGTCTGCTAAGCGTCCTCTGTGGAAAGGAGTAAGAAGCTTCTCTTCATCCTGCCAGGTCGATTTGGGTATCTGAAGTCACCCCCAGAAAAGACTTACTGAAAAGTCCATTTAAATGTTTCATCTGATTTGATGACTAGGACCCTGAATTAATTTCAGTTTGGGAAGTCTCAGTTTTTACGTCTGGCTTTCAGATCCTTCTCCTCTTATTCAGGCTTGTTGCAGCTGTTCGCTAGAGATACCTCTGCGGCTCTCAGGGAAATAGCTCTGTGAGTCACACTGCTTCATCATTATACTTTGGTATTTTCTCTCAAGCTGCTTTCCTTATCTGTAGAGTCCCTCTTCTCTGAGGTTAGTTCCTACTATGTTTCTAAGGCCTGGGTCAAGGCCCATCTCCTTCACGAGCCTTTCCTACAGTCTTAATCCATCACCAGTCTCTCTTGCTGCTAAACTTCTACAGATCTGACAGTTGGTACAAAAAGTTAAACTTTGGGCACAGGAAGTGATCAAATTGAGTCAGAGAAATACTAAAGTCATCCATTTAAATCTGGTTTTATTCGAGATCATAAGTAATCAGTATTTCTAAGAACAAAGTTCTTATTTTAACATTTTATTGCTGGGGATACAGGTTCTAGGGAAAAGGAATAAAATCTGAAATTGAAAAAAAAAATTACAAAATGACCGGTGTACTAATCAAATTAATTGCAGCGTTATTTATGAAGGGAAAAACACCCTCAGTGTCTAACAGTGGAAGAACGACTAGTTCCCTTAATACACTGTGCTTATATTAATTGATAACAATTTAAAATTAAATGATGATTTTGAAGACTTTGCATTGGTAAGAACTTTTGTATAATGGTAAGCAATAAAAGCAGAATATAAAATTATAAACGTGTATATATGTATCAGGATGGAGTGTGGATAAATGAAAACAGTTGATTTGTTAAGGTAGTGGGATTGGTAATCTTTTTAACATTTAACAGTATTATAAAATCCTAAAGTTTATTATATGAATATATTAGAGTTTTTATGTTTGTTTGTTTTTAAAATTTATTTATTTTATTTGTTTACTTTTGGCTGCTTTGGTTCTTTGTTGCTGTGCGTGGCTTTCTCTAGTTGCGGTGAGCGGGGGCTACTCTTCGTTGCGGTGCGCGGGCTTCTCATTGTGGTGGCTTCTCTTGTTACGGAGCACAGGCTCTAGGTGCACGGGCTTCAGTAGTTGTGGCTTGTGGGCTCTGGAGTGCAGGCTCAATAGTTGTGGCACACAGGCTTAGTTGCTCCGCGGCAAGTGGGATCTTCCCAGACCAGGGCTCGAACCCTTGTCTCCTGCATTGGCAGGCGATTCTTAACCACTGCGCCAACAGGGAAGTCCCTGTGTATTTTTTTTTTGCAGATTTATTTATTTATTTATTGACATACGGTTGATTTACAATGTTGTGTTAGTTTCAGGTATACAACAAAGTGATTCAGATATATATATATATATATATATATATATGTTATATATCAGTATATATGTATTTTTTTAAAAAAATGTCTTTATCACCTGGAAAAGCAGAAAATCAAAAAGTAATAAAATAAATTATCTCCTGATTTATGCGTTGAGCACTTAATATGCAGTAAGAGTCCTTACTTAGAATCTGGAGGTATATAATGTCTGAAAAAAATAAAAATAAAATGGTGCTTTAAAAATAAAAACAATAGATAGTTCATGCTTTTGATTAATGGGTAGATTTATTATTATGAGGAAGGTGAGAATATTCAAACTAAACGATGGAAACTGATTTTTTTTAATACTTTCTATGTGCCAGACATGGTGCTAAATGTTTAGTATAGTTTATTTCATTTAAATATCTGTAAAACCCTGGGAGAAAGTTATTACTACTCCCCTTTTAATGGTGAGGTATCTGAGATTCAGAAACATGAATTGTGTGAGATGACATGGGTAGTAGGATTTGAAACCAGTTGTTGGTTTTGAGTCTTTGTTTTTTTCTCATCCCAGAAACATATCTCTTTAGTCAGTAATAAAATTACTGTGACCCTGGGAAGTTCCCATGGGCTTTGTGTCTTGTGTTAATAAAACTTAAAAGCCTTAGGTTCACTGACTAATAAAACCGCATATGTGTGTAAGTATATGTGTATGTATTACAAATAATGATTTCTATGGTTCCTTCAAAATATAACTTATTTTAGAAAACTATGTCATCTCAAGGATAGAGTTTACAATGTAGACCGTGATGTCAGATTGTCTCTTTGTGTGTGTGTGTGTGTGTGTGTGTGGTGTCAAACAATGAAGGCACCTTTCTCACCATATTCTCACTCAAGGCTGTGCCACAAGTTGCCTGCTTTTTTAGGGCAGTTCATGACCATCCCCATGAGACGGTTTACTAGAGAGCATTATTCTCCCTCCTTCTCATACTGGTACTGTTGGAATTAGACTTGTATGGTTGTGAGGAATAAAGATCCACTGAAGCTAGCCCAAATGAAAAGAAGATTTGCTGCAAGGAAAGAAGAATCCCCTGGAAATTCAAGAACAGGAGCCATGACAGTGTGGAGCTTCATGGAGTCTGGTACTGGAAGGTAGACTTCAGCAGAGGAGCTCAGGGAGCCTCATCTACTGATGCGTCTCAGCTGCAGTCCGAGAAGCTTCTTCCCAACCCACCGCCCACTGTCAAATTCTTCCCTCATTTTTTGCCCTTGACTCAGTTGCTTAATTCTGCTCTAGTCAGCTTTGACTGGGAATGAGTAAACCTGGTCTAAAAAATGACCACCTCGGCAGTGGAAACTAGAATTTTACATAGGAGGCCATGGGAGCAGCAACATGGTTGGAGGAAGGTGAGGAAGGATGCCATTTAGAGGCTACATTTGCACAAAAACTTACAGAGAATTCCATTTGTTTATATCAGAGAATGTGAGGGAGGGGGGAGGGGATGGACTTTGTACCAACACTGCAGAAAGGACTGTTGATAGGTGGTCTCCCTTAGAAGGAGACCTGCTGTGGTAGGCCAAGATCAAAGTGTCTAGTGTAGGGACACGAAACAGATTATTGTTACTTATTCAGGCACTATGGATTTGTTTTTAATTACTGATATCTAGACCCATATTGAGACGCTGGGTTTCACTTGGAAGCAAGAGTTAGGCTCTAATTAGAGAGGGAAAAAAATTCAGAACCTAAGCTGGAGGAAATCAGACCTATGAAATATCCATTTCTAAGCTATAGTCATTGATCAACTTCCTGGTCTCTGCTAGGCTCCTAACTCCATTTCCCTATAATCATTCTTTTTTTTAATTATTATTTTTTTTATTTTTACATTTATTTATTTATTTTAAATTTATTTTCTGGCTGCGTTGGGTCTTCGTTGCTTTGAGCGGGCTTTCTCTAGTTGCAGCAAGTGGCAGCCACTCTTCATTGTGGTGCATGGGCTTCTCCTTGTGGTGGCTTCTCGTGGCGGAGCACGGTCTCTAGGCACATGGGCTTCAGTAGTTGTGGCATGTGGGCTCAGTAGTTGTGGCATGTGGGCTCAGTAGTTACGGCTCGCGGGCTCTAGAGCACAGGCTCAGTAGTTGTGACACACGGGCTTAGTTGCTCCGTGGCATGTGGGATCTTCCCTGACCAGGGCTTGAACCCGTGTCCCCTTCATTGGCAGGCAGATGCTTAACCACTAAGCTACCAGGGAAGTCCCTATAATCATTCTTGATGACCTCATTACCCATGTAGATAATCTGTCCAACATTCTACCTTCCCAGGGTGACTCCCTCCCCGCAGGGATGTATTCTTCCATCCTACTTCAGCAACCCATTCTGATGGGCTTACCTTACACCTGATATTACCGGTTACACCATCCCTTCTTCCACAGTCGTGACTTCAAGTATCCTTTTCTCTGACCACCACCTCCTGTATTTATAGCTCATTTATTCTATTATTCCCCACTCCAAAAACACTTTGATCACATGAAGATCCCCAAACTGAGTCCATGGTCCATAGTGATAGTCACAACTTTGTATATACCCTCAACTTCTTTTCCTTTCTTGCCTTTCATTATACTCATACCCTTAGGAAGACCTCTATACTAATTAAAGCTAACTCTTTGTCCACTGTGCTTTCACTGAAGAAAAACACATACTGTCTAAATTTATATTCATAATCTTTACTTGAATGCCTTCAGTCCTGCTCAGCAGTTCTATTATCCCCTCTCTGAAATAACCATTTCATAACTTCTCCTTTCTCTAACTTCTGATACTTCCTCTCTACTCTGCCCTGAGGAACTTTTCTCTAATTTCACTGAGAAAATGGAAGCAATCAGAAGAGATTGTTTCTCATCTTTCCACTAACAACCCTGTCAACTCTATCTACACCCATATTCTCTTTCGTCCTGTCTAAGGCCAGCCCTCAACTCGTGCACTGGATCCCACTCACTCTCACCTCCTTGAACACCTCACACCTTTCTTTCCGCCTTAATTTCTCTCTCTCCACTTCCTATCAGCATTAAAGCTGGAATAACTCTCATCTTGAAAATCTACTGTAGATTTCACATTTCCCCTCTGGCTACCCTTTGTTTCCTCCAACTCAAAGGATGCATCTAAATCCTCACTCACTGTCTTCCCTTCACCATCAATTCTCTTCTCATCCCACTCTGATTAGGCTCTTGTTCCCACCCTCCCACTGAAACCAGTCTTGCCAAGGTTACTAACGACCTTTGCTTTGTTGACTCCAATAGCCAGTTCTCAGTTTTCACCTTTCACGCATTCTCAATAGCATCTGACATAGTTGATCCTTGATTCGTTTTCTTTACTTGGCTTGGTTTCTGGGACGTCACGCTGCTGCTGCTTCTCCTCCAACTTCCCCTCCCTCTCCCCTCCTCCTCCTTCTTCCTCTTCTCCTTCTTCTTCTTTCTTCTTCTCCTTCTTCTTCTTTCTTCTTCTCCTTCTCCTCCTTCCCAATTGCTGCTCTTCTCTGCCTCCTTTGCTGGCTCCTCCTTCTCTTTCAAGCTCACGTCTTGGGTCTTAATTTTTCATTTTTCCTTTTTTGTTTCTTTTTTGCAGATATGTGTGTATATATATTTCTTATTTGAACAGATACTTTTATAATTCTTGTTTCTTCTTCTTTCTTACACAAAAATGTAGCATTCTATAGATACTCTTCTGTACTTTTTCTTAGTTAATGTATCCTTCAGTCATTTCATATCCGTTCACAGAGATTTTCCTCCTTTTTTCCAACTGCATAGTACTCCATTGTGTCAGTATACCATAAGATGACATTTTGGAACCAATCGTTGATTGTGTTGAGCATACTTTTTCCTTTTTAAGTTATAATTAGTTTGGAGAGCTAGTTGGGTCTTGGTGGTAATGGTATGCTGTAGTAATCTCCCCAAACTCAACAGCTTAGGAAGAAACTAACATTTCTAACAAGTGAAAAGAACTTGTCTGTATGTGTAATGATTTTAGACCTTAGTTTCCACATCTATAAAAATGAAGGCATTGGTCTAGATGATCTATAATGTCCTTTCCATCGTAAATATTCAATAAAAAAAGCACACCAAATCTGCGATTTGTCCAGTACAGTTAATTTGAAAACATGAGCATATTTTTAACCTCCTTGTTTTAAATTGAGATATTATTGATATATAACATTGTGTTAGTTTTGGGTGTACTATATAATGATTTGATACATGTATACATTTCAAAATGATTACCACAGTAAGTTTAGTTAACATTCATCACCACACATACTTACAATTTTTTTCTTCTGATGAGAACTTTTTAAAAAATTGAGGTATAATTAACATATAACATATTAGTTTCAGGTCTACAGTATAATGATTTAATATTTGTATATACTGCAAAATGATCACTACAGTAAGTCTAGTTAACATTGGTCACCATACGTAGTTACAAATTTTTTTTTTCTTGTGATTAGAACTTTTAAGATCTACTCTCTTAGCAACTTTCAAATATATAATACAGTATTTTTAACTCTAATTCCCATGCTGTGCATTACAGCCCCATGGCTTATTAATTTTATAACTGGAAGTTTGTACCTTTTGACCCCCTTTACCTATTTCACCCCCCACCAGTTGGCTCTGGCAACCACCAATCTGTTCTCTGATGAGCTGGGGAGGGGAGGTCCTTCTGTTTTTGTTTTGTTGTTGTTTCAGATTCCACGTATAAGTGAGGTCATACAGTATTTGTCTTTCTCTGTCTGACTTATTTCACTTGAGGTGCATCCAAGTTGTTGCAAATGAAATTTCATTTTTTTAATGGCTGAATAATATTCCATTGTATATACATTATACAACCACATTTTCTTTATCTATTCATTGATGGACACTTAGGTCAACCGTTTCCATATCTTGGCTGTTGTAAATAATGCTGCAGTGAACTTGGGGATGCATGTGTCCTTTTGAGTTGGTGTTTTCATTTTCTTCAGGTAAATACCTAGAAGTGGAATTGCTGGATCATATGCTAGTTCTGTTTTAATTTTTTTGAGGAACCTCCATACTGTTTCCATAGTGGCTGCACCAATTTACATTCCCACCAGCAGTGCACAAGAGTTCCCTTTTCTCTACATCCTCAGCAATACTTGTTATCTTGTCTTTTTGATGATGGCCATTCTAGCAGGTGTGAGGTGATACCTCATTGTGGTTTTGATTTTCATTTCCCTGATGATTAATGATGTTGAGCACCTATTCGTGTACCTGCTGGCCATCTGTATATCTTCTTTGGAAAAATGTCTGTTCAGATCCTCTGCTCATTTTTTAATCAGATTGTCTGTTTGTTTGTTTGTTTCAGCTATTGAGTGGTATGAGTTTTTTATATATTTTAAATATTAACCCCTTATCAGATATATGACTTGCAAATATTTTCTCCCATTCAGTAGTCTGCCTTTTCATTTTGTTGACAGTTTCCTTTGCTCTGCAGAAGCTTTTTAGTTTGCTGTAGTTCCACTTGTTTATTTTTGCTTTCGTTGCCTTTGTTTCTGGTGTCAAATCCAAAAATCATTGTCAAGACTGGTGTCAGGGAGCTTATGCATATATTTTGCAGTTTCAGGTATTATATTCAAGTCTTTAATCCATTTTCAGTTAATTTTTTTGTATTCGGTGTAAGATAGGGGTCCAGTTTCATTCTTTTGCAGGTGGCTGTCCAGTTTTCCCAACACCATTTATTTAAGAGACTGCCCTTACCCCACTGTATATTCTTGGCTCCTTTGTCATAAATTAATTAACCATATATGCATGGGTTTATTTCTGGTCTGTCTATTCTGTTCCATGTGTCTTTTTATGCCAATACTATACTGTTGTGATTACTATAGCTTTGTAATATAGTTTGAAATCAGGGAGTATGATGCCTCCAGCTTTGTTCTTCTTTCTCAAGATTGCTTTGGCTATTCGAGGTCTTTTGTGGTTCCACACAGATTTTAGGATTATTTGTTCTGTTTCTGTGAAAAATGCCATTGGAATTTTGATAGGGATTTTGTTGAGTTTGTAGATTGCTGTAGGTAGTTTAGACATTTTAACACTGTTAATTCTTCCAATCTATGAGCAACTTCTTTACATTTCTATCTTTGCTTGTACCTGTCCCATGGCTTTAAATATCAGCTATACATACACTGATGATGATTCCAACTCTGAATGCCTTGGTTCTACACTCATATACCAAAATGCCTCTTGACATTGCCACTTGTGTGTCTAGCAGGCATTCAAACTTGATATATTTAAAACAGAGCTCTTGATTTCTCCCCAAAGCTGCTTCTTTGATAATCTTTATGATCACAGTTAATGGCACACCATTTACCCAGTCGCCCAGGCCAAGAACCTTGGAGTCATTCTTGATTGCATTTTCCTCACTCACATTGAATCTATCGGCAAGTTTGTCAACTCTGCTTTCAAAATAAGCCCTGAACCTATCCTCTTCTCACCTCCTCCACCTCTACCATGCTGTCAAGTCACCATCATTAGTGATCTAAGCAACTTGTAATAGCCTAGATTCCCAGTTTCTACTTTTGCCCTCTTAAATCTATTCTCTGTGCAGCAGCCAGAGTGTTCTTTCTAAGTATAAATCATGTCCAATTACTCTGCTGCTCAAAACCCTCCAGTGGCTTTTCATCCATCTCAGAGTATAATCCAAAATCCTCACCATGGCCCCCGAGGTTTTACTAGGTCTGCCATTGTTTTGATTGGATTTCCGTGTTGACTACAGCTACACTTGCCTACTTGTCATTTCTTCAACCTACACACCAACACCATGTACCCTACTACAATGTAAGCTCCACGAGGCAGGGACTTTGTTTTAGCTGTTGCTATAATCTTAACCCCTAAAACAGAGCCTGTCACATAGAAGGTGCTCTATAAATATTTGCTGAATGAAGTGAATTGAATTACAAAAGAGTCTCTTTTCAAAAAAAGGGGTAGAAAGTGCTAAATGAACATCTTCTTGAGCTGTCATCAGTGAAATTATTCAAAGTATGGGATTTTTCCTTCACTTCTCCTTCACATCTACTGCTCCTAGAAATTATATGATTACAATGCCTTGCTAAAATTCTTGATTTTCTCAAGGAAATCACAGTGTTGCTTTTAGATGCATGTGAATGAATTTTTAAATGTTGGAAATCACATGCAGAAGAAGCATCAGGATCTCAGGAAGTTGTGGCGATGCAGTGCATCAGCATGCTGGTCGCTCCCACTCAACCTTTATCCCACTGGGCCTATCTGTTCTCTTGCTATTTTGAAAAAACTGAACAAAATGCAAAGAAAAGGAGGATGACTAAAAAACTCTCAGAGCACAGATAAAGCGCTTTAAAGGCCTTTGTTGGGGTCACCCCATGTGATTTAACATAAGGGGGTTGCCTTTTTTTAGTGATTGAGGAAGAATTGGCAAGGTTAAGCATGCAATGCCAGTTGTAATCTGACAATGTGGTTATAAATGGCCACGGTTTCATATGATTCCAAAGCAAAATGGATAGCAGACCACGGATAAGCACAGGTCTATGGTGGATACATACACAGAGCACCACTAATGTATATTTTTTACATTAGGTCAGGTCTATTCAAAGAAGCTGGCAACACATTATTTTATAAAGTAAATTCTCTTAGTCATCCTAGAAAATTTTGGTAAGCAACCAGTGTTTATATTTATTTTAGTCTTTTTTATTTCAGGTTAGATATTTTCCAGTGGATATTTGTACCAAACATTTCTGAAAAATAAATGATATAGCTCAAAATTGGTGTCGTTATTTCTATGCCATCTGGAGAAGAAATTGCCTTCTGGGATCTATAGCTTTCCTGAATTACATCCTTTGTTTGTTTGTTTTTAATTTGGAGGTTTATGTCGTTTTCACCAAAAACACTGGCTTTGGAAAACTCATTTGATGTGTGGTTTTCTGTCTCACAAAGATAGGTTCTGTGAGATCTTGATCAAGGTAATGATTGTGGGGAAGTAAAAAGAGGACTGGCTGCTAGGTCTCAAGATTTGGGTTCCAATCTTGACATGTCCCCTTCATGTTTTTTTTATTTATTTATATTTATTTTTGGCTGTGTTGGGTCTTCGTTTCTGTGCGAGGGCTTTCTCTAGTTGCGGCAAGCGGGGGCCATTCTTCATCGCGGTGCACGGGCCTCTCACTGTCGCGGCCTCTCTTGTTGCGGAGCACAGGCTCCAGACGCGCAGGCTCAGTAGTTGTGGCTCACGGGCCTAGTTGCTGCGCGGCATGTGGGATCTTCCCAGACCAGGACTCGAACCCGTGTCCCCTGCATTGACAGGCAGATTCTCAACCGCTGCACCACCAGGGAAGCCCCATGTTTTTTTTAATTGCAGCTCTCTGAGCTCCAATTATTTCATGTGTAAAAGAAAGGATAAAATTGAATTTCTACCCTACTTGGTTATTATAAGAATTAAATACCCATGTAGACATAACTGGGATAACTAGGATGATGCCTGACACCTTAGAAGATACTGGGGCAAGTATTTGTTTGATCCCCCATTCATCGTAATTGGTTACTGTTGTGCTGTTGTATCCTTGATTCTCCAGTTAGCTATTCAGTGTCTTTCATAGCTCTGATTATAAGAGACACATACATTTATTATTATTGGTTCCCTCAGCTTTCTGCATATTGTCTTCTGAGTGGATTATTTGTTACAGCAGTAAGTGATTCTCAAAGTGAGTACCCTCTGGGCCTCTTCTGGTACTTCCAGTCAGCCTTGTATGTTTCTATGTTTGTCTTATGTCTTCCACAGTAAAGTTGTTGGTACTGAGCTTGCTGACTCTTTCTCCTGTCAGTACCCTCTGTAGCAATGTACTTTGTGCAGTGTCGGGTCTACAGTGTGCTTGGTAGAGTTCTGTGGACTTGAATTTCAACAGGTACTGTGAAAGGAAGTGGGTATATTCTCTTGGTCAAGGAAGAAATCATCATGAATCTAATGGTTATGCCATGACCATGCTTGCTTCCCCCACAGAACTGTAAATTGGAACCCTGTGTTCTTTGTCTGTCTGGGCCACGTAGAAGGAGTCTGGGTTTTAGTTCATGGTAGAGGGACTTGGTCCTGTTGGAGATATCAGACAGGGATATACCTGATATTCCTGGTAGGTGATGGTTCTGTATCTCTGATACCTCTCCCCTCTTTTCAGTAGGCAGAGAGGGAAGATGGTATATAGAGAAGCCTCAAACCAATCAATCCTATGCTAATTCTTGGCTATCTATAACTTTAAGCTTGCAAGTTGATCTCTTAAAGCTCTATCTTCCCTCTTGGCCTCTTCCTAGTACTTAAGGTAGCAGGTACCAGTTAGGCGTGGTGCCCTGGCCATGATGCTGTGGTCCAAGCAGTAGGGCTAAGGCTGTATGGCCATAGCTTTATGACTGTTTTGCCTGAGATTCATTTATTCTCTCATCAAATATTTATTGGACACCTGCACTGAGCCAGGCATGAACTAGGTATTGAGGAGAGAATGGTGAGCAAGACAGAGTTTCTGTCTTCAAGGAGCTTACATTCCAATGGAGGGATTCAGGCAATAAGCAAAATAACAATTATATGAGATATTTTCCGATAGGATAAATGTGACAAGGTAAATAAAACCAGGGTAAGTGATAACAGGGGATGGTGAGTGTGTGTAGAGAGACTGGTTGCCGTAGTGGTTAGAGAAGTCCTCTCTGAGGAGACAACTTGAGCTGAGACAGAAATGATGAGGAGGATCCAGTCATGGGGAGAACTGAGGAGAACATATTCAAGCCAGACAGAAATAGCTGGTGCAAAGGCCCTGGGGTAGGAACAAGCTTGAGTGACTGAGACATTGTGTGTATGAATGTGGGGAGGGGAAATAAGTGGGGAGGAGAGGAGGATAGTGGGGATAATGATATAGGATAAGCTTATTTTCTCACATTTATAAGAGCATTCAACAGGTGACATAAACAATTACTGACACTATATTTAAAGATATACGTGGAGAATGAGTTCTTTAAAAACCATAAGCACTTATGCAAAAAATATTCATCTTCCATTCATCCTCAGGTGTCTCAGGTAGCATTTGTTTTACCTCACATTTCAGCTCGAATGCCCTTTGCAATTCATTCTGCCTGGTTTCTTAGAATTGATTTTCTCTTAAGGCTGGTGCATCCTTCAGAGACCTTAGACCAATTGGTCCGAAGACCCTTGCATTCCCTCAAGGCTGCGTGCTGTGGATGTTGCAGCCCCAGGAAGCATTCTGAAACCAGGCATCTTTCACAGCCTGGTGTAGAAGTTACTGCCTGCAGTTCTTACTGGCTTTCTCTTTCAGAAATCTTCTTTTGTTCCTGCCACAAGGCAAAAACAGGAAAAGAGATCTGTGTGAAAGAATGCTCTCCCTTTTTCTTTTGTGGTGATTGTGTATCTTAAGAGAAGGCCTCAAAGGTTCCCGGAGCTGTCTGTCTTTTCATGTAAATGGAGCCCTTAAGCCTATTTAGAAGTGTGCGAAAAGCCTGTGGGAGTTGGGGTGAAAGATACAGAGGTAGCATCAGCGTCCCAGTTAATTTATTCAAGTTCAACTTTGCGCTCTCTTTTGTGTATATAATTAAAAATACTGCAGAATTGTATTTTGCACGAGTAATTTTAATTATATGCTATGCATATTACTGTATACACATATTACTGTGCAGTGTCGTAACTGCAAAACCCTATATTCTTTACTGGCAGGTTTAAGGGATTTTCCGGGGTAATTTTGACTATGTAAATTTTGCCTTACATGCCAACTTTAGAGGGCAATCCCTGGGTAACATATGACCCTCTGTGTTGGATATTTAAAAAATCCTTCTTATCCCAAAGCAAAGGAGACTTTGGGATAAGGGACTTACATTCACCCCTTACCCCCAAACAGGTATAAGATTGATATTGGGCTTTGTGAGTAGCAAACGGATGAGGTAGAAGGAACTTAGGAGATTCAAACAGAAGAGAGAGCAGAGCAAGGGACTCTGAGGCAGGAGGTGGTGGACCAGGGATTCCAGGGTCAGGCAGGGAAGGGGGCTGACTGGTGGTCCCTGGGTGAGACTGTTCTTTCCAGTGAGTGCAGGGCTCAGAGCTATCCTAGCTGTGCGGAGTAACCCCTGCTGGGTGGCATCACCGCTTTTCCCTAGAAGCCCTTCACCTTAAGATAACACTTATAGTGCATTGTTCCATGTGAGGGTTGCTGTGTGTGTGTGTGTGTGTGTGTGTGTGTGTGTGTGTGTGTGTGTGTCTGTATGCACATGTGTATTTGTGCCTTGGCAGACAGAGTGGGAGGAAAAAGCAGCAGTGTTGGAAAGAAGACACAAGGAAGCAGGAGGATTTGGGGTCCGAGGTTTTAGGAGCAAGTTCTGCCTTTCATTGTTTCATGGCTGAGGCAGTGTTAGAGGGGGGACCTGAGATCCTGCGGGTGGAGCGGAGTGAAGGTCAAACTTGTATGACATTTGCAGCCCGTATCCCAGGCTGCCCCCCACCACCAGCACCTCTCCCCACTCCCTTCCCAACCCTTCCCAAACCCCAAGGCCACATCTGTTTATTCAGATGCACAAAACTTTCAGATTTGGTAGAGGAAAGATAAACAACCTATCCCAGTGCACCACCTAAGCTTTTTACTGAAGTGCAGTTGAAACTTATATTCAGGTCCCCTGCTGTGGAATTTTCACTCGCCCCCCTCACCCATGCCTTGAGGAGGTCGATGGAATTCTGAGTCTTATCAGCCTGGGCTGGAATCCTCCCCAGGACTCTTAGCCTTTCATTTTTTTTCCTTTTTTAAAAAATTATTCTTGGAGTATAGTTGCTTCACAATGTTCTGTCAGTTTCTGCTGTACAGCAAAGTGAATCAGCCACACGTATACGTATATCCACCCTTTTTTAGATTTCCCTCCCATCTAGGTCACCACAGATCATCAAGTAGAGAGCCATTCATATTTGAGCAAGTATCTGAGGCTCAGTTGTGAGGGTTGAAGGTAACAATGTCTGCAAGCACTTTCCCACAGTTTTTGCAGATTGCCTATGAAACAAACTGCTCTACCAGGAGAGTCTGCACATTAAAAATTCTAATGCATAATACAACATTTTAGTCCCAACTCTTTGTTGCAAGTGATGAAAACCCAAATCTAACCAGCTTACATGCAGAAAGATGGAATTTCTGGTTTCACAGAAGCCAGGGAAGACCCAAGAACTGAAAAGAGGGCAAGGAAGCAAATGGTCCCTGAGAAGGGATGGAACGGAATGAGGGCTCACAGGATGGACAGTCCCAGTGACGTTAACAACGTATTTTCAACCAAAATTTAAGTAAGGTTTTTGAACTTCAATCTTATGTTATAATAATATTCATTATGAATACTTAATTCTAATTTTACATTTTAGATTTATTGCATTAATATTGGTTACATATACAGCAAAGATTAATATATATCACAATGTTTTTCTTTTCCTGACAATTAGTTCTTATTTGAAGACACAAAACTACATTTTACCATAAGCAAAAAAGAATATGTCAGGCTTTCAATTCGGAAAGCGGAGTCAAATCTGCAGTCTCCTAGAGGAGGGAAGTTGTAAGGCCTACGTTCTTTCATAATGGGTCTAGTCCTTACCCCTCATCTGACATTTTCTTGTGGAAAACATCTGGTTCAAATGAGCACTAATGGCAGCCTTGATCATCAGAAACCAGAAAGCAAAAATCATAAACAATGTATAGTATGTAAAAGGGATGTCAAAAAGCATTATGCAAAGAGATGTCAGCAGCAAATTTATTTTCTATGTAAATTTCACCTTTTGGGTGTTTGTCTTCTCACTGACTTATACTTCTCTTCTGGGGAACAGCCAAGGCCCCCAAAACACAGGGGTGGGCCTTTGTCCCACTTTGCCAAACCTTTGAGATGGCTCTGCAGACACACCCTCTAATTCATGACCTTACTTGCCACTTCATCCAAATTCACTGAAAACAGTGGATAGAGCTCTAGGGACCAGGGCATTTTGCTTAGAGTACAGGTGAGGATTGTGTTTACCCATGACCATAGCTCCTAAATTAGTAGGACTGTTATGACTTAGCCATGTTCTCCTGGTAATCTGTGGTAGGGTTGTCATATTGGTCAACGTGCCTAGCCCCTTTGGGACCACCCAAAAGGAAATCTGAATGCCGAAAAGGTTCCTAATCCTCTAGGAGTTCCAAGACTAGGGATGACTTGCAGGGATGGAACCAGACTTCTGGCATATATCAGAGGTTTACAGTCGTAGAGATAGAATTTGCCAGAGTAGAAAAGAAGAGAAAGTTTCTAAGTAGGGAGTAGGTAGTATTTTGGATGGCCAGGGGTTTGTGAGAAGATTTTGGATGAGCCAATAATTAATACTATGGAATACCAGGGACCTTACCAATTTGTGAGGAATGCTAGAGGTACAGGAGGCATCTCAATAGGGTATTTGCCTTTTCAGAGACTAAGAAAGAGAGGAAAGGGAAAGTGGATATAAGTTGGTTATTGGAACTTTAATGGAGCCTTGAGACAGTTGTCAGGGGCAGGAGACTGAGGACAGGAGCTAGTTCAGACAGAGCAGAGGTTAGTTGCGTCTAGTTTGGGGGGATTTCAGAGTACTGAATAAGATGTCAGAAGCTTTCAGGATTCAAGGAAAGTGGATGGCAGGAAAAGAGAGAGAGCAGTTTGCTTTGCGTTTTAACCTCCTTTATCACTTCTCATCTGCCTGGTCTGGATATTACTTATCTCAAATTGAAGGTATGTGTTTGGAGGCTGAATACTGGGAAGAACATGGAATATATAGTCTGAAGACTTTTATCTCTCTGAACTTTACCTTTATGATAGCATATACTTACCACGGGGCATAAATGAGAAAATCTAGGTCAAGTGGGTTGGGTAGAACCCTGGCCAAGTGACCAGATGTCCTGGAATGAGTGGGATAGTCTTGGATTTCAGCTTCCTATCCTGTATCCAGTTCATTTTACTGATAGGGCTTCCTATTACCCTGATGTCTGGAGTGAATAGACCCTTATGAACTAGACACCTGTGATAACTTTTATCAGTGGTAAAATGGAATTCTTAAATTGGATTTGGAGGTAGGGTTATAATGGTAGAGTTACTGTGTCTCTGGGACAGTGATTTGGCCTTAGTAAAGTTTGGTCTGTTAAGATTCATCACTCATTTATGGCTAAGAATATCACAAATAATTGTTAGAACCCATAGTGAGTCTTCAGCAATCATTTCATCAGGATCTGCCGTGTATCAGGTGCTGTGCTAACGGCACAGAGGTGATTGAGCCATGGTCCTTGTTCTTAAGGTACTCCCAGACCAGTAGGACAGACTGGGATGAAAATAATTAACCATGCAGAATAAGATAGTAAGTGCTATTCTATTGGGATGAATCAAGTAGAGAAAGAAAATAATTCCCTCTGGAAGATCAGGGAAATACTCGCAGAGGAGGGAGTGGATGACTAGTGTTTTGAGGGATGAATATGATTATGCGCAGCAAAATATGGATTATAAGTATAGTGACATGGGAAATGCACAGTGAATGCGATGTAGTGCCACCAAATGGGATAAAGTGTATGCACTGAGTTTGTAGATGGTGGATGGATGATCCCATCATGTCTATTCTTTATCTCTTTCCCTACTCATGAGGAAGTCCTTGTCTAGCAAAAGTGATCAATGTTTGCACTTTCGGAAATAGGCGTTAGATACTTCCTTCTCTGGAAGGGGGATGGCTTTTTGATCTAAGTGAAGTTATCAGAGGCAATGTGGTATAAACGAACAGAGGACAGGCTATGAAACAAAATTCTAACTCCACCGCTTAAGAGCTGAGTGCCTTTTGACAAATTGCATATATTCCCAGTGACTTTGATATCTCTGTGAAATAGGATTAATAATAGCACCGACTTCACAAGTTGTTGCCTCAAGTGCACTAATAAGTATGAAAGCACTTTGTAAGGTGCTGTGAAAATATGTAAATCAGCAACCATCTGATCAAAAACATCAGCAAACCATTTATTTATGTAGTTCGATATATTGTGCAGAGCTGCAGAGATAGAGGACCCATCTTCTAGGAAGACAGAATCAGAATTCTGAATCAGCTCCAAAGCAGGAGACCAAAACCTTGAGTTCTCACTAGGTGCCCTTACCCTGAAGAGTAGACTTGTGAGTCTGCCTCTTTTTTTTTTTTAAACATCTTTATTGAAGTATAATTGCTTTACAATGGTGTGTTAGTTTCTGCTTTATAACAAAGTGAATCAGTTATACATATACATATGTTCCCATATCTCTTCCCTCTTGCATTTCCCTCCCTCCCACCCTCCCTATCCCACCCCCTAGGTGGACACAAAGCACCGAGCTGATCTCCCTGTGCTATGTGCCTGCTTCCCACTAGCTATCTATTTTACATTTGGTAGTGTATATATGTCCATGCCACTCTCTCACCCTGTCACATCTTACCCCTCCCCCTCCCCATATCCTCAAGTCCATTCTCTAGTAGTTCTGTGTCTTTATTCCCGTCTTGCCACTAGGTTCTTCATGACCCTTTTTTTTTTTTTTCCTTAGATTCCATATATATGTGTTAGCATACTGTATTTGTTTTTCTCTTTCTGACTTACTTCACTCTGTGTGACAGACTCTAACTCCATCCACCTCACTATAAATACCTCCATTTCATTTCTTTTTATGGCTTAGTAATATTCCATTGTATATATGTGCCACATCTTCTTTATCCATTCATCCGATGATGGACACTTAGGTTGCTTCCATGTCCTGGCTATTGTAAATAGAGCTGCAATGAACATTTTGGTACATGACTGTTTTTGAATTATGGTTTTCTCAGGGTATATGCCCAGAAGTGGGATTGTGTTGCCTCCAATGACCCTGTACGCTCTTCGGCTAGGTAAAAGGCAGTTTGGAAAGGGGAAGTGTATTGTGCTCTCAGGAAAGACATTAACTTTTTTTGCTCTTTGGAAATGTTTGTTCTTTTGGTTTTGAACTCCAAATGTGAACAATCCAGCTGATTCAGATCCCCAGATGAGCCCTAATCATAGAAACACTGTGACAACCACAAATATTAAAAACATACCTCAATTTAGGCAACCAAGGTAAGGCAAATACAAATGGTATTATATGAAAAAAAAAAAAAACATTCCCCTGTGCAAACCTAGCATGTCACTGCATTTGACATCAAGGAAATGACGACAGAACATGTTTACCACTGGGAAATTCAAAGGAGATAATTACTCTTCTAGACAAAGGCAGTAGAAAGAGAATAATAAAGAGCAATAATTGCTCTTGTTTATGGAAAGTAAGATTGGGAGATTATATTAACATCAGATTTAAAATTTTTTAATTTATATACAATAAAGTGTATAGTTTGATGAGTTTTGGCAAATATGTACACCTAATAACCACACTTCCATCACCCCCCAAAGTTCCCTCATGTTCCCTTGCAGTCAGTCAGCCCCCGGCCTCAGCCAAACACTTATTTGCCTTCTGATACTATAGTTTTGCTAAAGTTCATTTTAGTTTATATTTTGCTGGGTAATGATGTTTTGCAGAAATGATGATAGTTGGCCATTGTCAAAATCTAGGATTAGAATCCTTCCTCCTTTAGAAAGTACAATTCCAGTAATTTCTCTGAGCCTCAGTTTTATCATATTAATAAGGATAATAACAACTTTTCTCTATACCTCAGAAGGTTGCTGTAAAAATCCAGAGAGATAATAGATGAGAATTAAGTAAGGATTTGATGGATTATTTAGCCAATATTAATGTGAATCAAAAGGATGACATTTCTAGATATGAGCCATTTTATAGAGGAGTTTCCACGCCAGAGCTCCTGTCGTGCCTGTACAGACCCATGAAGGCGAGTCCTCCCTACGCTTGTCGAGGAAATTGCCTTTGAAATAGTTGGCTCATGGGCCTAGAATTCAGTCTCATGTCTCTCTAGTTGACCATAGAGGATTATAACTCAGCTGATATATCTGAGTTAACATCAGATTAATCATATATATCACATTGGGTATGAATATCAGATAAAAATATTCATATTTTTGCTGTGTTCACAATGCTTTCTCATAATAAACTAAGCAATTTATTTCATGCGCACACTCCCACTGGCCTGACTCTGGCGTGTCAGTTTTACAGTTCCCATCTCACACAGATAAAACTGAACTCTTCAGATGTCAAGTCATGTGCCAGAGGCTTCATTGTAGACTATCAACTACTGTTATAAATCGCTGTTGTTTTAAAGATGTGACCTAAATGCCATTTTCATTGGAAACTGTTTGAGTGGAGAGTAGAGACTAACATATAAAATTAAGCCTCTGATTGAGTTCTAACATTTCTCCGTGGGCAGCAACAAGAGAATTGCATTCCCTGTTGGCCAGAGAAAGCAGGCCAATTTTATCTTCCCTGTCTGGGAGAGATCACTTTAGACGCTCTGTAGACGTATTTAGGTCTTGCTTATTTTTCTTGGATGATCTGTTAGAACGTATACGTGTGTGCACAAACCCTCCCTCGCGGCCACGCACACCATGCTGCCATTTGCCTCTGTGTATGCTTGTGTATCACGTGTAGATTGTGCACCTTCACAAAAGACAAATGATCACCAGCTGGTCACTCTCACTTCCTCCCATGTACATTTTGTAGCTTCCCCATAGGGAAGCGAAACCGATGGTGGGTTGGAAGAGATTGCATTTGCTGAAGTGGATTCAACCAAGTGGCTGTTTATGGATGACCTTTGTCTTCTTGGGGCAGTAGCAGGAGGAGCTACAGATTCCTCAAGAATGTCTGATCCCATCTCATTACAATTAGAATTATAAACCATGGGCCTTGTGAGTTCATTCATCTGAGACAGTGATGGACCAGGAATCCAAAGACTGGTTTTGAGCTTTGCCTTTAAGTATCTACCTATATGTGAAAGTAGCTCTGTACCACTGTAGATCTTTTCCCACTTCTCTCCTAGCTTCCCTATGAGATTTTCTAATCCTCAAAGGCACTGCGTCTGTAATTTACACAATGTTCACTTTTTCATCTTTTTCTGTTCCTACCCTGCATTTGGTAGAGATGTAGTAAGGACTTGCTGACTGATAGAATGGGACTACATTCTGCCTTGGATGAGCTGGAATTCTTTGAAAGTCTTTCCGGCTAGAAATATTCTGCTTCAGGGCCGTCACTACTGTTAAGATTCTGTTGGAGCAGTGTGATCAGACACCTTCTCCTCTCAGGTCTCACCCTCTGGCCCCCCTGAGAAGATGGGGCTGTGAGAGCACTCGCCTGGCTCCAGTCTAGACCCTTAATGGCTCTTTCTCCTACTGCGCTGCGTTTCTGAGACCTTGTGTTTCAGTCCCTACACCTCTCTCAACTCTTAGCAGCCTGAAGAAGAGGAGCCTTAGTGGATATTTTTCCTTCCTTTCCCCTTCCTTCCTCGCTCTCTCCCTTTCTCCCTCCTTTTCTTTCAAACAAGAGGGATTGAACCCTCATGAATATTTAAAGTGGGTTTCACAGAACACAAAATCTGTACCAAAATCTGCAAGGGGGATTCAGTGTTGAAGGTTTAATTCCTCAGTATCAGCACACTTTAAAACATAAACCAGATCATGTCAATCCCCTAGTTTAAACCCATCAGTGGCCTTCCACCACCCTTAAATCCAAAGCCAAAGCCTTTGTGCTGGCCTCCAGGATGCTGCCAGAGTCGACCTTGCCCACCCCTCCGACCTCTCTCTTCACTCACTAACCTCCAGCCACACAGGTCTTCTTTGGGTTCTCAGAGCACTCCAAGTTGGTTTCTGCCTCAGGACCTTAGCACTCATCTCTTCTGCCTGGGACTCTCTGCCCTGAACTCTGTGCCACCTGAGTCACCACTCAGATCGCAGCCCAAGTGCCCTCTCTCAGACAGGCCTACCCTGACCCTCCCATCCATAGCCCCCCACGCAGTATTTTTTTCCCTTATGTCGCTCATCATATCTGAAATTGTCTGGCTCATCTCCTGGTTTCCGTGTATATTGCTGGACCCTGACTAGCCTGGGCACTCCCTCCACA
Organism: Balaenoptera ricei; assembly: GCF_028023285.1. Classification (NCBI taxonomy): domain Eukaryota; kingdom Metazoa; phylum Chordata; class Mammalia; order Artiodactyla; family Balaenopteridae; genus Balaenoptera; species Balaenoptera ricei. Next base: position 154,600,410 of record NC_082640.1, read on the forward strand.
GGGCAGATGGAGGCTTCATTAGTCCTGCTCTCCGTCATCGCTCTTAGAACAATGCCTGTCACACAGTGGGGCTCCGTGAACATATAACATGTGACTCAGTGAGGGATGGAATCTGAAGTTATTTAGCTCTCTCGGCTTTTCCTTGTCTCTCTCTCTCTCCCTCTCTCATTTCTTTTGCAGAACCTGCGTCGTGGAAAATGGTATGATCTCAGGCTGTAGTACAGGTCCTTGATCAGGGCCCTGGGTTTAGCTGCTCACTTGATTTTGAAGCTTCTGGTCATGCACAGCTGCCAATTGGAACAGCTGTTCTAGAACGACTCTCTTTTTCCATTGGTCAACAAGGAAATAAAAACTAGAAAAAAATTTCAAATAGTCTGTAAGACTTTACTAACATTAAGTCTGGTAATAACTTTTCAATCTTAACTTCCATTACAAAGCTACTTCATTTCCCCTAGTTTGTGAGATGCCCTGTGATCTAGCCCAATACAGGAGAAATATAGGGTATATACTGCTGTATCCTCAGATATGGCCAAAGAAAAGTGCTTGTGAACCGAAGGGGAAGACAGTTCAACCAGGGACCATTCATAGGGGAGGCCAAGTACCAAAACTGAGTGCCTAGCTTTAGCTCTTTCTTATTAGAAATTCTGGAATAGAAGGATAGCGTTTTAGGATTTTCCTAATAGAGGAATTCTGTTTTTATTTGGATTAAGAGCTTATCTCTGTAACTTCCCACAGACATAGGCTGAACTCGCCAGTGACTCTAGCCCTGTAATAAACTCTTACAGCAGGATGGCCTAGGCCTTGTGTACTCATGGAAAGTGTGATGTAGCTTGTCTTGTTGGTTTTGTACTATTTCCATCTGTAGTAGTGGGTGAGCTGTGTGCGTATTTACTTGTCACCTTGCAGTATGCACTTTCGGCAAATTAGGGGGCAAAGCAAAGGCCCTTGGCTTTTGAACTTTTCTGCTTTCTTGGCATTTCCACATGAGATAAGATGGTAAAGGGCTAGAGGATTTCTCTTTAAGATTTCTGCTGAGGAGATAGAGAACTGACCGATGTCCACATGCCTGCCGCCCTCAGCGTCTTCAAGTCCATATTTCTGCTTTCCCATGAAGCCTCTCTTGCCCACTCTGTTTAAAATCACAACTGTTGCACACTTTATACTAGGTCCCCTTTACTCTGGTTTGTCCCCCCCAGAAATGACCACTTTTGGACATGCTGTACTCTTTACCACTTACTGCGTTCATTGTCTGCCTCCCATTGCCAGAATATAGACTGCCCAGGGGCCAGGATTTCCTGCTGTTATATTCACAGTGTATCCTAAGAGCCTAGAACAGTGCCTAGTGTGTAGTTAAGCCCTTGATACATAGTCCTTGTATGAATGAGCTGACATCCCAGTGAAAGGAGAGATGATACAATGTCGTGATGAAGAGCTTGGGCTTTGGAGTCAGATGATCCTGGATTTGAACCCCAGCTTTGCCACTTACCAGTGTTGGTCTTCAGAAAGTGACTTAACCTCTCTGAGCCTCAGTTTTCTCATCTATAAAGTAAGGATTATGGCACTAACCTTGGAGGTGTGTTGTAAAGATCAGAAGGGATAAAGAGGCAACATGACATGACGGTTAAGAGGCAAGGCTTTGCATTCCAGTAGATCTGGGGTCTGGGCTTTACCTTCAGGTTTTGGCTCTCCCAGTACCTTGTGCAATTTTTGTAAACTCTCTAAGCTCGCTTTCTTCACATGTCAAATGGATATAATACTCTGGCCTACCTCGTAGGATAGTGGTCGGGAGGTAATCCATGTGAAACTCAGTAAGGGATCCATTAACTTGAGCTATTTGGAGGATGGGGATAATAATGTTTGTCAAGTTAGCCTCATTGCTTGCACAAAGTAACTGCTCAATAAATGGTAGGTTTGAGAAAAGAGCGCTATTGTTAGAAGCTTGGGACTCTCCTAAATTGATGTCGCCGTTTTCTTTGCATTCCCTTTCTCCAGGGGGAGTAAAGCAAATGCCTGTCATCTTTGTGACGTGCTTGTTTCAACTTAAAAATGGAACAGTGAACAGTTTTTATGTGCCATACTCCCTTCTTTGTCCTGTAATCAATTTGGTTTTGAGTTCAGCGGTTATTTTTGAATTCTTGGATTCAGTTGCCGCAGGGTCTCTTCTCCACCCACTGATCACTGGGGGGACTTTATGTAACTTGGGTGTTGAGTCAGCTCATTCACAGCTAATGGAATTGGCTCCAGTAGCGGTGGTTTTGGGAGATGGTGATGTCTCCAGGGTTCTGTCAGCTTCTACTTGCTTCTGTGAGAGATGCCTTTTCCCAGCTCTGCTCCTCATTTGTGGTGTGAGTCTCAGCAAGACATTTCACCTCAACCAAACCCTCCAGCTGTACGACCCAGATGGGAATCCATGCTTCATCTTGCCAGGTGACCCTGGCCAAATTATTCAAGTGGAGAATAAGACTCACTGTGTCTTATTCTCCACTGTTGTAAATTAACAAGTACAGGGAAATAAAAATAGAATGTTTTCACCCCACAGGGTTTTGCGAGGATTGAATGAGCTATTACATATAAGGGCACTTTAAAAGTACTCAGTAATGTTTATTATTATGTTTCTTTATAAAAAATGTTGAAATATTCTACTACTATTTTAAGTTTATGAGCATTCCTTTATTTAGAAAGCTCTGGGACTTGAGCTTCTGCCCCTAGTGCCCTGTGGGGTCCGGAAAGCACCTGATGAAGAATATATTTGCTTGAACAGAGCCACAGGGGTCCACTACATCTTCCTGGAAGTGGCCAAACACGGGTGCCTCTCCATTGTTTAGTTTAATGTAGGGAAATAATAGGGGTTAACTGGGTTGGTATGAAAGAGCTCAAGGTAGTGTGGTGAGGACCCTGAAGCTGGGGCAGCTCCTGGGGAGGGGGCTGCTAGCCAGAGTCAGGCAGTCTGGCAAGGTGGGCTTTACCTGCTTGTCTGGCCTCGGCCCGAGTTTCGACCCAGAGCTTATCACACTCAGGAGGACGTGGCCCTGTTCTCGGGCCCAGAGCTCACAGGGACTGAGTTATAAAAGCAGAATGCCAAATTATTCATTTTAAAATGAAAAAGAAAGCTGTTCTGTGCATTGGAGAGGCACGCCTGTCTAGCTAGCATGTTTCTCCTTCAAGGCAGGTTAAATGAGAAAACAAATTATTGGAAGGTTACTTGATAAGTACAGAATTGATCATAAAGGGGTTAAGTGATTCAGCTGGTTATGGTATCAGGAACTGTTAGCTTGCTGCACCCATCTCCATAGTCCGGCTCTCCCTGTCAGGTGATCTGTGTGCTTCCGGGAGTCGCACGCACTGGGGCCCCTGGCAGCCCTAGTTGGGTTTGGAATCAGTACTGGCGCCATTTGTTTCTCTGACTATCCTTTTTTTTTAATCGAAGTATAGTTAATTTACAATGTTGTGTTAGGTTCAAGTGTACAGCAAAGTGATTCAGTTACACACACACACATATAACACACACACACACACACACACACGCATATTCTTTTCAGATTCTTTTCCATTATAGGTTATTACAAGATACTGAGTATAGTTCCCTGTGCTATTCAGTAGGTCCTTGTTTACTTATGTTTTGTATAGTAGTTTGTATCTGCTAATCTCAAACTCCTAATTTCTCTCTCTCCCTCTACCTCCCACGATCCCCTCTGGTAACCATAAGTTTGTTTTCTATGTCTGTGAGTAGATTTCTGTTTTGTAAATAAGTTCATTTGTATCATTTTTTTAAGATTCCACATGTAAGTGATATCATATGATATTTGCCTTTCTCTGTCTGACTTAACTTCACTTGGTATGATAATCTCTAGGTCCATCCATGTTGCTGCAAATGGCATTATTTCATTCTTTTTATGGCCGAGTAGTATTTCATTGTATATATGCACCACATCTTCTTTATCCATTCCTCTGTCCATGGACATTTAGGTTGCTTCCGTGTCTTGGCTATTGTAAATAGTGCTGCTATGAACAATAGGGTGCATGTATCTTTTCAAATTCGAGTTTTCTCAGAGTATATGCCCAGGAGCGGGATTGCTGGATCATATGGTAGTTCTATTTTTAGTTTCTAGAGGAACCTCCATACTGTTCTCCATAGTGGCTGCACCAATTTACGTTCCCACCAACAGTGCAAGATGGTTCCCTTTTCTCCACACCCTCTCCACCATTTATTGTTTGTAGACTTTTTGATGATGGCCATTCTGACTGGTGTGAGGTGATACCTCATTGTAATTTTGATGTGCATTTCTCTAATAATTAGTGATGTTGAGCATCTTTTCATGTGCCTGTTGGTCATCTGTATGTCTTCTTTGGTGAAATGACTATTTAGGTCTTCTGCCTCTCACTACCTTTTCTATTAATTTTTGGCTGATGAACTTCCTCCCCATGTCATCCTGATGTATGTTTTAATTTATATTTTGTCTTTCATCAAGGTACAACATGCATATAGTTTTATAAATCTAATAATCATATAGTCCTTATACTGAAAAACAGCATGTCCCTGCCCCACGTCCGCTTCTCCCCTTTGATTCTTACTTTCTGGAAGCAGCCACTTTCAAATCATCGTACCATGATTGTGTTTCCTTCCTTCCTTGTTGATTCTGCTAGTTACCTCCATATTTCTAAACGATATACTTGAATTTCTATTTTTGATTTTTCCATTGAAGATGATGTCTGTGGAAATGACCATTGGTCATTTACTTAAAACCATATTTAACATTTACGTTATTGTGACAATGTAAGTATTCATGGCGAGCTACTAAAATGTACCATTATTATGTTTCCTTCCTCCCTTCCTTTTTTCCTTCCTCCCTCCTTCCCTCCCTGGTATGTATTTTTAATTTTGTCTCCGGAACATATTTCTCCATCCACTCTCGCTCTTTACGTTGGTAAGGGCATTGGAGACCATAACTGCTATGCCTTCGGCACACCTAGCAAAATGAACAATTCATTAATATCCTCTACTGCCCAGCCCATATTCAAATGTCCCTGATTGTCTCAAAGATGTCCTTTTATAGTTGTTTAGTTTGAATAAAGATCTAAATAAAGTCTACAAATTGTATTTGGTTGTTATATTTCCTTACTTATAATCTACAGCACCGCACCACCCCCCCACCCCCCACTTTATTTGTGACATTGATTTGTTGGAGAAATTGGATGTAGAATGCCGCACGTTCTAGTGATTGGCTGATGGCTTCGTCATGGTGCTGTTTAACTTGTTCTTCGATATCTTATAAACTAGTGGTTATTAGATTAGGATTTAGATTTTTTTTAGGCAAAAATATTCTATAGGTAGTGCTGTATACTTCCTATTTTATCATCGTAAGGCAATAATGTCTGGTTGTACCACCTTTAATGGTGATTAAATAGATCAGTGTATTCAGATGGTGGTACTCTGATCATTCCATTGCCAAGTTCCCTATCAACTTTTGACCTAATGGTTCACCTGATGAACATCCATTGATGATTATTGCCTAGATCCATTATTTTATGGAGCACATAACCTATCCTTTTGTTGTGTGATTCTGCTTTGAGCCAAGAAGTGCTGATTACGTAGTTTAACCCCAGAGGGTCATCTTATTTGCCTTATTTCCAAGTCTAGGTTGGGGTCAGGGGGACTTCTCTGTGACCCTCATGTACTATCAAATAAGTGACTAAATTTTCATGAAAGCAACATGCTTATATGTTATATTGGTTACTGTTTTTATTTGGACCTTAGTTGAGCTTTGCTGTTGGCTTAGAAAACATAAACAGAAAAGTGGAAAACTTTGTCAGTCATAGTGAAAAGTAACTGGCAGGAAAAAGATAGTTTTTTTTTTTTTTAAAGAAGTGGAACAAATCAGAGGACTCTGCTTTGGCTCATAATGCCTTTTTTCTCCAGGGTAGGAAAACTCTGAAATCTAATGGGGTCTCTTCTGCCTGTGAGGGAATTGGAGGGAAACTACCAGGACAGACTCTGATGACACACAGTCATTTGAGGACTTTTTGGTTATTGTTTTGTTTTAGTTTTTACTCCACTAGTTTGCTAAGAAGTCTTTCATAAAGATTTTTCCTAAACCCTGTTGCATATGAATTTAGGGCTTTTCCTTTCCTCTGTAATGGGGCCTGGTACCCTTTGATGTGTTTTAGCAGAATTTAGCTTCTAAATACAGTTTGAAACTTAGCTCTACAGTTTGAAACACACACACACGCACACACACACACGTACACACACGTACACACATGCCCTTGACTCTCTCGACTGACAAACGGTATTATTTCTTTACTGCAAGAACCTGTCCTGTAGGAACCAAGTTCAGTGGCAGGATGATACTGTGGAGACACCTTGCATCTCCTTCCTGAAAGGTCGGGATGTGCAGACCTCAGAAGCTTCATGATGAGGGGAAGTTTTCTCCAGTGTCTCTTGGCTGAGGGGCCTGTTTCCATTTTTTCAAAGATCTCCTTTTAAAGACAGGTGAATTCCTGGTGTAAATGTCTGGTCTGTTATTGTAGAAAGATGCAGATTGGTTACCTTTTGAGTGACTCCTGTATTCCAGAGTTTAAGGCCCTCCTCTGAAATATTCTGCAGATCCAAATTTTTACAATACTGGGGCCTCTTCTGCCATTTGGAATAACCTTTTACATAACTTTCAATGACTAAATGATGCCCATCTTTCAAGGCCCAGATCAAATGACACTTGCCCTGAGTCCCCCAGTGAGAAGTCATCTCTCCACATCTTCTAGACTCCTGTAGCTCTCTCTTTTCATCCTTCTCATGACAAGGATTATTTATTTGCTCCCTTTCATTCTAGTTTGTTAACCTACTCATGTTACTTCTCCTTTTTAACAGGAAAATATCAGTCTTATCTTTTTGTTTGGACCATAGTTGGTATTTAAGAAATATTTTATTAACATTTTAAATTTTAATAATTAAATAAATTACTTGAGTAATCTTATTTTGTCAGATATCCAGCTTATATTTCAACTATGCTTCAGAGATCTGTAGGGGAATATGTCAGTCTGATGTAGAGCCAGATTTTTTATTTCAGAAGAGGGAAGGAAAGAATGTGTAGAGGAATTAACATGGAGCTTGGAGATTCAAGACCCACCTGTACCACTTCAGAGCCATTGCTTTAGAGCCATTGGTAGGTATGTCACTAGGGGCCCTACCTGGTAACTTGAAGATCTGTAGCCAAAGTCACCCAAGACTTATTTAAGATTTAGTTCTTTAGAAAGAGGGAAGAAAGGGCTGTATAGATTTATGAGCAGTGGTAGATGGTACAGGGGTGGGGTCTTGGGCTCTCAAAGCCCTGCAAGGTAGTGCAGGCCAGGGCAAGGAGGTCTGGGAGGGTTTCCACTCTAGCTGTGCTGGGAAGGATGAGTGCACAAAGTCCATGGGGTACCTAGATCAGAGAGAAGATGGTGAGGCCTGCGGTGGGATGCCCTAATTATATACTTTATTCTTTAACCTCCTTGCAGTCTTGCCCTGAACCTACCTAGTCCCAGATATGGCTTTCTCTTGCCTCCGCTGTCCTCTCTTGGGAACTCCTTGGCTGAATTAATGAATGGGACCACTTCTGATAAACCATAACCAGCACTTATAATGAGCCTCTCATTAGTAATCGAGGACTACCCTCAGAGAGACCATGGAGGCTCTAACACTGTATAAGATAGTCATCTCTGTAGAGAAAAGAAGTGAAGCCAAGATCCCATTGGACTGGGCATCACAACTTCACAAGCAGCTCATACGTGTTTCAGAAAGACACTGAGACCCAGCTTTCTCATGGTTGTCATTCCTTTACCATCTGTCTGCCTCTCTTTGCGAGGTGTGCTCCCTATCAGGGTCAAGGAATGTAAAGAGCATGGGATTTGGAGTCAGCAGACCTGGGTTTGGGTCCATTTATATGCTGTAAACTATTGGCCACTCACTTTTCCTCTCTGATGTGGAAAGAGATGTAAAACCTACCTTATCACTAGATGGTAAGGAGATTCAGATGAGATTTTATAAAGAATTCTTCCCCATTAACAAGCTATTTCAAAAGCTACATTTTGCCACGGGTAAGAATCAAAGCCATGTTATGGTCTAATGGCTCTTCTTTTTATTAGTGTAAGCAATTCCCTACACCTCTTGGCACCTTGCTTTCCTCTCCTGTGAAATGGGCAAGAATATCGATACTAGTTGTCTAGAGAAGGAACTTACCTGGAGTAGAAAATGTACAAGGTAGACATAGGACTGGTGAGTTACCGTTATGCTGTTTCCAATACTACCGATTTCATCTCTTCCAACAGGATTTAGAATGCCATAATAGTTTTCTTGGTGTCATGCTTGAATTTGATGTATCTGGTTGAAAGAGTGGTTTTGGAGTCACATAGGCATAGCTGCTTGCTGTAAGCTAGGCACGTTATTAAATACATTTATCCTTAAGGTGGAAGAATAATGTCACCTACCTCATAGGATTGCAATGAGGACTGAGGAGGTTATGTAAATAGGGCATTGAGTGAGGTATTTGGCACCCAGTGGGGACTCAGCCCTGGACTATATATTGCTCTTCAGTTTTTACCTTCATCAAATAGCATTTATTAAAAATTCCAAATAAGGCTTGGTACTAGGTGCTTTTACTTTAAATAATAGGGTGCTAAGGGAAGGTCAGGTTAGGGTGAAAGGGCTGAGGGAGACCATTTGTATTTGTTTGTTTGTTTTATAATAAACAGTAGTAATATCTCCTCTCCTTCCCCGGTCCTGAGCCTGCTGAGTCACTGTTCCAGCCTCTCGTCCCCATGATCTCTGGCTGTGTCTATGGAATACAGCAAAACCCACAAGAAACCAGCACTAATAAATGGCAGATCATTTTGAGGGATTTTTGTTTGCGTTCCTGTGCTTGCTCTCCTGGCGAGATAGGAAACCTTTAATAAGACTTTTCCTAAATTATGCTGCATGTGAAATGTGGATTTTTTTTTTCCCCTCTGTTCTCCTAACAAATGACCATTTCATGAGGTTTCTTTTCATTTTTTTTCCGTCTTCTTTCCTGCTTCTCAGTACATTCCACAAAGAGCTTATTCCTCTGCTGGTTACTGATTGATGGTTCTACTCTATGTGCCCTTTAATTTTGCAATAAACCAACAAGGAGTTGAGACCACAAACTTAAAAGAGGATTGACTTATTTATTTGAGTGGATTCACTGGAGCGACGGCAGGTTTAGTCATTTCAGTGTGGTCCTGGGGAGGGCAGGAGGAGTCCATGAGAAGGAACACTGTGTTCTCAATAACCAGACAGAAGAGAGCTTGCTTGGCCTCCCATTCCTGGGCCCGCGTTCTCAGCAGTGATCCCTCCCAGGCCTTGATGGGAGCAGGAAGTCTTCCACGAGACTCGCCCACAGCTCCAGGATCCTGAATTCAGTGGGACTCCAGATATATGGAAATGACAGCCACCACCCACGGGTCCTGTGTCCTTCTTTGCAAAAGGATCATGATGCACCTTAAAGGGCTGCAGGAATAGCCACAAACCTGCCGAGGTCACCAGTCCTTTCAGGCCTAGCCTCTTGGCTGGATGACTTCAAAGACCCAGAACAAACCTCTGCCCCTACTACCTCCATCCCAGCTGTGTCCTCACCGTAAAACTGGGGCCTCCAGGATGCAGAGGCACTAATACACTTCATGAATTGATTACCAAACATGTTAAGAATCAGTTCGTTGTTTCTCACTTAGTACCACCCTGGCATGGAGTAACCAGTCTGAAAATAGATGCAAACATCATTTCAAGTAGGAAAATAACAAACTTCTTTTTTTTTTTTTTAATTATTTATTTTTGGCTGCATTGGGTCTTCATTGCTGTGTGCGGGCTTTCTCTAGTTGCAGCGAGCGGCGGCTACTCTTTGTTGTGGTGCGCGGGCTTCTTATTGCGGTGGCTTCTCTTGTTGCAGAGCACGGGCTCTAGGCACGCAGGCTTCAGTAGTTGTGGCACACGGGCTCTGTAGTTGTGGCTTTTGGGCTCTAGAGCGCAGGCTCAGTAGTTGTGGTGCACGGGCTTAGTTGCTCCGCGGCATGTGGGATCTTCCCGGACCAGGGCTGGAACCCGTGTCCCCTGCATTGGCAGGCGGATCCCCAACCACTGTGCCACCAGGGAAGCCCTAACAAACTTCTTGAATGACTCACATGGATCCTCAGTAAACTAAAGATAGCCCTTGTAGGGTATTTAAAAACATAAACTATAATGGAAAAGAATCCAGAAAAGAATATGTATATAACTGAATCACTTTGCTGTACACCAGAAACTAACACAACATTGTCAGTCAACTATACTTCAATTTAAAAAAAAAATGAAGAAAGTAAAAAAAAAACAACCATAGATACTATTATCATTTAGATTTAAGGATTGCTCCATACCCAGTGCTGCTCTCTACGAGTTGAAGTGAAGCTGGAAAGACAAATGCCTAAATGGAATTTGTCCCAGCTGTGAACTCCTATTCTAGATCCCGATGTTGTTTGTGGCTCTACCACTTTTAACCAGCTAACTGCCTGTTCTTATTCTGCTCTTATGTGGCAACCTTTCTTCTGAAACTCTTGTCATCACATTTTAGCAGAAGTGAAAATATTAGCAAAGGGGTTAGTGGCCAAGACAGAAATAGACTCCAGGAGTCTGTGTCCTTTCTCTTGCCATACCTGCTAGAGCATGGTTCCTCCCTGGCCTGAAGACTCAATGTTTCCAACTCTACCAGACAGCAATCTAACAGTCAACTGGTTTCTTCTTGCTACTGAAAGTTTGTCTTATTCTTAAATGTTTTGAACAGTTTTCCTTTACATGTGATTTTGCATTAAACAGCACAGAACTTGGTCAGTCTGATGTCAGCAAATGCCTTGCTCTGAAGAAATTAATCAACACAGATCCACAAGGCTGTGAGTTTTCACGTTGAGAGCCTTTTATGTGGTGGAACCAGTGTAGGCTACAGGGCCAGACAGATCTGGTTTGAATCTGGCTCTTCTACGTGCTATTTGGTCTGAGAAAATTGCTCAACTTCTGTAAACCTCAGTTTCCTCATCTTCAAAATGAAGATAATAATGTTTACTCCACTGAGGTGTGAGGATGAAATGAGCTAATGTATGTAAAGTACTTGGTACAGGGTCTGATACATAGGAAGTGCTCAGTAGATGTTAGTTTCCCCCCTTCTCCCTTCCCTCCTTTAGAAACACATAAAATCTCATAACATTTACACTGTAGGTAGAAAGATAAGAATAACACAGATGACATAACTAGAGAAAAATTCTCGTACTGAATTACTTGGTACTGATTCTAGAGTGGGAATATCCAGAACTGAGAAGTCAGTGGCAGCCAGCATAGTTAGGAAACATTTCATGGAAGAGGTAAGATTTGAACTGGCCCCGGAAAGGTGGAAACTTAAAGAAGAGTAAAGGAGGATATTTCAGACTTGGGGCACTTAGCCCGAGTGAGCGAACCACGAGAGATACAGAGATAGAATATAGAGGTCTCAAGCCTCAGTTTTTTCACTGGGAAAACTGAAGTGGATAGAATAAAGAGCTAATATTTATTAGGCACCTGTTAGGTATTAGGCACTGTCTTAAGTGCTTTATATGCCAACTCATTTATCCCCACAATAGCTATGATTGTTGTCCCAATTACAGAGTTGAAGAAAGGCAGAGAGAGATTAAGTATCCTACCTGATGAAACTATCCAGCCAGTAGGTGGTAGAACTGAGATAGAAACACAGGAGGTTTGACTGCAGAGCCCACCCTTCTAACACACAACAGGTGCCTCAGTTATTTTTCAGCTTCCCTCACTACGTAGTTAGGGTCAGCTAAGACCGTTCTGTGAACAAACTCTGAAAAATATGAAGTATCATACTCGTGGAAAATGGCATGATCGTTCTTGTTAATGACGTCAGATGAGAGGTGAACATGATGATAGGTGAACAACTGAAAGTGAGGAAGGAAGGATTTCAGGATGGCACTCACGTGATATTGGGCAAGTTTAGCAGCACATGTGCCTCACCATCCTCTGTAGCAACTCGGAGGTCTGACACCACCTCACATTTCCTCTTGGGTCGGTGCTCCAGGTGGCCAGTCCCAAGCCACCAGAGTGGGTATTGGAGACTGCAAACCTATTTGTCATCTGGCACTGAGTGTGATCTGCCCCTGGCCAGGGTATCTGTTTTATGGGCCTATAGCCTGTGATCGGTAGTTGGCTTGTTAGTGGCCATGATGGGAGACCTCCACTCCAAGGGCATTGCCATGGAAGGAAGTCCGTTCCTACTCACCATGTAAATATTTAGCCGTTTTAATGTATTTGTTCTGGGCCTATTCTTCTTGTGTCTCTCCTATGTTGACTCTGTTTAATCGAAGTTGATTATTGTTTGCTTTTATTGATATCATGTATTTAAGTATAGACCTAGACAACATTGCTTCAGCTCCCAACCTCCCCCCACCTTTTGTTTTTAAATAACACCTTACACAATATCCCTTCCTTGAGGACGTCAAATAAATAGTTTTGTTCAAAAGCATATCTGATGAGGCTGCTGCCTTGGAAATTTGTTCCTAGGCAGACCTTTTGACCTCCTTTTGAACAGATAGTGAGTGACCTTTGCTCCCATTTTATGCCACAGATTCACTCTGGAGATAGAGTTGAATGCACACATCCAGTGACTGAGTTTGGAGAGCCCTTGGTTAGGCTGCCATTTGCCTCCGTGAAATAGAGAAACAAGGAGTCAGACCACTGTTGGCGCATCCCCCTTTGGAGGTTTCTCAGAGGCCCCTCTGGGCTTCAGCTCCGCCCTCCTGTGAGCCACTAACAGTGTGGTGGGGCTGGAGAGTAGCCAGGTCGGTGTTTATCAGGCTGGACTCCCCCAAGAACCATATTTTCAGATTCCCAGGGAGCAAGTGACTCAACAGAAGTGTTTTCTTGGTCTCGAATGAGTCTAAGGAGGGGAAATCAGTTAATAGCAGCCGTCTGTGATGGACAGATCACAAAGCTGTGTCTTTCTAATCCTCTTTGCAAATCAAAGGGAGGGGAATCCCCAGAGGCCAGGCGTACACGTGAATAGAAAGCACCACCAAGTAACAAAAACACCTAAAAAGGTCAGCAGAAACTCAGGGGGTTGCTGGAAATTCACCTCCCCTGCCTTTTTGTGGGGCTCAGTGGGCAGTAAGGGTGTGGGCGAAGACAACCAAACAAACTGTACACAGAAGCCACTAGGCCACGGGAAAGGTACAGTGCAGTGAAGGGTGGTAGGAACGTTTCTTCCATGTCCGTGAACCTCAGAGTCATCTGACAATTGGCCTTGTTCTTTTCCAAGCCCTGGCTGACCAGAGACTTTTTTGTCCCCGTGCTAACTGCAGAACTGCCCACAGTTGGAGTATGCACCATTTGAAGCCACTGTGAGTGCACGGTCGCAGTTCACCAGTGGTGCGTGTTGTTTCCTGCAGTGGGCCTCACATCACTGACAGGATGCCGCCGAGGTTGGGTTGAAGGTGGAAACAGCACACCAGCCTGCTGTTTGTGGCCCCATTACAGCTGTCGCCCCATCTGAGGCCCGGAACCAACACGTGTTAACCTCAGCCCCACTGGGGCCAGTGGAACAGCGAGCCGACAGTGGAACCTGAGCGCTTCACGCCTACATCTACGGCACAATAGCTGCTGGCCCAGGGTTTCCACTACATCCTCTTGCATGCGTACCCCGGGAGAAGTAGGCCAAGGAGAAAGCCACCCTGTGGTGCCGCGCTGTTTGCTTGTGTGTTTCTTTTGGCCAAAATGGCAGACACAGTTCTACCTCAATGCATTGTCTCTAAACGGTGGCCGAGGCAATGGCTACAATGAGGTGGAAGCAGTATTATTATCCATCCCTTTGTGATTGAGTGAGTGTGTATTTGTGCAAAGCCGAGGAGATTCTTTTCTCTTCCTCCATCTATGTTGCCTCATACTGGGCCAATATCTTCTTTAAGGACTCTCCTACTAGCTTTACCTGTGAATTTCACAATGAAATCTACAACAGAGGTTTGTTTCTTCAGGTCTGTTATAAGAGGTGTGGATTTTATCAAGATTGAAAGTATCCTCACCATAAACACAAAATTATTTAAAGTTATCTCCCTTATTCTTTTTTCCCCTCCTATCTTCCTCAGGCACTGCCAATTGGTTCTATGTAGGATGGATTTCCTAAGGTTGGACATGATGAGAATCAATGATAGTGGTGGAATTTTAAGTACAACACTAATACTAACGTGGTTTGAAACATTTTTCATAGAGGGCTGCTACCTTTATGGTCATAATACACTCATTTTCTTCATGTCTTTTATGGACTCACTCTTAGGTACGGAGAGGTTAGGAGCCTTTCCCAAAATTGCACAGCAGGTTAGTGACAGAGCCAGAAATAAAAGGCAGGCTTCCTAACTTCCACAATAATGTTTTCTTCAAGCCAAATTGAAGTTTGGTCCTTTTACCACAAATATTTCGAAAGGAAAATCCCCCATAGCCTTTCAGATTTTCCCAGAAAACAGTTGTCACGCAGACCTTCAAGATGGCAATAGCAGGCTGGAATACTAAACCCCTATCAGTTCTTTATTCTAGAGCTGACAGTTGATATTCTCTGGGCTGAAGCTAAAGAAAAACGGTTTTTTTTTTCATAATGGAATGATTTATAATTTTCCAGAGCTTGGCAAAACTAAGCCAGTGAATAGGAAAACCAGATTTGTGATACTCAGACTCCAAAATATTTGGTCTGACTTTTCCTCAAATATTGGATATTTCCTTTCAAAGCTGGAAGTGACCGGAAGGGAGGAGGTGGGGAATAGTCAGGGGAGAGGTGTGAGTCTGCGAGTATAGCTGTCTACACCTGCTTTTGGGGGGGAGTTACCCTGTTCCCACACTGCACCCAGAGCACCCCTCTCGCTCTTCTTGGCCTTCTACCTCTGCCTCTCGCCCTCGCCTGTTTTCTTCTCCCCATCCCCCATTTCCCTCCGACTCCCGCTCCCGGCTCCTATTCAGCAGATGGGTTGGGGCAGACACCGTCATGGTTGGGAAGCATGAGGAGAGGATGGTGAAAACCACTCCAGGGCCTTTCTCTCAAGCCTTGGTGATGAAAGGACTCAATGAACCTTACCAATTTCTCACAGGAAAATTCCGGCCTCTGTCTCCTTAAGAGCAAGACATTCAGTAACCCTTAACCGAACCAGGATTAAAACTCAGAATTTCTGACTTATTCAAGGCCTGTGTTTAGATAGAAAGGCTCCATCCCTGTCGTACCTGGCAATTAGGATCATTTTAGATACCAAAAGTAACATTTTAAAAAAGTGTACCTTAAGCAGATAGATCGTTTTTTTTATACTGAAATAATATTGGTATAAAAATAAGATCTTACGGAAAAATCCAAACAAACTTTTTGGCCAACCCAATAATAATAACTATGCCTTCAAAACCTATGAAAAGCAGAGCCCTGTCATATTGTTTTTTTTCGTATTTGGAGAAAGGTTTGGTTACAGTCACTTTATTTTTTTTCATTGAAGTGTAGTTGATTTACAATATTGTGTTAGTTTCAGGTGTACAGCAAAGCGTTATACATCTATATATGTGCATACATGTATATTCTTTTACAAAAAGTTCTGTTCCATTACAGTTCAGAGCCCTGTCAATCTGAGAGTGCTAGATTTGACAGCAGGTAGGCAGTTTGTGGGCAGAGGCAGCCCTGAGGTCTCTCTCTGTCACTCAACTTTCTCTGCCTGGCCAGGTTATCCAGTGGGCTGCCTGTTTCCTTGGGAGCTGTGAGTATCAGGACAATCACCGCACCTACCCCTTCAGGCCTAGTTAAAGTGGTCTTGAGACTTCTCTGATTCTCTGTGTTAGGCTGTAGCAGGTTTCTAGCAGGGAATGGGCGGGAGGGAGGAGAAAGCAGACGTCCTTCTGGGCATAAAAATGCCCCCGAGATGCCTGAGGTTGCCTCATGATTCCTCTAGCCCAGGAATCCTTAAACTCTGTCGCACCAAGAACATGAAGAGCTTTAGTTTTCAAGCCTCCTATGGGTTTCGGAAGTGACAAGCCACATGCATCTGAAGCCACCGAAAGCCACTAAAAAGACTGGCAGAATTCAGCTAGGATTGCCTCAAATGCTTGACACTTTCATAGAAGCTGAAGCTACTTGGTTTATGGTTATTTATTAACGTCAGAGTATGAAAGGACTCTTGTCACAAGATTGGGCTTATTACAATGTAGCATTTTCATAATCTTTTAATGTATTTCTAGGTGTTAGATCCCTTTGTTCGTTACTTATATTAGATTGAGTTCTGGAGACCAGGGCATCAAGGCCTGGACCTGCCCGTGGCTCTGGGCAGAGAGTTCCTGGCTCTCCTTTCCTCTGCCCAGTGCTGTCTTAGGAGGGAGAGTGGGCAGGGAGGCCTGCAGACCCCCTTTCTTATCTAGACTATTAATCTCAGGCAGATGACTCTAGTTCACTCCCTGGAAAGCGGGGATTATAAAATTTACCTCTCATCTGCCCCCACAGAAAGCTGAATGAGGGCATGTGCCATATTCTTAGGTCCTTAAAAGAATCTGACTTATAAATATTGAGTTATTGTTTTGTTGACCATGAATCTCTCTTCTGCTGACCGAACAGGGCCAGATATCCCATTCCAACTTATTCTATTCCTGATTGACCACAAACTCCCTCTTTGTCACCTCCCAAGGGTCAAATAAAAGGAGGCTCTTTATCAAAAGCTGGACCCTTAGGCCTGACAGTTCCCCACTTTGATTTCTCCAGGGCTGTCCCACTTTCTCTTCTCTCCACCATTTTCCACTGGGCTGGAATATACTAAGTGGCTGCTCATGGAGCTCCCAACAGAGATTCTTCTTTAATACTTCAATGTAGGGTAGATCAGACTAGACGCATACAGAGACCCCTTAAGGCAGGATTTACTTTGGACCAGGAGCAGGAGGCATGCATGGGGTGTGGGTATAGCCTAAATTAGTCTGGTCCTAGAGTAGCTGAAGAAAGATGTGCCAGCTGAAGGCAGGTGGTCCACAATGGACACAGAGATTAGTGGAGAGTCAGGCTCAATTGGTCAGTGGACTCCAGCTCACCAGTCCCCTGACCCTGGAGGCTGACACTTCTTCCGACCAGTGTATTCTGCTCCTTCCCCCTTAACCTCTAGCTATTTGCTTTCGGAAGCTGCCTTTTTGATACTTAGTGGAAAAGAGTCATATGTTTTTGTTTGTTTGTGTGTTGGCTAGGTTTTCATCCCCAGGACCTTCTGCCTTCTGACCAAAATGACATTCATTCCCAACCATCTGCCTTACTAGTTCTTCTGGTCTTTAACTGCTTCCTGTTTTCCCATCTCCTCTCTAGCTTATAAGAGAAGCCCTGCTCTCTCTGAAGGCAGGGCCTATTAGGTTATTTATGAATCTGTACTCTGAAGTTTCTTCTTCTTTGAGAGCTTCATTGTTCCCTTGAACTGAGCTTAGGTGTTGAACTACAGTACACAGAAGGGTCGAGTAGGATGCATTTAGGGAAGTTGAATGATGCAAGGGAAACTTAGAACCCAGGGGCAAACTTAGGATTCCCCCCCCCCATTTTGCCTTGGAAGGGGAGCACTAAAAATGAGACTCAAGGTATATGTGACATGATATGAGGAGTCATTTCCTATTCATGTGTACCTGAAGCATCCTACAACCTGCCAGCTTTGCAAGGAAGCCCTGGGAGTAAGTGGTCTCCCCATATACAAAGTTGCATACAAAGCCCAATGTAGAGGGCTGCCTGTTTCCCCTCAGTAGGTAGATGGTCTTCTCTTGCCTGAAGAGTAAACTAAGCTGAATTCCATTTTCTCCTGGCTTCAGATGTAAAGATGTAATCACTACCATCAAAAAAACAAAAGCAAAATTTCCCTAGTCCAAGAATCTCACTCCAGCCTTTGGATTTGAAATTGATGGTAGTAGCAGGAAGGGGGATGGGGTGTGTTGTATGTTTTTTTAAAAATGGGATTTATTTATTTATTTATTTATGTATTTATGGCTGTATTGGGTCTTCGTTTCTGTGCGAGGGCTTTCTCTAGTTGCGGCAAGCGGGGACCACTCTTCATTGCGGTGTGCGGGCCTCTCACTATCGCGGCCTCTCTTGTTGTGGAGCACAGGCTCCAGATGCGCAGGCTCGGTAATTGTGGCTCACAGGCCTAGTTGCTCCGCAGCATGTGGGATCTTCCCAAACCAGGGCTCGAACCCGTGTCCCCTGCATTGGCAGGCAGATTCTCAACCACTGCGCCACCAGGGAAGCCCCTGTATGTTTTTAATAAGTCATACTTTTAGAGAAATGGCAAAAATAGCATGCACTTTCAATTAAATTTTTATGCGTTTTGAGCATATCACCGGCAAATATTTGTTCTTTGTCATCAGTGTACTATATGTTGTACAAAAGGGAATCAGGCATGGGTTTTCTTTCTAAACAAGCAAGGTGTAAAATCAGCAACGACAATGATGGAGGTTAACATTTAAGCATTTCCCATTGGCCAGGCACTATGCTCAGGACTTTATATGCTTTATCCAGTTTAATCCTCAAAACCCTGTGAGTTAAGAATTATACCCAGAGAAGCAGCCGCATAGCACAGGGAGATCAGCTCCGTGCTTTGTGACCACCTAGAGGGGTGCGATGGGGAGGGTGGGAGGGAGGGAGATGCATGAGGGAAGAGAAATGGGAACATATTGTATATGTATAACTGATTCACTTTGTTATAAAGCAGAAGCTAACACACCATTGTAAGGCAATTATACTTCAATAAAGATGTTTAAAAAAAAAAAAAAAAAAAAAAGAATTATACCCAGAGAGTTGTGAAACTTGCTCAACATCACATAGTTAGTAAGTGGTGGAACCCAGGATCTGAACTCATGTTTGTTTGACTCCAAAGCCCTCAGCCTAATCATTGTGCACACTGCTCTTGCACAAATTTAGTACCAAGTGTCGGAAGCCTTCATCTTTCCAGTGGAGCAAAGCAGCCCGAAAGACCCTCTAAAGTGTCAGTCAGAACTCATTTTCAGAAAGCAGATAGCGTTAAGACTCTGTTTATAACGTGTAATAGTATTTGATAAGTTATTTTAGGAGTGTAGTTTTCACGTCTCCAGTTTGCCTCAGAGGACAACACATCTATAGGCTTCTGCCCAAGTCATGATTATTTGTAATCAATGCTATTTGGAAATATTTCCATTTTATCATTTTGCTGACCACAGATTTAGAAAATCACAACAATTCAGCAAGAGCAACCCCCTGAGTTTGGTTGCTATGTATCCCTTCAGCAATTTGGCTTTCAGACTCAATAAAAAGGGAGTGGATTATTAGCAAAACCACTTAGGAGCTTGTTCTTTTGCCATTGGAGAGTGCAAATGGTTTCTTCTCCATCTACTCTTGCAATTGGAAGTGGCACTGGGGGTGGGTATCTTTGGAGGCACATCTGTAGTTTGGTTTTAGGCTCAGCAGGGTATCATCTTATTAGCTATGTACAATAAAGCCATCATCTCAGTATAAGTTTCCATTGTAGGACCAGGGAAATAACAATACAATTGAGAAAAATTGGTCTGAATATCTTAGTAAATGTCTTATCTTTTAACTTGCAAGTTTCTAGAGAAGGCACACAGAGCCTTCACCTCTTTATTTTCCCCTGTGTACATGGTGACATGCTTTGCATGGTTGGTATTCAATAATTATTTTTCTCATTACTGTTACTATATCACTAGTGTTCTCGTCATTTTCACCAAACCACCTTTTAGAAGAATTCCCCCCAAAATAGAGCTTACATGTCTAGATCTCCTGAAGCTTCACTTTTTTTTTTTTTTTAAACTATGACAGATACATTATTTTCTTCACTGGTAGAAAAATCACGTGGTATTCTCAAAACAATGCCGGTTTCTTACTGGCCTTGCTTTAAATAATTACTATCGTTTTCTTACTGAGATTTTTACACAAATTCTTTGCAACTAAGTAAAGCTTAGGAAGGACTAAGACCGGTGGAAATGATCAGGTACTGAAGTATATCCTGATGTAGAAAATTGTGATTTCATGTTCTGTTGTTAGATCCAATTATCTGAAGCATGTGGTATATACTTTATTAGTAATTTATTAACCTATATAACATTCTTCTGAAGGAAATAATAGCAACAACAATGGCTTACATTTACTGGATATTTATCACGTGCCAGACACTATATTAAATACCTTACATTGATTATCTCATTCAATTCTCATAACAGTTCTATAAGATAGGTGTTATTTTACCTATGAATAGATGAAGCTCAAAGATTCAAGTAACTTTCCCAAAGTTCACAGTGTCACAGTCAGAATTTGAACCCAGTTTTATTGAACTCCAAAGCCTGTACCCTATATAATAAAGAGGAAAATGAACATAATTCCTTATTCTGGCTCCTGAATATGAGTATTTATTTCTTAAAAGAGCAGGCTATTATTTGGCCATTTCCAGCCATTTTAATTGAAAGACTTATCATATGTGATTCTTACCAGTCCAGATGAAAATGAGCAATACAAAAGAATAGGAAGGATAGGATTAGCAAATACTCAGTGGAATACTGCAATATCCGGTCATCACTGCAGAGTAGCTGGGGATTCACACGAGCCTAGTTGACACACAAAGACCTTGGACAGGCTGTCTTTGTTAATAGAGTACTTCATTTCTTTACCTGACCCTGCCATCGTGCTCCCCTCTCAGCCCCCAATTAAGCTGCCATTGGCATAGGATTTATAACGTGTCATTGGTCCATTCAAGAGACAGTGACAGAGGTGTGGCTGAAAAGCTGGACAATAAAGAATGGAGACAATTTCCATTTCTGCTCCAATCAGGGTGGCAGCAAAACCACAGCTGACCCTTGGGACAGACCACGACGATTTGGCTAGTTGCATATTCCAGGTACCAAATGCCTAGTTTTTCAGAAGTTACGTTTCCTCTGAGGTACCAAGATGGTTCACCAAGATGCCCACGATGGGAACACCTCAAATCTTGGGAAATGATTGTGACGTTAGTCTTGCTGCAGTTTTCCAGGAGAGAATCTGTGTTTTGTTCTTCCTTTAGGTTTCTAAACAATAGAGTAAATTTTATAAATGAGGATTTTTAAGGAAAAGAATAATTTCTTGATGGAACCACATGTAAAAATATTGTGTGGAAATAAATCATGTGGATTAGGTAATTTTACAGTCCTTTCTAGGAACGTTAAATGTTATGAACTTTATTTTGTATAGGTTGGATTCTATTAATTTGTGTTTTAAATACATAGTGAGACTTTGGAATTCTTTTGTTAGAATTCGACTTACTGAAAAGAAGAAGAGTGCTATTCCTTTAGAGATGAATTTTATTCTAATTTCACAAATTTGGAAATAAAATTCTGACTTTCTAGTTAACAAGGGAAGAAGCCCCAGGCATCCAGATGTTAAATTATTGCTTTTCTTCGGTGCTAGTCATATTGTATGTTGTGAATATAATTTAAAAATGATAAAATGTGCACGTATTCATCTTAATTCTCTGGTTGGCCTTCTATTATTCAGGTAATATGGCGACACTTCTCTGTCCCAATTTACTCAACATTTACAAAGAATTGATTAGTGGTTTAAGCTCTGAAAAAAGTCAGTCTGTTTCCTCGGTCTTCTGTGATTTGAGTGACCTAGAGGCTTTGCCAGATAGTTCTGGCCTAAAGATAAAACTGATGAAAGTCAGAGCTGGGGTTTTCCTACCTGCGTACTTATCAGTCTTCCCCTAAACCACAGCCTTTTGATAGCTCTAATAATTAATTTGGTCTTCTCTCTTCTCCCTTCCCTCCGCCTTCTCCTTGTCTGTTCACAGGTTATCTTGACGAATCAAATTACAACCCATCTGAGTGGAGCCCTAGCTTCTCAGGCAGACCTGGTGTCTCCAGCTGATGATTTGTCCCTGTCTGAAGGTAAGGGATCTGTCTTAGAGGGGCTGAAACTTGACACTGACATACAGCTCCGCCACCGCCTCTCTGCCTTCTGCTGAGAACTGAGACACACAGCTAACAGGCCCTGGCCAGTGAACCCAG
This sequence comes from Balaenoptera ricei, assembly GCF_028023285.1. Classification (NCBI taxonomy): domain Eukaryota; kingdom Metazoa; phylum Chordata; class Mammalia; order Artiodactyla; family Balaenopteridae; genus Balaenoptera; species Balaenoptera ricei. The sequence goes on from NC_082640.1 coordinate 154,622,464, forward strand.
CCGGAGCCTGGTGATATAGGCTTGGCCACCTTTCCTGGCATCTGATCCCTTATATTTGGAGAGTGTGTTTGCTCTGTCTCTATAAGTGAGCTTCCTTTCTCACCTGAGTGAATCATCTTCACAGGCGTCTATCACCTCCACCGAAGGCTCGTCACTCCTCTGTAGGTTCTTTTGGGTCCCTCAGTATGAGAGCTGGTGAACTGCTAAATGACTTTGTTTTTGAGACTGATGCGGAAATGTTGGCTTTACCCATGGTCCCACAGCAATTTAACATTTTGTTTGTGCTGGGTACTTTTGGACTGGCTAAAAGTGTACACCAGGATCATGTACTGGAGATGTGGCGTTCCCAATCAGCTTTACAGAAGGATTAAGAAAAACTAGCCACGTTGGTAAATCTGCAAAATTTTCTCCACCCTCCCATGCTAGCAAAGGTCAGACTGGCTCTGGTTTATGTAGCTAGGGGAATTACACCACTGAGCCAGTGGGTGGTTTCTAGTTTTACTGAAAGTTCTTACTTGACATTTCTGAGTTCTGGTAGTTGTAGTCTGATTTCTTTCAGGGCAGAATGCTGTGGGCCTGGGTGGATGAGCATAGCTGTTCCAGGCCCCTCTGCACTTTCCATTTTCTGAGAGTTATTCGTGATGGAATATATGTGACCTCTAGGGCTAGCAAGGCTCCTAACTGCCCAGGTGGTTTTCCATGGATTGGCCTTGGTTTATGGTCTCAAAAATTGCAAGGAGCACATCCCTGCTTCTCAGCAGTGTTTTTCAGAGTGAACACGAATTACTTATTTATAACAACTGTAGAGTGCTCTGTGTACCCTATTTCCACACTCAGTGATGCATTGTCTTTCCCGCTGAAAAGCTGAATCGTCAATTTTCGTTCCCTCCAGACACTTCTTTCATCATCAAGTCTACTTGGTTGTCCTTTCCAAATATATCTGTCCCCTCTTTTTTGTAAGTTGTATTGTGATCAGCTGACTTATTAAAAACTCACACTTGGATTATGTTAATACATTCCAAAATGGCCTTCCCAACTCCAGCCTCTACCACGTGCATCTTACACTACCAAATTAAACTTCCGCATTTCTGGCTTCACTGTGTCACTGTGTCACTCTCCTACTCAGGAATCTTGAAATTGTTTTAGCCCATTTCCTGAGAATGGGCAAAAATCAACAAGCTGATTTTAAAATATTCAGGAATTTGTGGCTTGTTAGCTTGCAGTCAACCAGGGTGGAAGTATTTACACCATGGAAATCAGCAAATGCTGAAAATCAGGGTTTTTTTCTTTTCTCTTGTGTGGATCAGTTTCCCCAAAAATACGCTAGATTAAGTTGATGCTTCTTAACTCTTTGTCCTTTCTTTCCTCTTCACCCTCTGTGAAACTCCTCCAGCAAGTATGCTGACCTTCTGCCTGCTCTCCTGAGCCCTGGCTCCGTGCCTCTGCAGACAGCTCACCCTGTTAGAACAGCATTTCCCTTTTTCACTCCTACCTCTTCTTTTCTTCCCAAATCCCCCCACTCCTTCGAGGTTTATTTAAAGACCACCTCTTCACGTATGGACACCAAGGGGGGAAAATGGTGGTGGGGGGGTTGGTGGTGTGATGAACTGGGAGATTGGGGTTGACATATATACGCTAATATGTATAAAATGGATAACTAATAAGAACCTGCTGTATAAAAAATAAATAAAATAAAATTCAAAAAACAAAAGACCACCTCTTCCACAAAACCTCCTTGCCTGTTCCAGTCTGCCTTGGTCTCACTCTCTCTTCTTCCTCTGTGGCCCTTCTACCAGATCAGCAATAGACAGAAAAGATTAAAAAAAAAAAAAATTAACTTTTCATGGTTTCCCCACCAGATTAAGGCCACAGACTCTCTTGTATTCTTTTTGTATCCATGTTGTGCCTGAGTGACCAGCAAAGTTCTAGGCACATAGTAGGCAGTAAATAAATGCTGAACCAATACCATAGTAAATGCTTTGTAACAACAGTGAACCATGAGAATCACATAAAGACCTATGAACGTGATTAAAAATTATTATTATAAGTATTACACACATACACATTTATTCAGTTCCAAGGAGGAGACCAGATGAGAATATCTTGTTTCCTTATCTGAAAACCAATAAGTAAGAGTACTTTTCTTTGTCCTGGCTTCCTGGTTTATCTCAAGCAAAGAAGAGGAGCAAAACAGATATAAAGGAAATTGCTTTGTGGCTGCAGTGTAACCGCTTCAAAAAAATGGCAAAGTCCTGTTCATGGCCAAGGGAGAGCTACCAGCTCATCCGTAGACAACTTTTTCTTATTATGAAACCCAAGGGAGAATGGAAGCAGTTGAGTTTTCTAGATCTTTTCCTTCCATAGCTAAGCAGATAAAGAGTCTATAGAATTTTTTTTTCTGAAGCCTATAATGAAATTCCTTACCAGTGAATGAAAAAAAAAATTTTTCTTAGAACACTTATACCTATTCAAATATATTGCAGTGGTTGTTAATGTTGCTATGATTAAAATGTATAAATCTCTCTGTTGTTGTTGTAAGCATGCGTTGTATCATCAGCTTTGCCCTTGTGTTATTAACTCTGTGATCTTGGGCAGCTCTTTTAATCACTTTGGGCCTCAGTTTTTTCTGTTAAAATGACAGATTGGTTGAATATAAGATGGCTGAAGTCTTTTCTAGCTCTAACTCTGTAAGATTGTGATGTGGGTCTGAAGGTCAGGAGCGTTCACTCGGTGATGGGGTTTTAAAATTCTGATTTACAGGGTGGGAAGAGTGACCTTGTCGTCCTAGATTAAACATAATGGAAAGGATCCTCGGAAATCTTAGCACTGATACATCGGCATACCTCTAACAGCCCCCTCTCCCCACACTGCTGTCTCTCTCTCTCTCTCTCTCTGTGAACACTTCTGGGCTTGTCTGTCTGTCTCTTGCTCTCTCTACCTCTCTGCCACACAAACACGTACACGAGAAGTGTGTGCAAGCCGGTGAGAGTGAGAAACACACTGTGATGGGCTGAGCCCAAGGCTCACCCTGTCCTGTAATAGATTTCAGCTGCAAGAGCAGAGGGCATGGCTTAAACAGCGCTCCCTTGAAAACAGTTGCGGGGTGAGAACAAGCGACCGAGAGCAGCCAGTGAGAAAATGATCTGAGTTGACCCGAGAGAAGTACCCAGCAGGGACTGATGCGGGGAAATGAAGTTCCTTCTTCTCTGACTCAGAGCAGGGGATACGAGTGACCTGGCCCAACTGAGAGATCTCTTCCACACCAGCGGATCCTGTACTATTAATATCTGCCAGCTGCAGGCCCAGAGCATCCCCCTGCTGAGATCAAAAGAGTTCCTATCTTAGCTGGAACAAGGTCATCTGCACAGGGCTGTAAAAGCGAGCCCTGGCTGGCTGCGGGGACCTCGACGGGGGAGGAGAAGGCAGGAGATGGGGAGGTGTTCTCTCACGCTCCTTTAATCTCGGCTGACCAGCTGTTGCCCTCCCAGTGTTTGTAAAGTTGAGAGTTCTTTGTTTTTGTGTTGCTGGGGCTTTTTTTCCTTATTAAATTTGTGCCTGGGTTGTTGCTTGGATTATGTAGACCCACGTTCACTGCTAGGGTCCACGGTCTGATTCCCTTTGAGGATTCATTCCCCCAGTGAATTATTCAGCTCCCAGTTGGGAGAGCCAAAGAAGGGAGAAGTGGGTACCAGAGGACTCTCCCGACATTGCTCCTACCCGTAAGCTTTGTGTCCTGGGAAGGCATGAGAGGGCAAATGGAATTTTTCCTATTTAGTTAAAATAACTCCTCATATGTGCAAGTGTGCTTGTCAATTTTCAGCATGCCTTTCACAAGCATTCTTTTCTTCATGTGGGGGAATGGACCGGCTGAGACTTATGCAAATTGACCAAAGTTATATTGTGAACCCAAGGGCAGAAATCAGGATTTTTGACTTTATGATCTACATTGTTCTTGACCAGGCACCGTGAGTCAAACTATTTTCTTCTTCGGTGTTTTGCTCTGTTGACAGAAACTCAGGCATGTAGGTTATTATGAAGTTCAGTATCTGGTTACTTACTAGGTTATTGTGACTGTTCTGTGACCAAGGACATGTTTCTTAGATGCCCTTGACATTTCTTCCTCGTGGTCATCGAAGATGCCAAGGATGATGGGATCTCAGTCATAGAGAACACCTCTTTGCCTCTAGTGATCGGTAGAGAAAGGATCTAACAGTCCAGCTGGCCTAAGACACCAGGTCCTATTCTCAGGTCACCCGGGATTTGAGCAGAAAGGACTGGCTGAGCCCCCGTCCACCCAGGCACAGTTGGTAGGTGAGACTGACGTGCGGTGACAGTGGGCCCTGTGCAAGATCGAAGCTTCGTTCAACCTAGATCATTGGCTATCCTTCCTCAGATAATTTACTGGGATAGCAGGCACTTCAGTGTGGTGACGCGCCCATTTTAGGAGCCTAGGGTGGCACTTAATAGCCTTTTATCTGTAGTAATAGTTTTTGGTAGATAATAGCCTTAAAAAACTAAAAATTAAAAGTGCCTGGATGGGTCAAGGAAAGAACACAAGAGGAAAAAGTAGTATTTGCTAGAACCAAGAATGGTTTCTAGTTTTAGTATCGGAAGCCTTTCTATTCCAGTAGAACTGATGGCTGATTTCATGTGTAAGAGAAGGTATTTTGGGATTCATATTCCCTAACAAACCATCCCTGCAAAAAGCTGGAGTCCATTTGATAGATTATATGCAAGTGCGTGGCTTGTGTCTCTTTTAAAATAAATTCAACAAGCAAGAAGAGCTCAGAATGGATGGGACGAATCAGGGACTCATGGTTGTGAAAGAGGCAGACTTCAAAGCGTGGTATGAATTTTCAAGTTTTATTTCCACTCTTGCTTTCCAGCTGGATCTGCTCTGGATTTACTGCAGGATGTTTGAAAATGTGGCTCCCTGCTAATCTCAGACAGTTGCTATGATCAATGGTTTCTTTCATTTCCGATAAAAAACACTGGTGTTTCTGCTTAAATTGTGTGTACTTTCAGCTTTATTATTATAGTTGTAATTTATTGTCCAGCATTACCCAAATTTGTAATCCATTAACCACAAACTTTGGGGTAGTTTGGTCAAGTTAGCAGGACTCTGTCCACACTTTGGCTCCAAAGCCCTGCATAGCCCAACCTCAAACTAAATGTTCATTGGTTTGGGTAGGACCCTGTGCAAATGAGTGTGGGCGGAGCAGCTGTAAAAATCCACCTCTTGGGGGCATGGTGCAGGTTGGTTATAATTAGTGCTTTGAAAACATGAAATGTCACCATGTGACTTCAAGGTTAATATTAACAATGATGATCAACATTGTGAACATTAGCATTTCCATAGTATTTAAAAATGTCTTAATGTGATGAATCATTTAATCCACCTCAAGCAAGTGAAGCATGAAGGCGAGAAGGGAGTTGCCCAAAGGCCACACAGCAAGTGAGAGGTGGTGGTGCCGGGAACAGAAGCCAGATCCCCTCCCGTGAGATCCTAGATTTGCACACTGCTGCCTCTTAGGAGGGAGTTTGGGATAAAAATACTTGTGTCCTAGTGACCTTTCAGTTTTTGATTCCAAAGCCACAGACACGTATCAACACACACAACTTCACATGCTTCTATTCACAAGGGGATACACACCTACCCGTGCCCCACTCCCCCTAGTATTTAAGAATCCATGGCCCTTAGCTGGGTATATACCACTTCCTGCAACGGTTCAGATGCCATGAAAGGCCTAATTTATAGAAAAAGCGTAGAAGATTGAAATACCACCCAAACCCTGTAGCATTTAGCTAAAGAAAGCCTAAATGTTATGTGAGGTGCGGGCCACTAGAGTTGAGTGGGGAATGGGCACAGCCCACAAACATCTGAAAAGCTGTGGATCTCACAAGGGAGAGGAACTTGTTGAGGATTTTCAGCCCAGAGGCCAGCGGGCAATAGAACCATGGCCAAGGGATCAAAAGGAGAAAGGAACAGTGAAGTCAAGCACCAGGAAGCATTTCTTGGTCAGGAGTTCTGTTTTGCTAGTGAGAGTTCGCCAGAGAGACACATTTGAAGCAGGAGGTGCATTAAGATCAAATGAGATGAGAGCCAGAAGTTTTCTTCGGGAAGCAGTCTTTGAGGCGGTTCGTGGGAGGGCAGGGTTAGCTGTTTTGAAAGTCTTCCCCTCACCCTCAGACCGCTTCACTATTTAGGATTTACTGGCTCATTTCCCAGATCTACACATGTTCCTGTTCACATCTCAGTGTCATGAAGGCAGAAGGGACGAGAACACCAAAGCCAGTTTTGCCAGTTGCTTCAACTACAGAGGTGGCAGGGCTGGAAGCCCAGAGAATGGGATGCCAAGAGGGGGTGTGAACCCGGAGGTCTTCAAATCCAAAGGATTCTCTGAGAAGAGATCCTTGTTTACATCATCGAAGAGAATTCTATACCAAAGATGAGAGGCGTCCAGGTCAGCAATCATAAAGTAAAGAATGGCTGGTTTCTAGGAGTGGCGCCAGGGGATAACTTAGTTTTTGTTGTTATGTGGCAGGAAAGACTTTCAGAATGCATTGGTGATGTTTACTAGGATTTGGGGAGGATTGTAACAAGGTCTGGCAAGGTGGTCTGGCCCAATGACAGTCCAGCTGAGCTCCGACCTAGGTTTGGATGTCTCTGAGGGCTTTGCTTTTCTTCCTTCTTCTGATAAGCCACTCGATAAAACTATATTAAACTGTATTTTATTCAGTCAGACTGACTTTTCCTATGCATTAGCTGCATTCCTGCATATTTCCAACTATTCCTGCATAGTTTTAGAGCTATGGTCCCTCCAAAAAAAAAACTTTTTGGCTAGATGAGGAGACCTTTAAGTGCCTTCCAGCCTGATGATTTCATGAGTTGTGGAGCCTCTACTATATGCATTATGTTAATGTTACCGGAAATCCAGAAATGAGCAAGATATGGTCCCTGCCCTCAAGATATTTACGGTGCAGTTTGAGAATCATTCTAAAGAAGAACAGTATTAGGTAGAATGTGTGCAGTGCTTTAGACAAGTATGGTATGGACCAAAGTCTCTGGGATTCAGGAAGAAGGGAACTTCTCTTTCAGCAAAGGGAGATCTGAAGGGTCCAGGGAGGAAGGTGTAAGAGATAGGCCTTGAGGGATAGATAGGATTTCAATAGGCAGAGGAAAGATCAGGAAATGCTGAGAACTAAGGCATTAAGTTCAAAATAGGCCTTGTCTACCCTTATCTCCTATCTTTATCCTCCTCTTCAAACCTGTTCCAGCTGTACAGCCCACTCCCTTGTTCCTTAGGCTCTGGGCTTTCTGCCTCTGGTCTTTCACACTTGCTCTTCCCACTGACTGGAGCGCTTGTCCAGAACTCCCCTTGACCTGTTGCCTCACTACCTTCAGTCTCACTCAAGTGTCATCTTCTCAGAGAGGTCTTCCGTCACCTCTCTATCTGAGATGAAACCACTACCTCCATCCCAGCCTTCTCTATCCCCTAAGCCTACTTGATTTTCTTCATTGCCCTTATCACTACCTGATCTTATAAGTTTATTTGTTTATGAGTTTATGGTCTGCCTCCTTTGCTTTCATATCATCTTCTCAAGGTCAGGGACTTTGTCTTGATCACCCCTGTATCCCCTAGTTCCTAGAGGGTACTCAGTAAATAACAGGATCTGTGTTGTAGGGGAATGTAGCATATGTTGGGAAGGCAGCAAAGGAGCCCCATTTGCCTGGGGTTTTAGGGTAAATATAGGAGGTCATGCACAATAAATTTGGAAGTAGATCGGGGCCAGACTTTGAATGCCAGACTGAATTAAGGTTTTGTGATAGAATGATCATAATATGTACTCTGAAGGCTGTCGAGATGAGATGTGTAAGATGGCTTAGGGATGGGGATATGGGAGGTAAGGAGACAATGAACTCATCAAATATTTAGGGAAATGGGATACCCATTATGCACCAGGAACTACACTTAGTGCTAAGGATACAGAGATGGAAGAAATGATGTTCTAGATAGAGGATACATCATTACTAAAGATATGGTGGCAAGGGCATGGTCATTTGAAGAACTACCAGTCGTTCCTTATGACTGGGAGTGTAGGGGGCATGTATGGGAATGCAGGGGGTGGGACTTGAGAAGTCAGCAGTGTGGATCATGGACATCTGGCGTGCCATGTTAGGGAGTCGATGATTTTTCCTGAAGCCTCTGTGAGAAGAATGTGAGGATGATCCATTGGTAACATGTCATTTCCTTGATCAACATGATTGATGAGACTTATTCGACTGGCTGAGAGCGTTTCTCCTTCCTCCCTTATAGTTCCATGTGCATCTCTTCCTAAGCCACATGCTCAAAGGTGAATGATCTCCCTAGATAGAGTAGGGCTGTTCTTCAGTCAAGGATATGTGGTGGTAGTGTTTCCCCAACAGAACCCTCATCCCAGTGGTTCTCAAACTTTAGCATGCATCAAAATCACCTGGAGGGGTTATCAATACACACCTTGCTAGGCTCCCGCTCCCAGAGTTTCAGTTAGTCTTGGGAGGGGCCAGAGGATTTGCAATTCTAACAAATTCTCAGGAGTTGTTAATACTGCTGTTCTGGGGACCACACTTTGAGAACCACTCTTTATTCATTGAGTCTCTTGTCCATGTTAGGCATAGGAATACCACCAAGATGAATGTGTCTCCATCTGAGCTCTCAAGGAGGTAATACCCTAAGAGAGGGGATAGGCATGTAGAAGGGATACCATCAGACTCAGGCAGCCACCTGCCTCCATTGGGTCACCAGTGGTGTTTTCTGCAGGCTCTGTCTCATGTCTGGGAGAGAGTATTTACTAGACTGTTTCAGGGCTGTTTTGGTAGCAAGAAACAGAAAGCCACTCAAGTTTGCTTAAAAAAGTCAGGCCTACTTATAACTGTAGCTAACATTTATGGACTGTATATCATGTGCCTGGCATTGTACATCCACTATCACATTTAATACTCACAACAACCCTCTAAGGCAGATGGTAATCATTATCCCATTTTCTAGATGAAGGAACTGAGTCCTAGAAAGCAACACAATTACGGGCAGAGCCAGGATTCCAACCCAGAGAGTCTGGCTCCAGAACTTACATTTTCATCCACTGAGTTCTTTTGTAAGGATAAGTTGGCATTCTCATGGCTTTGTGCAAATAGGAAGTAAAGTACAGCCAGATTACATGGAAATTGGAAAGGTTTAAACTTAGGTCATTCTCTTCATTTTTCTCATATCTGCCTCAGCTTTCCATGGCACTGAATGTTGACCTTATAAGCTGATCGGCCCAATTTACCTTTTCACACTTGCTAATTCCGTGGCTGGGTTATCTTTTGGTCTAATCAGCCAATGCCAAGAAGTCGTATGATAAAAAACCTGGCCAGTACACCTATCCTTTCAGTAGGGTCCATGGATAAGGGGCATTTTCCCCTTATAAGATTCCTTTAGAAGGGTGTACCTATGGAGTGAGTGCCCCACTATAACATCTAGTTAAACAACTGTGTCCAACTGAGCAAGTATTTTTAATTAGTTTGCTAGTAAACACAGAGGTCTGTGTACCTTTGTCAGTCCCTCCAGTCACATCCATTCTCAAAATCTAGATCAAATTTTTGGTATTACCTCCCTATTGCTAGTACGTGCCTTCAAGCCAACATATTATTTTTCTTTAAGTACAAACAGATTATTTTTAAAATTTATTTATTTATTTATTTATGGCTGTGTTGGGTCTTCGTTTCCGTGCGAGGGCTTTCTCTAGTTGTGGCAAGCGGGGGCCACTCTTCATCGCGGTGTGTGGGCCTCTCACTATCGCGGCCTCTCTTGTTGCGGAGCACAGGCTCCAGACGCGCAGGCTTGTGGCTCACGGGCCTAGTTGCTCCGCGGCATGTGGGATCTTCCCAGACCAGGGGTCGAACCCGTGTCCCCTGCATTAGCAGGCAGATTCTCAACCACTGCGCCACCAGGAAAGCCCTGTTTTTCTTTTTAAACATTTGAAAACATTTTATTTCTAGTTCCAGTTCTGGCTCCTCTTTGATCTAATTTTTGTTATGCCCACAGTCAGCCCTAGAGTTTCTCTTCAGAGTGGAGAGAGGTCTCTTCTGTTTATTCAGAATTCACTTCCTACTCTAAACAATTATTATCTGGTGAGATATGAGGCCTAAGCTTACCTGTGTATAAGTCGCCTCCTCTAGAGGGTCATATGGCAGGCCCGTTAGCACAGACTATATGTCTGTCCTGTGGTCAGCCATCATTTACCTCTGCTTAAGAGAAGATAAGGCAGAGAAGCCAAGATGGCAGCTGGTAACTGAAGTGTGTGCAGGAAGAACTCTGTATCTATCAGTTACATCCTCTCCATAATTTACAATATGCTGGAGCAAAACTACTCCCTACCTTCAGGAGAGGGTCTGAGTTTTACGGATGAAATGCAAGTGTGTGTGTGTGTGTGTGTGTGTGTGTGTGTGTGTGTGTGTGTGTGAGGGCTTCTTATGTTTTAATAGAAGACATTGAGGCCTTTTTAGGTTCTGATGTTGATTTTTCTCAGCCATCCTTCTATCTAATAGGCCCATAACAGCAGCTAAGAGAAACTAAGTTTCCCAGGAGTATTACTTCCAGCTATAGAGGATGGATGACACCCCAGGGGGCCAGGCATTAAGGAGACAAACTTTGTTTTGTTTTTAAATATAGTATGCGGGGAGGGATAAATTAGGAATTTGTAGTGTAGTAGTACACACTACTACAGTGTGTACTACTACACACTGTATAGTAGTAGTGTAGTATATACACACTACTATATATAAAATATATAACCGGCAGGGACCTACTGTATAGCACAGGGAACTATACTTACTCAATATTTTGTAATAACCTATAAGGGAAAAGAATCTGAAAAAAATAGATATATATGTATATATAACGGAATCACTTTGCTGTACACCCAAAACTAACACAACATTGTAAATCAACTATACTTCAATAAAAATAAATGAATAAATAAATATAATGTATAGATAAATGAGGCTGGAAAAGCACCAAAATAAATTGTTTCTGAGTTGAGTGACAAGGAGAACATTCCCCCAAGAGACCACTAGACCAGAGATAGAATAGATCATTGACATCTTTAAAGGTAGAGCTCAGGAAACCAACATTAGTGAATAAGTGACTGCCAGAGCCCCAGGTGGGAGCCAAAGCCCAGCCAGGCAGAACCGCCTTTCTCCTTCAGAGACCCAACTGGAACCAAGGGAAATAGCTTGCACTTTGACATGATAGTCCAAAATTAAGGTAAATCAGCAAGAAAATCTTGTCTTAGGGTCGTTACAATGCAAGCTCCCTGAGGAGAGGCATCTGTGTCTCTTTCGTTCACTGCTGGATCTCTAGAGCCAGGAATAGTGCCTGATAATAGTAGTTACTCTTTAAATATTTGATGAACGAATGAGGCACCTACAGCTACAAGAGAGACAATCAAAGAATGATTTAAAGCTTTAGACCTATACTCACCTAAAAGAAGCATGAAACTGCCATTGTGATCTTTCTCACCGATATATCACGTATGCTTTAAAATTCCTACCAAGTGCAGTCAGCCTTAACTATGTGCCTGCACTGACTGTATTGACGAATAACAGTAGGCAGTGCAGGGAAAGTGTCAGAGAGGAAAGAACAGGGGCTCAACAGCTCTGCTTTGGAAAGAGGAATCTCCCACATTCACACAAGAGTGACGAGTGAAGTACTTTAGTCTGATTTACCATAAAGGTGTTTATTAGGACTCTCTACTGGGTCCTGTGCTAGACAGATGGCTAGGGATACAGGGACAGAAGCTAAGGCTCTGCTGTTTGGAAAGCTCACAGTCAGGTGGTTGGGGAATCATGGTGTGTGAGTGTACAGAGTGTGCTATGATGCTCTAGGGTCGGGATTTTGCTGGGGAAGCACATAGGAGCCCTGGTTTGGGGCTGGGAGTGTTCTCAGAAGGCTTTTCAGTGAGGAGACACTTGAGTTGGATCTTGAAGGATCAGTAGCAGTTCCCAAAAGGAGGAAAAGGAGGGGAAGGTGCTCCAGGCCAAGGGAAAAGCCCATGTAATGGACAAGAGGCAGGATACCACAGGAGACCTGTGGGAGGTCTATTATGGCTGGCATGGAAGGGGGTGGTGAGAGGTTGTACGCCCCCTGAAATCTCCTTACAAATGGACATTAGAGAAGCAGTGTGTTTTAACAGTAGATAAAGCACTACACTTGGAATTAGGAGACCTGTGTTCAAGGGCCAGCCCTGCCACAAACCCTCTGTGTTATGTTGAGCAAGTCACTTAACTTCTCAAACTTGAGAATTGGTCTAGTCTTTCAATCGTGCATTCATTCAAAATGGAACATGTATAATATGAAATGCTTGCTGGGGGTTCTGGGGTAACAAGAACAGTATCAGGCTTGGCCTCTGCCCTCTGGAACATAAAGGCTAATTCTCATTTTTGGCAGCCTTATCTGGTTGGAACCCTAGAATTCCTACATACTGTAATGAGCTAAACCTTACGTCTAAACTGGCTGTATGTGTTGTACTACAGTGGATAGAACAGGAAAAGATAAGAAAAATGAGGCCCACACGCATGAAACAGCTAAAGTCACACTACAGCCCAGCACCTAGAGAATTGCCAGGTTGAGGGAGACAGATTTTTTTATGTCAGAGACAATCAAGGAAAGGCGAGATCATTGTGATCTTGTGGTGGCTTGGGCCACCATCTTAAGATATCAGGGCATAAAGACAGTGGACTCCCTGATCAATCTGTCCTGAATCACAGTGTGTGTAGGGCCCTCTATATCAGCCAACAGCCAACCTCCACCATGGGGTTAGACCCACTTGCGAAGTGGTAGGCTGTAAATCAGCCCCACACTTACTGAGAACTTACCAGGCTGGCCAGGGTAGCTTCATGTAGCTTAGCACCTGTGGTGGGTGGCTGTTTTTCTGGGGCAGCTGTTTAATGAGCACCAAATCAGATAAACTGCCCTTGGTTCCTATGTGCTCTCCAGACACAAACAATTGAGCACATCCTGCTGGAATGGTCCTGTTAGGGAACCTGGCTTTCCTGTGCTGATCATCTGGTTTTCCCACCCCTTGGGGCGAGATTTTGGAGAAGCTGTTGAAGCAACTTTGAGCAAGCTGTTAACCCTTTAAAGTTTAGCTCTCTATCACCAAATATATTCAGAAATGGTTTGCAGCCAAAGCCTTACTATCTATGGCAGTTTTAAATAATTATCAAAATCACTACTTAATTCATCTTGCCCTCTACTCAGGGTTGGCTTAGAGAAGTAGGAGGTTACAATTCATGGATCCTTTTCTGGTTTTGTAACCAAGCTACGCTCTCAAGTTGAGGCAATCACCTTGCCCTTCTTAGTTTATCCATTTGTGACCCGGGGTAAAACTGCCCATGCCTCACCTGGTTGCGTTTCAAATTTTGTGAGAAATCTCTTTGCTTCATGAGAATGCACAGATCAGCTGAGACTAGCATGATTGATTCCAGACACGAATTAGAACAAGCCCAAGCTGAACAGCTCTCCCAGGAGAAGTCATTGGTTTGCATGACCCAGTATGGCCTTTGACCAACTGGCATCAGGAACCACGCTGGGCATGGAGGAACTCTAATCTTGATCTTTTGCCTGCCCTACTGATAAACATCCTTGCCATTAAATGTACCTGGAATTTGTGGAAAGTGTGTGTTCGGGAAATCTTTAAAAACACGTTAAGTCAGTAATGCTGTCTCTTTGGGAGGATGTACTTGCACGTCCTTAATGACCCAAATAAGATTCCAGTGGGAAGAGCCTGGCGGAGAAAGAGCGGGAGAGTGTGTGCTGATTTCTGGAGGACAGATGATGGTGTGCCGGGCTGTGGATTTCGCCATCAGGAAAGGAATCTAGAAATGCAAGGAGACTCATGAGAAAGGAGGTGACTTCTGTTGACAGGTCACCATTGTTCAGACTCAGTGGTGATGGGAAAGGAAATCCAGAAACCTACATGACAGCTTCTCTCGGACGGGACGAAAATATTGATTTTTTTTTTTCTAGCTGGAATTTGCCAGGGTCAGTTCACGTCTGGGTTTTCAGCACTTAATACAGGGCCCTTTTGTCTTAGGAGGCGGCTGAACTGGTTTTTCCTGCAGGCAGGTGCACAGAGAGCATTTATTGTAGCCTGAAACGCAAACACCAAGCCCCCAGGCCCTGATCCCCACACTCTCCAGCGTGGCTCAAGGAAGTAAAGTGAACAATGTCTCTTGCAACAGGCAAGCACTGTAAATGCCACTCCTGAATGAAATATTTCTTAAAACGTTGTATCTGTAACTCGATCGTCTCTTAAAACTTAATTGTATGTTAGGGAAAAGGAAGCCATTGGCTCCTCCAGCCGTCCAGGTTGAACGTGAGCGCACAATGGAGCATATCCGATTCACGGCCTGGCGTAGGTAATCAGATGACTATCTCCTGAATTGAATTTACCCTTTTGATACGGAGTCTTTCAGCTGCCTTGTTTCACATCTCCAATTCTGACAAAGCTGTGCGGCCTTTGAGTAATTTCCCTGAAATCTATATGCGGGAAGCCTGTGCTCTTCCGAACACTTTTTGGGATTTGTACCAATTAAATCTGTTTCTGGCACACTTTTAATGGCATACTTTCTCCTGAGTCAACAACCTCTCCAAAATCTGAGGTCATTTGTTTAATTTAAAAGCAAAGGTTATGAAACATCCATTTCAGGCTTCACCAGCCAAGCCCCTGCGGCTTTGAAAGGGGTGAGGAGACAGGGGAAAGTCTAATAAACTGGATTTCTTACACACAAAATAAGTTCATTACCATGTTTCTGTGAAATCGGTATCAAGCGAGGTTTTTCCACACCCTCCCCGCCCACCTTGCTGTCCTTTTGTCTTGAAACACTTCCTCTTCTTCTGGGGCTCTCATGCTTGAGATTGAAGTTCACCCTCATGCTGTTGTTCTTGCAAAACAAACATCTGGAGTGGATTTTTGTCAGCTGGAGTTGAGAGAGAACTGTAAATGATGCAGTGATTTTTTTTCATGCTTATTAAATTTATTTATAGCCAGTCTGAAGCCAGGAAACATGTTTTTAAATGGCTAGAGCCCTTGATAGGAGGTGCTCGAGGAACAGACAGTGGATGGTATTTTTCCCCCTACCATTTTCTAAATAACTCAAGGGTAGAATTACATAATTCGCCATTTGGGTGGTTTTTTTGTTTGTTTGTTTTTTGTTTTTTCCTGAAGAACCCTTCATCAGGACATTTCGTGCATCAGAATTCTTCCATTGTATTAGCCTATCCAATGTGCCATTCTTTCTGTCAGTGAGAGAAAAGAGAATGTAACTGCCAGGGTGTTTCTGAGTAATTACAATCATGGAGAGTGAGTTTCTGGTTATTTGAGACATGAACCAGGGGCACAGGTATTTTCTTTTGCCACAAGAACACAACTTGGATGCTATTCCTACCTTTTCTGCTCACCGCCGTCTAAAATTTTAAAAGCTGCCAAATCTTAAAGAATCTCATTCATTTTCTCATTATTTAAGATAATAAAAGCCTCCATGAGGGGCTTACTAAAATAATTTATGAAATACTTTGCTGTGCCCTTAGACCTTATTAAATCACAATGCCTCGGGGTTTATATAATTATTTAAGAAACAAAACCTTCTAGGCGAGGCAGAGTCAGATGATGATTTTTTGAGGTCCCTTCTAGTTCTGTGATTAGAGATTATTCTTTGATTTCTTTGATTTTCTTTCACTGTCATACAGGAAAAAAAAAAAAAAAAAAGCTGTTTGGGAATAAGGTTTGCTACCCACAGGCATTTTCTTCTCCAGAGAAAAGACTGTTCTGCTTCCTGCCACCCAAGTAAAGCCATCCTCAGCCTGAACAATGGAGCTTAATGTTCTCCATCTTGCTAAGGGTTAGCCTCTGTTGTTAGGAAAGTGAATTGAAACCAAATGCACTTTCTATTGGAAAAGCTGCCATTGATCTCAGCTCACAGACAATATTAAGAGGGGAGGCGCTTATAAGACAGGGAAAAAATCCTCGCCGTTATATCCTGACACCACTTATTTCACTGTGAGGCCTATGAACATATCTTTGAGGCAGCGTCACTCTATTTTATGATGTTCCTGTGCCCCTTGAAGATTGGTGTTCCGCATTTAGTTCTTAGAAACGTTAACAGGTTATTTAGTGAACTGTCTTGCTAATGGACTGGGAAAGCTATTCTTACAGCAAGACCCTTCATTCACTAAGAGGGCATAAGATAGCTCATGTTCTCCACCGAGAAAGGCAGCTCTGTTTCATCTGCCTAATGAGGAAGCTTGCGAGGCACAGCAACCTCATCAAATGTGGTGTCTGCTGCCCACTTTCCAGTTATTGAAGTAGAAGCCAAGTCACTGGCACCGGTACTGGCAGTGAAATGAGCCCCAGAGAGGTCACCGCTCGTCACCAGCATCACGATTCAGGGCTCTGGAGCAGAAGATGGCAGGCCCAAGGGTAAAGAACATTTATTTTCCAATCGGGAGAAAGAAGAATCACAAAGAAGTAGAGAGAGGCAAAGGGCAGAAGATGAATACAGCTGGACATTAAGCAACAGTGTATCTTCCAAGATCATAAAGCCAAATAGTTCCTGCTAGATTTAACTTTTATTATGTTTGGAGATGAAAATCAGAGGGTGGATAAAGGTGCCTGGAGATTTGCTGCTCTAGGCCACTCCATGCTAGGGGCATGGAGTTCTCAGTTTGCTCTTGGAACATTACACAGTATTTTCCTAACAACAACACCAATATTAATAAAGATAGTAATCATTTTTATTAAATCCTGCTAAAGAAGCATCTTTCAATGCAGTATTGTTTGCTATAAAACATTCCAACTAATGGTAGGGTCAGGATCTCTGCTGGAGATGTGGTGAGGGACTGGACACAGAGCCGCTGGTATTGGACACTAACAGAGTTAGTTCCTCCAACCAAAAGAATGGATAATCATGGGAAATGGTTATTCTACCTATGATGCTTAGAGAATTTCAATAGAATGTCATAGTGTTGTATAAGGACTATTTTTAGACTTACCAGGATGATGTATGTCAATCACAGGGAAACATAATTTGATGAATATGGAAGATGTTTTGTAAGGTGTTATTTGACTTTGCTATATTTTATGTTAGTTTGGAGCCATTGTCACACATGGACATTCTTTCGTTTATATTCCTGTTTTCTATAATTCAAGACCATAAAAGTAAATTAGTTTTTTTTTTAAAATTCCTGCCTCCTAAATAAGAGCTGTCACTTTTTTTTTTTAAGTTTAATATTTATTTATTTATTTATTTATTTATTTATTTATTTATGGCTAACACAGCCATACCCAACACGGGTCCTCGTTTCTGTGCAAGGGCCTTCCCCAGTTGCGGCAAGCGGGGGCCACTCTTCATTGCGGTGCGCGGGCCTCTCACTATCGTGGCCTCTCTTGTTGCGGAGCACAGGCTCCAGACGCGCAGGCTCAGTAGTTGTGGCTCACGGGCCCAGCCGCTCCGCGGCATGTGGGATCCTCCCAGACCAGGGCTCGAACCCGTGTCCCCTGCATTGGCAGGCAGATTCTCAACCACTGCGCCACCAGGGAAGCCCCAGTAAATTAGTTTTGAATCAGTAAAGTCTTATGAGGATGCCCACACGTCTCCTGCATAAAATTCTTCCTCCTCTGGCATCTTCCTTTGGGTAGAAGTAGGATCAGATACCCTGTTCACTTCAGGATGGAAAGGATCACATCAAAACTTTGTGGGCTATTTCCCCCTCAGGCACCCAAAGCTGATTTCCTTTTATCACCTGATGAATTTTTAAATATTCTACTTTTTTGTCCTCTGTGCCTGTGCTTTTTATGAAGCCACAAAGCCAGAAAACTGCATGACAGATGTGATTACAGCGTTACTGGGGGAGAACGCCATACTGATGTCAGGCCTGTTGTAGGCTTGGGTGCTTGAGGTAAGACCAGTCGGCTGCATGTGAGAGGGAAGAGGGCACTCTTTCGAAAAAGCAGGTCACCTTTCTCTCTAAGGAAAGCTAATTTGTCTGAAAACAAAAATAAACTCTACAGAGTGGTGAGCAGCCTTGCTTATTTGAATCAGGTTCCACCCTATTCTCTGGTGTTTTCTCCCTTAACCCCATTGCGAGCCATTTCACTTCCTTTCTCAGAGGCTTTCCCAAGACACTGAAGTCAAGAGACGTTTTCGGCCACGTTGTCCTCCCAGCAGGGAGCCCCGTCTCTCTTCAGACAGTATATTGGAGATGAACCTCTTTAGAGAGTGGCCTTTCTTCCCTTGCGTCTTACCTCCTCATCTCCCACTTTTCCAACCCGTACACCTCATCTTTGTATGGATGGAACTCAGTGTCCAGAAAGTTTCTGTGAGTGTGGAGGAAGGCAGAGTAGTGTTGGTGCCATGTCAACTCTGTTAATTGCAGCCCAACATGTAATCCAGTAAAACAGAAAAAAAATGGACTTTGATCCATATCAGGAAGGACGGCGCCGTTACAGTGGAGAAGGATATGAGGGTGATGAACGTCATCCTCGGGGTGGTGTTCAGCGTCAGAGGTCTTAATGGGGCCAGCGACTGACACTCACTGCTGGCATTTTACTTGCAGGAGTGATCGAGTGAAGGACTGTAATCATAATATGCTCACTACTTGCTATTGTTTTGTTTTAATATTCAACTATAGGAGTGTGTTAAAAGTTAAATGAACCCTGTGTGGCAGGGTTGCAATTTACTAGGGTATTCAGAGAAGGCCTCACGGAGAAGGTGACATTAGAGCAGAGACCCGGAGGTGAAAGAAGGAACCATGGGGACATCTGGGGGAACAGCAACCCAGGTGGAGGGCACAGCATGTGCAAAGGCCCTGGGGTAGCGCCATGCCTGGCGTGTTGGAGGAACAGCGAGGAGGCCTGTTCAAGAAAGAAGTCAGACAAAATCAATTTTAACAGACTACCCATAGGCAGCTTTTTCTGAAGAGGAAATAATTGCAAAATAAAAAAAATGAGACTTAATAAGTAGGCCATTTGGGAAGCAGGTAATGACTGTTTTAAAGGCTGGAGGTTCTAACATACATGTATGCCTTTTTTTCCCTCATCTCTTGCAAACAGATAATGGTTTACGTCAAGAGAAAATTCAGGAAAAAAGCCTTTTTTTACTTCCAGGAAATCTGGTCACTATGTCCTGCAGCCAGTGATAAATGACAATGCAACCAGCAGTGACCTAGGACATCCTGAATTCTTGCTCTTAGGAAGAGCTTGCATTCTCTTTTCAAAGGGTATCCTGTTCCTATTGCAATCCTTATGCTATCTCAGCTCAAGATCATCTTGTCCCCCCACTGTTACCATACTTAAAATAGCACCAGTGCTGTTTAGGAGACTCTACACATGGATGTTGATGTCATTTGGAGGGAGGGCAGGATGAAAAAAGAAGGTAACTGGATATTGGCCCCAAACATATTATAATGCAGCAAATCAACCCACCGAAACTCAGTTCTATTGTTTCAACTCCTGTTGTAGAAATCAAACAAATATTATTTTGTCCATTGGTGGGTGTTACTAAGTGCTGTTCATCCACAAAAGCCCAGGTTCCTATAGAAGAGCAGCATCGTGGAGGAGAAATGTGGTGTTTAAAACAAAATGTGCTGGTGAAAGGTGTTGCACCCAAGGCTGAGTTATAAACAGCAGCTGTTTCTGATTATGAAGATTGATTCATTCCGTCTGCTTGGATGCTACCTAAATAAGTGGGAGGAGCAAAATACAGTTCCCTGGAGCCTGTCAGTTGCTTTGTATCCCTGTAAGTTTAAAGCAGAAGATAGAACCAATCCATCGTTCTGCTTCCCTGCTGTCTTCAGTTTAAAACATGTTGCAGACGAAGGTCCAGCGGGAGAAGACTCTCTTGCTCCATCTCTGCCCCATCCAGCTGTCAAGGCAAGGTTGGTAGGAAGGATGGGTCTCCACAGATTATGAGGTCCTTCAGTCTTCAACCTGTTGTCTGGTGGCCGAGGCAACAGTTACACCGCTCTCTTCCCTGAACCAAGGCAGCTGGACTTCTCAGGAAAAAAAAAAGCCCAACTCTATAAAAATGGTTCTCAAAGCCCAGTTAAACTAAAATGTCTTATTAGCAGTTCCTTTCCACCGTTTATGGATTTTGCCAGCATCATTATCAAGCTTTTACTGTTTCTCTTTTCCACTGTCTTGTTTTGTTTGAGTCACGTGATAATGTCATAGCCTTTCTATCTGAAGAATCCGCGGAAGATAAAATATTGCTAAAAGCAATTGGGATGGTACTGAAAGTGTTAGGGAAGAAATGGAGGGAGCAGCCATTGTTAACAAAATAGCCTGGTTATAAGTAGTAAGCTTGGAAGAGAAGAATTAAGGCCATTTGGGTTATATATACAAAACACCTTTGTTTTACCAACCACAGAAAAAGCCCTTGCTTGGGGTGTCTTGAGGAGTCAGAACCTGGGGCGGTTCCAAGATTTCCAGCACTGTGCGTCAACCACCAGATGGCTATAACTTTCAAAGTTTAGAGGAAAGGGAATGATACGAGTTTTGTGGTCTTTGCTGATTTCTTATTCCAAACACTAGTTCAGTTCCGATCAGCCGATTACAACTGTGATTGCTTATACCTGGTGAATTCTAATACTCTGTGTGGAAACTGCATTGCATGTGTATGGGGGCCTTCCCATCTGCCTCCTTTGTGAATCTCTTCTCCTTTCAGTGCCTCCAAACTTGGGCCCCAGAGAGGAGGACAGCAGCTGAATGTCATGCTCTTGGGCCCTGGCCCAGACATGCATCTTTCTGGAAGGATGACTGAATCCCGTTCTTAAGTCTAAAGTTCCTCTTGATTAGCAGCTCCTTTTGTTTGTTGTTTTTAAGGCATCTCTGTCTTTCATGGGTGGCTTACAGGGATGTGTTTGAGAGCCCCTTCCAGCTGGGAAGCTGCCCAACTCCCACCAGCTGAGTCGGGGGATGGCTTCCCTTTAGTTCCGCTGCTGCCTGTGGCCTCCATGGACTCCACTTCAGCCCCGGCCACAGTGGCCCTTGTCTGCTGTGCAAACTTGGCTCTGTTCTCCGGGTTTTCATTCTCCAGCCATCTGGGCATTTTGAGCACCCCTCTTATCTTAGTACCTTGGCACTCAGGACCACATGCCATCCTATCATAGAGATGAAAACAAAGGCATCCTTCATTTTTGGCCTGCAGTTTCCCTAGAACCACCCTAGGCTGAGTGACAGTCAGCGAGATTGGGGCCAGGGATAGGTCTGGAGTGCTGTAAATGGTTTTGCTGATAGGAAGCATACGGGATGGTGGGACAATAGGTAGGATTGTTCGGTACTGGGATTCCTAGTGACTGGTCTTCTCCTTTTCCCCTTGGCTACTCTGAAATCAAGGAGCAAGAAGCCAGGAGCATGAAGACCCCTGTGGCCTCTGATTGCTGTAGCCCCTCCAGGCCTGGCAGCCAAAGATTAGGGTCTAGCAAGTGCTGTATGCCGGCGGAGTGAATCTAGCTCCCGACTAAGAATTCTGTGTACATCACCAGCTTTTGAAGTGCCTCCTTCCACCTCCTCAACTGCTGATTTGGGGAGGGTTTGATCAGAGTCCTGCACTCTTCAGAGAAGTGTCTGGAGAAATTAGTCCAAAAGCACTGACAGCAAATTCCCTGTAATCATTCTGCCTAGAGGAAAACAAACATTTGATCAAAGGACAGTTCCACCGCCCAGTTTACTCCTACTCTGCTGTGTCCCCTCTGTCGCTGCTCCCCAGCCCTCTGACCCCTGTGCACTCATTCAGATCCCTCATCCTGTGCACACCTCTTTTGGAGGGGGTCAGTGAGGCACTGGCCAGCCAAAGAAATTCAGCCAAACAGTGTTAAGTCACTTCCGTGTAGACCCAGGTAGTTGGGTGTGGCTGCAGCTTCTTGAAAGGCAGACCTGAAATGCTTGCTTCTTTTCAGAGACTCTCATTTCATATTTGGCTGCTGGTCATTTGGTTACTTCATTCATTCATATGTTGGAAGCCCAAAGCTTCCACACTGTCAATTTCACAGAGCAGTGTGATACTAACAAGACACGTCTTGCTTATGGAGCCAAAAAGGTGATGCAACCTCATTTCACACCAAAGCAGGTGGGTATGTTTATTTGTGTTTTAATAGTTGAGGCAGCAGAGACCCAGGGAGGGTCAGAAATTCATTCAAGATCATCCAGCGAGTCCAAGTTTTGACCCTCTGGTCCCTATGACAGGCAACAGTGGCGACTTTCCTGTAGAGCATGTGACCAGTGTAACTGGAATCATGGGTTCTAAATATGACTCCCTCTCCCCACCTACTAAAACCGTCATCCAGTTGTGAGAACCCAGTTGGTTTTCTATAGAACACCAGCTAATGGCACTTTGTGTGAGTTCCACCAGAAGAATTTTCAGTCTGTGTCTCATTTTAGGTGTTACATCTCAACCAAGAAGATAACTCTTCACATGTAAAATTAACTCCCTCTAGTTTTCACACTTTCTTTCCAAGAATCACCCACGGTCAGTCCCTAGTCCTCTGTCTGGCAAATTTAGAAGAAGTGATGCAGTATAGACTGATCGTTGCTCTCAATGCACATGAATGATGCACTGACCTTTTATGTATCTGTAAATGAGTGGAGAAGGAATGCATATTCTCTGACACAAGCTGGCTCTACCACATGGTTTGAAGTAAATGCCATTTTATTTTACATTAGGAAGGGAGACTTGGAGCAGCTTGGCAGCAGATCTGTGGCTGCGTAATTAAGCTAAGAACTATGGCTTTCTTCCACATAGGAGATTAAATACCAGTCTCTGGTCAGATCAAAGCAGGCCTCTTGGACAATCTGATCTTTGCAGAAGACCCCATGTTGGGCCAGCACAACAGTCTTTGCGTGTAATGCTCCCTATGTTTAAAAAAAGACCATTTTAGTGTGTTTAAATAATTAGGTCTGTCAGCATTTGTAGCTCTTTGGACCCAAAGTAAAACTTTAGTTTTATTCATGCTGAGTAAATATGGATTTTCTTCTACTAAAACAAGTAACTGTCTCTCAGAGTTTGAAGAAAAGTGAATGTTCATTTTCTGAATGAGAACAGAGGCGTTTCTCTTTGGGGAGCATTACAATAAATAACATCTTAGACTAATCTGGCATTTTCTTTAGGGCATTAACAAATAGAGTTTATGTAACCTCTTACTCATTTTCTTGATGTCTCATTGAGACAGTTTGGATACTGGTCCTATAGTCTCCATCTGTAAAATGGAAAGAACCAAAGTATTAAGTTCAACTTAGATGGATGACAAGAAAGAATGCAGACATCTGTGTGATCTGTCTTGCCAGGGTGCCGCCCAGAACTTTTAAATTTTGTTAAGAGCTGCATTGCACCTACCCACGGGGGTCCGAGCAGTGTATAATCTGGGCCAGGGTGCAACAGGTTTATGGCCAGGTGGAACTGGACAAATCAATGGAACTGGTTCCAGTTTACCAACCTGGCACTAATTATGTGCTGGTCAAGGAAGTGTTTTTCAGATCACGGGGAGCCACTAGTGAAAATCCATTGGTGCTTTGATGGTGGCCTTTGGAGATACTTCTATAATTTGAAACCATTCCCATGGCAGGCCCAGGGAGAGGTCTGACTTCAACCAACATGCAG
This sequence comes from Balaenoptera ricei, assembly GCF_028023285.1. Lineage (NCBI taxonomy): Eukaryota > Metazoa > Chordata > Mammalia > Artiodactyla > Balaenopteridae > Balaenoptera > Balaenoptera ricei. The sequence continues at coordinate 154,646,141 of NC_082640.1, forward strand.
CATTAGGCAGAAGAAACGGGGCCTTTCTCACTGAGTTGACCCGTGGGTGGGCCCTCTTCCACATGTTTCTAATTAGGGATGCAAGAGAGAGTAGATATTCCATGGTGACTCTCCTTTCCTTCTCGGCTGTGAGATAGAACAACAGCACCTTTGTGGTGACCTCTGCAGAGCTGTTGACATTTGGTGACCTGCCTGATCTCCCCTGCTAGCGTGGATGCACCTCCTGTCTAACAAGGAACAGCCACACTATCTGGTACTATGGTAGACCCTGGAGGTCAAAATGAAGAAGAAGATGTTTTCCTTGTGGAGTAGTCTAAGTTAATTTTTTTTTTTACAGATTTACCGGGGTATAATTTACATACCATAAATTCACCCATCGTAAATATACAATTCAATGATTTTTAGTAAATTTAGAGAGTTATATTACCATCACCACAATCTAGTTTTAGAATTTTAGTTGGACTTATTTTGAAAATGCCAAATAATGATCATAATTGGAATGCAGGTCATGCTGAAGTGCAAAAATAAAGTTTTGAGGCTATCTTGGGCTAAGGAAGAGGGCCACCCAGGAAGACATTTGAGACAACTAAGTCTCAAGTTTCTCCAAGTACATGAAGCCTTGAGATTAGCATTTATATTTAGAAAGATTTTCCATATTTTTACTCATCAAATGGTATGACCTACTTGAAAGAACTGAGCAGCTGTTTGCTACAGAACCTACCTCGCATGTCGACGTCAATGAATGTTTGTTGATTATAAAGCGAAGGTGCAGAAGATGAGAATGTAGGTACCCTTCCCGCAAAGGGCTTATAGTCCACTTTGAACATCTCATCAAGTATTTATTTACTTGCCCTCCCATCTTCAGGTACGGTGTTAGGCACTGCAGACATATAGATGAGTGAAACAAGGTTTCTACCTTAACAGCTTGTCGTCCTGTGGCTTATATTTAAACAGATAATTTCAATATGACGTCATAAGTTCTGTGGTAGAGTTAAGTGCTGTGCAGTATCAGAAAGGTCATCAGCAAAGATTTCCTAGAGAAGATATTACTAAGAAATCAAAGACATAGTTAATAATTACATCAATCCTCCTAACATAGATTGAGTACCTGCCCTCTGCTCCATTTGGACAAGGCTCTGTGAGATCTGGTCCCTGTTTTCAGGGAGCATTATAACTGGTGTGGAAACAAGTCCATCGGTACTTCCAGTAAGATGGTAATGACTGCATATAAGTGAAAAGAACAGAACACGCTAGGAATTTAGAGGCAAAAGAGAGGCCATTTCAGGGAAGCCTTCGTAGAAGAAGTAGCCCAAAGGCTACTTAAGAGGCTCAAAAAGCTCAACATCTGAATTTTAACCCATAAGTAGGATTTCAGCAGGCATGGTGAGAGTTGGGAAGCAGTCCAGAAGAAAAATGCAAGCAAAGGCTCAGGGGTAGGGAAGCTTAGGATGTATTCTGAGAACAGTGAGCAATCCAAGATGGATTGATACTCATGTCCTACAGTATGAACTATTTCTATATATCTGTGTCAGAAACAGGGAAATCAAGTGAATCAGAAGCTCTACCTTCCCTTGACTGTATCAAGGAAGGCTTCCTAGAGAAGCGGTTCATTTCATTCTGGCCCTTATGTAGGCTCTCTGCCAAGGGTTTATGATGATTAGTTTTCTGCTTCAGTTTCTTCTTTCATGATTCATCACGTGGCCACCATCAAAGCACCAATGACTTCTCACTAGTGGTTCCCGTGATTTAAAAAGCACTTCTTTGACCAGTACATTCTGGTGCCGGGTTGGTGAGCCAGACCAAGTTTCATGTGTTTGTCCAGTCCCACCTGGCCACGCACCCTGGCCCAGAAGTTTCATGCAACACTTGCAAGAAGATTAAAAAAACAACTCCTGGAAACATTGGGTCCTAACTTTTGAAGGAGTCATTGCTGGACCTGAGTAGACTTAGGAAGTAGACTGGAAGTCTAAGAAGAAAAAAAATGAGGAAGAATGGTACCACTTGCTTAAAATTCCCAGGGCTCCACAGAGTAAACCTCTTTCTAAATTTGATTTGCTAAGGACCTTGAACCTGGGGTTGTTTGGGGATATTTTGCAAAGTAAGAAATCTTGTTGGCTTTCAATCAGGAAGGAAAGAACTCAGTTGGCTTTGATATAACCAAGGAAGAGGGAGTTTTGTATTTGTTTGTTTGCATGGATGGTCCACCTACTGTGTGGCCTTGTTCACGACATGGCCGACCTCTCTCTGGGGTCAGTGTGAATAGCCAGGCTGCAGCTGTAGCTAGAGACAATGGCCAGCACTGTTGGGCAGTGCCGTTTAGGCCCCAAAGATTAATTTCATAGTATTTTGTGGCATTGAACCTGCCAAAGAAAATGCTGCTTCATTTGGGGAAATATAATTTCTGTATGTGTGGTTTTTTTTTCATGAAGAATAAAGAAGAGAGATTTTTGGAAGGACATAACTCATCCTATTGGCCTTGCTAGAAAAACCTAAAAAAGCAAGAGGTCAGTACTCTTGCAAGTGTCATGTCTTAAACGTCAGTCAGCCAATAATTATTCACATGCCATCACAAGGGAAGTCCCCTCCCATTGTTTGTTTGTTTGTTTGTTTCTCTAGACTGAGATGCTTTAAAAAAAAAAATCTCTGGGGCTTCCCTGGTGGCGCAGTGGTTGAGGGTCTGCCTGCCAATGCAGGGGACGCGGGTTCGGGCCCTGGTCTGGGGGGATCCCACGTGCCGCGGAGCAACTAGACCCGTGAGCCACAACTACTGAGCCTGCGCGTCTGGAGCCTGTGCTCCGCAACAAGATAGGCCGTGATAGTGAGAGGCCCACGCACCGCGATGAAGAGTGGCCCCCCGCTTGCCACAACTGGGGAGAGACCTTGCACAGAGACGAGGACCCAACACAGCCATAAATAAATAAATTAAAAAAAAAAAAAAATCTCTGGTTGGGGAAATGATATTTTTTAAAAAGTCTGTAAATTTAGTACTATATTTGCTGAGAAGTAACAGCCCTAGAAACTGTGGGGTTTTGGGGTTTTGGTGGTGGGTTTTTTTTTTTTTTTTCCTGTATTTTCCAATCTAGTACCAATTATGGATGGGAGGTAACTTTGCTTTGTCAGTCTGCAGGTTAGAAAGGGCAATTTCTTGGCTACTGTTTAGGGTTGCCAGATAAACTACAGGATGTCCAGTTAAATTCACATTTTAGCTAAACAACATAATTTTTTAGTGTAAGTACATCCCAAATACTGCACTGGGACATATTAACACCAAAAAAAAGTCTGTTGTTTATCAGAAATTTAAATTTAACTGGGCATCCCATATTTTAATTTGCTAGATCTGGCAACCCTATGTTACTTCCACAATAAAAATGTCACCCAAGGAGACTGGGAGCTTTCACGATTACCGAAAGTAGCTCTCAGTTTTGAACCCAAACAAAACAATATATGAGATAAAACTGAAAACAGAATCAGGTCAATCATACAAAGGTGAAGGGAGTCCTTCTTCATTTCTTTGTGTTTGTGTTGCTCTGTGGATCCATTTCTGTTGGGAGTGGCCCTCCTAGGTCTACTGTAGGTCAAAGTCATACTTGGTAGGCCACCTGGATGGCTTCTTTGTTCCAGCTTTAACTCAGATTATCAAATCAGAACTGGAGCTCCCTTTTAAATCCAAAGTGATTGACCTCCTTAGGGTAGCTCTGGACCCTCTTGAATTTTTGCTTCTACAAAATTCCTACCAGGCCTAGTGAAGTGGGGTCTGACTAGACATGTGAGAATAATGATGGCTATTATTTACTGAGCGCCTAATATGTGCCACTGCTTTACCTACATTACCAACATCTACCTACGTGAGTTCATATTGCCTCCTAACAACCAGCCCTATGAGATGGGTACTGTTGTCTCCATTTTACAACTGAGGTAATGAAGGCCCAAAGAGATGAAGTAACTTGCTGCAGGTCACAGAGCAGTTGAAAGGCAGAGCTGGGATTAGCATTCAGGTCAGTCTGACTCTAAAACCCCACTGCTTAACCACTGTGCTACCACACGTGGTACCCTTAGATCCCCATTCTTCCCTCCCCAGTCCCCAGTTTGACTTGATATTGGAATATGAGCCCTTTCTCTCCTTGTTCCTTACTAGCTGGAATTGGCCCTAAATCATCTTTGTCCATATGTGTCGTGCACCAGTGGAATAGACACAGACAGCTGGGCACTGGAAGATGTTAACTTTGGATGCTTCCTATTTTACATGAGAATGATTAAACCAATCGGGGAAAAAAAAGCCCAACGTTTTCAAATGTGTCATCATTTTAATATCTTTAAAGAGCCTGAAGAGACTGTCAAGCATGAGACTGTAAATAGCTAACAGCTCCAAGATGAGCTTACATAGGAATCACATGATTGTTCCAAAATGGCTATTTGTCTAACTCTGAAGAGCTGCTGTAGTGCTCAGCCAACTCTCCTGCCAAAGGCAGGGCCCTCTGTTCCCCACCCACTCCCTCCTCCCAGCTCTCCTCTTGGTAAAGAAGTAGCAAAAATATACCGCCAGATACCATTTTCTTCTTGAACCAACATGTGCTCCTCCTGGTTCACTCCTTATATGAAATGAGTTGTCAGCATTTTGAGCTCATCAAGTAAAAAGTTTTACTTGTTCCAGCTGGGAAAATCCATGAAGTTGGCCATTCTGTTCCTATCATCTGCTCTGGCCTGGTTGTTAAGTGTAAAATATCTCTGTGGGTGTGGTCTACCCAGTGGCATTTCTCAAACTGTGGGTTATGGACTCAAGGGTCTGGAAGAATTTCTTTCACAGGGTCACGCTCCAACACTGACTCTTTCTGGTGAAAAGCTACCCCAGCCTTCCTCCTCTGACTCTCAACCTGTCTCCCATCCTTCTGTTCCCCTGGAGTAGTGTAGTGGGCCTTTACTTTTCTCTTCCTCTGTACTCTCATCATCTGTCTCCTTTCCCCATCGTGCTACATTTCTCGGTGTTCCTGTTTCCTTTAACCACTAGCTCCTCATAGTTTTCAAAACTAAGGCCATCTAACCCTCAAAGGAAATTTAAAACAAAAAATGGGATGCTAGGAAAAACAGCAGAGGTGAGGGGCATAATGTTACAATCTTCTTCCTTAGCCCTCCACAGCTGAGAAAAAGAACCTTGTTCTATTCTCCATGGAGACTAAGGGCAGCCCCAGGCACTCCCTCCTCTATTCTCCCTCCTGACCTTCCTCTGTTCTTTTGTAACGCCTCTCCCCACTTCAGGTATAACTTAGTCAATTTCTACACTTGGTAAACTTGGAAACATTTTGTTTCCCTCCTTTTGGGTGATGGAATGCTGGTGCATGGGGGCTTTCAGAAACAATTCAGTAAGTGATAGCCTTAGAATATTGCAAAAGAAGTTCTGGGAAGATGTTATTGATTAGTTTCTGTCCATGGTATCTCATTTGCCTCTTTGAGGGGCTCAGCAGAAGCATTTGGTCCAACACCTGCTCTTCCGGTGGCACAGGTATAGGCCTTGAGCACATCTCCTAAATTCTGTATTTTTGTTTCCCCAACTGTAAAAAGGACAAAATAATTATTCTGACTTCACAGCATTGCTGTGAGTATTCAATGAATTACTATTTATAAATCCCTTAGAATAGGGCTTAGCACATAGTAAGCACTATATTAAATAAGGAAATATAACAAGGCAAAAAGTAATAAGAATGTCCTTCTTTTGATTCATGCCTGAATAAGTGTATTCAGCCTTTTTTTGACACCTTAGAGATCTAAAATAAACCCAAGGATGGCAACCTAACACACTCCATAATTTCACTCAAGGACTTTGACAATCTGGTCTTAATGTACCTCTTCTCACCTACATTTTGGCCAGACTGATTGACTATTTCCCATTCCAACTTCCCATTCAGTTCCCTTCCCCATCCCTTCCATATGTATCCAGTTGCCCTTGCTGCCTTTACCTCATGTTGGCTGTCAGCATGTATGGCCCAGTAGTTTGGGGTATCTATTTAAGTGCAAAGCCTTTCTTCTCCTCTGGATCACGAGCTGCTTCTGAAGGGTGAGGACTACATTTCTGATGGTTGTGTACCATTCTTCATGCCTTTTACATAAATGGTACTCTATAAATGTTTTGATCGGCTGATTTGAGCTTTTGCAGACTAGGAAACGGTTGGCCTAGAGCCAAGCGGCACCTAGATGAATCTTGCCTCTAGGCCTCATGGATATGTTCTGTTGAAAGGCCAGTGCCTCCCTGCTTTGTGTTAAGACGATGGGAGCCTCCAGTGTGGGCCAGGGCAGACAAAGCCACTGTGAGGTTGGGATGTTGGGGGCAGTGTGCTGGGATTCAAATGTGGGATGGACAAAAGGAGAAGTGCCTTCGAGCAGAGGGCTAGAGGCAGTGGCTTTGCACAATTACCAGGAACGCTTCACCTTGAAAAAGTTTGGGCAAAAAGGGACAGTTAAAACGTACTGTTTATAATGCAGTGGGCTGCCTCTGAAAATGTTCCAACTTTGCAGGCCTAGTGGGAAAAGGACTAAACACAGGGTCGGGAAAAATCACAGCACCACTGCTAAGAGGTGTATAGGTTGGAGCGAAACCGAGAAGTTGGCATAACCATGCGTGGCCGTCTCTAAAAAAATAAATCAGCGGGGTGCTATTACTCATATCCTGTGTGATTTTTGGTGGATGGATAAATAAAATTATACGAGGAAAACTGTTTTCTAAAAGTAAATTCTGCCACTCCAGCACAATGGTATGTATGTCCACCCTTTTATAAATATATTTACACTAACTCACGTGGCCACGTAGCTCTCAGATGGTAGAAAGACAGTTGGCAAAGACAGTTGGAAGAATGAAAAAGTGCTATGTGTTTTTTCCCCATTTGTGGGCAGCGTTTGATGTTTGTAGATGTATGGTTTTAATAACCTTGACTAGTAGATACGGCAACTGTGAGAATTTCCAAAAGGAAAGCAAGAGTCCAGAGAGGAAAACATCTGCTGTTTCTAGGGGGCAGTCTTCCCAGCAGCCCTCAGACCAGAAGCTGTTTTTCCTCCAAGGAGAGCCCAAGGACAAGATAAATAGGCTTCCTGACCCAAAGACAGGAACACCCAGGGAGACCAGGGGATCTGGGAGTGGGAGCAGATGGGAGGGGTGGAGTGTCCAGGGTGAGGCTGGGCAGCCGAGGGCAGGGTCCCTTAGAGGCCCAGAGGCGTGAGCCTGCCTTCGTTTGTGTCTTCATTCTTCAGCAAACATTTACTGAGTTCTTATTATGCGCCAGATACTGGGCTGAGCCCCAGCTTGTGACTTCATTGGGCATTGAGTCCGAGGCCTTGGCAGCTAAGGGTGACGTTCCTTAGAGAACTGGGAGGTCTGCCAGGGAAGAGGCACAGGACAAACAAGAAAGCACTGGAGAAACCATCAGAGGAAGTGATGCACAAAAGCTCTACACCGGAGAGCAGAGCAGGAGCAGACACATTCTTCCGAGACTTCAAGCTTGACTTCCAGCCGCGGAATTCAGATACTAAGAGAACTTGCAGAAGGAGTCCAGAGACCCTGCTCACCAGGGTAGGCCATTGTGAGTCTTCCAAAGCTACAAAGCCAGCCAGGTGTAGCAGGGGAAGCAGCTGAGAAAAGGAGCAAGTACAGACACCTCCAGTCACCAATGGCTGGAAGAGTTTACTAACCTCTTTCAGGACCATAAATAAAACCACACCCACAGCTGCACACACTGTACTTCATTTGATACGTGCAAAATAGTAAACTGTGTGTAGTTTACTTACAGTGCTGTTTTGATGGTTCTCAAATAGTCTCTTGTTTTATGTTCTAAAGTCCACTCAGATAGTGCTAGAATGGACCATCTGAGCCCAGGTAGCCTGAATAAAACAGCTGCTCCCAGTCTGCACGTCTGAGCAGGGATGACTCTTGTGAACCTTCCAGGCCTCAGCGTATAGACTCTTTGTTCGTCCCCCTGTTATCACGTGCATCACAAAGTTTTTATAGTAAATCACAAAGCAGTTTGGTTTTCCCAACAAATAGTCTGCCCCTTGAGGGTACGTCCCCTATCCTGTTCATCTCTTTGTCTCTAACACCTGGCACAGAGCCTGGCACACAGCGAGACCCAGAACCAGGACTGGTCCATTTTGGATGCTCTGATCTCAGACATTCCCAAGCTGACACTGGGATCAGTGTGCACATGCCTCATTCCGAACTTTCCTGCTTTCAAGTGGTATCTTCTAATGAGATTAAAAACCTCTTTATACTGTTTTCCTTTTATATCATGCAAATAATATATTTAAGATGTAATCTTCTGTGCTTCATGTTACAGATTAATGTTAAACAGACTTACTCCTTCTAGAGTGTGAATGTCTTTATTACCAGTTGCTTTACATTTTCATTCCTACCCATAATTTTTTCAGACTCTCTGAATTCCTGTTCAAGTTTCCTTTTCCCTGGAAGTTTATATCACCTCTCAGGCTGCTTTTGACCCACCCACTCAGTGCTTTACCTCCCTGGCTCTCATGCTCTGCCCCAGTTATTCCTTGCCTATGCCATATGGCCTTATTAATGTCAATGAGACATTACCCATCCCTTTTCCTGGCACTTATGCCTCCAGAGAAAACTCTGTCGTATGCATCTCTGAGCCTCCCATAGCAGCTAACACAATGCCTCTTGCTCCAGTAGGTGCTCAACAGATGGGTGCTAGTAAAGTTCCATTAGTGAGACAAGGTAGTCAAGAGCAAGTATTCGCTTGTTAGTGAGGGCGCAGTAGCAGACCGGTTAAGAGTATAAGAATTTGATTGGGACTGCCTGGGTTCTAATCTTGGCCTCGTCGCTAACTACTTGTATGACTTTAAGCAGTCTGCCAAACCTCCCTGGGTCTCAACATCTTCATCTTTAAAATGAGGACAGTAGTAGTACCTGCGTGATGAAGATGCAGTAAGGGCTACCTTAAGAGTTAAGGTAAGCACAGCACTTAGCACAGTGCCCGGCCCGTGCTGAGAGCTATCACCATCATCAACCACCAGCGCCACAGGTATTCATTATCAGACGCTGGGGTTTGAATAAAGAAAGTTAGTCTCTTGAGGTTATATTCCTGTGAAGTCTGGACTAGAATGCGCCTTCTTAGATCCCTCGGGGAGTACCCTGTGCCCTGCCTTTTTTCTACACAGGCAGCGTGTCTGCTTCAGGATCGTATGGGCCATCTTGACTAAGAGTATTTCTTTTTTTCTACCTGTAGTCTTTGACCTATATTTATCTGTTGGTGTTAGAGCAGGTATATTGCTTTCATCAGATTCTCCAAGGGGGAAGTCCATGACCCAAAATAGGTTAGATACCACTGCGGAAGACGTTGATGATGCCCTGATAAGGAGAGTGAGAGGGAACTTGTGCACACGGTGGAAATGTACACTCAAGACACACAAGTGTGGCTTCCCATGGCATTTGCCATCCTACTGTCCCTGAGAACGGAACACTCTAGTTCGTCTGGTATGTGTTTTTTTTTTTTTTTTTTTAAAGAATTATTTATTTATTTATTTTTGGCTGTGTTGGGTCTTCGTTTCTGCGCGAGGGCTTTCTCTAGTTGTGACAAGCGGGAGCCACTCTTCATCGCGGTGCGCGGGCCTCTCACTATCGCAGCCTCTCTTGTTGTGGAGCACAGGCTCCAGACGCGCAGGCTCAGTAGTTGTGGCTCACGGGCCTAGTGGCTCCGCGGCATGTGGGATCTTCCCAGACCAGGGCTCGAACCCGTGTCCCCTGCATTGGCAGGCAGACTCTCAACCACTGCGCCACCAGGGAAACCCTGGTATGTGTTTTAATGGGCTCCTACTGAGTGTCAGGTACTGTGCTAGGTCTGGGGCCCAGACACATAACTGGGACATGGTTCCTGCTGTTGAGGTGCTTGAGGTTCTAGCAATTTCCTTTCATCTTTTACTAAACACTAATTTAATAATTTTATGGCTCATGAATAAATAAGACTTGTCTCCCCAAGTGAACTCACTGTGTGCTTAGTACTGTTCTGAATGCTATTACAGTCAGTGCTGTTTGCCCCACTGCTACCCAGTGGAAAGGAAAGGTGACAGACAGGTCGAAGGACGAAGGACGAGGTAGGAACTTTGAGGGCAGTGGGGAGGAGGCAGCAGGGTCATGTCAGCATGCTGAAAGCTGAGCAGTCCTTGCTCCACACTCTGTTCTGTGCCAGGTCACCGGTAGAGGACTGAAGGCTTTTTTGGTCATAAACCTCCTTATGCCTTGGCTTGGCCTGCATTCAACTCTCATAAAAATACTAGTAAATGTTAGGACTAGAAATAAAACAAGGCACAGGTTGCCATTAGAACTTTTTCTACAACCAAATTACTTTTTCTTCAACTTGAATACATTACAGGTTGTTTCAGCCAGGATCCCATCAAGAGATGACTTTCATTAGAATCATTCAGGAGACTTGAATAATAAAAGGAGTACTTTCAGTGGAGTGGTCAGGGGCTTGTGCAAGTCTGCCAGGGCGAATAATAGTGGGGCTCCATTAGTACCCCTAGACCTGAGAGGACGAGGGGACAGGCTGGATTCTGGAAACAGGAGACAGAGAAGGCTGCCCCGGAGTGGGGGGGGATCTGAAACCTTCAGGAGGTGAGGGCAACCCACAGCCCAAGGCCACTCTGCCCCCTCCAGTCTCCTGCTCGTATTCTCCAGTGGCCAAACCCAGGAAAGGGTCCCGTTGATGTGGTCCACACAGGTCAGGTGCCAAAGCAGAGAGCAAGGTGGAGAAGGATGGAGAGAAAATCTGGAGGGACACACAGGAAGACAGCCGGCAAACAGGTTTGCAAGTTTGATTTTAGAGGTAAGCGTGTGCATTTCAATTTTATCTGTTTTGGCCAGCTAGATTTTTAATAAGGTTATAAAATATTTCTGCCATATTTATTACACCATCAGTTTGATGATCTCAGTTAGTTTTCTCAGTGTCTTACTAGTTCAGCCTTTTTTTTTTATTTAAAGGGGAAGTTGTGTATAAGCCTGTTTTCCTCCAGAGCACACAGAGAATAAAAATGCTATTTTTCAGAGATTTTCCTTTTTACAAAGAGAGTCGTTCCATTTCCTCTCTCTTTTTCTCTCTACTGCTTTCTCCTTCTGTGCTTAGGCCAAGAGTATAGGACATTTGGAGACATCTAGCATGGTGCTTCCCAAACCTTTCTCAGACAAAAACTCCTTTGGGAATCCAACTAAATTTCCTGGTTTTCTTTTGCTTTCAATACCAATGCCCATATTACCCAATGCAGTTATTTTTATTACTTACAAATATTTTTATAATTAACTTAAGACTCAACAAGGCACCAAAGGTGAACAGACTGTAATTATTTCAAGTTCTAACTACTGTGAGTGGATAGTAATCTTCTAAGAAGGTATTATTAAAACACAGTATAAAATAGTCACAAATATCAAGGCATGATTGCAAAGGCATATCTATGACTATAAACTGGAATGGCAAAATAAACTGGAATTTAAAAGTTAATCACTGTGCCATAGTAAATATGATTGTGGCACATTTCAACACAGTATTAGAATAGGATCTTATCTTCTGATTATTCACTGATAGGCTTTCATTTTACTATGATATTCAGCAAGAAACCCCTTACATCACTTTCAAAAGGTAGGCAGTTTCCTAGAACAGCTATCCTGTCTCTGCAAAGAGGCCCATAGGCACTCACTTCCGTGTGGAGCCCCTTGTTTCTTCCTCCCTTCCCATATACCTCATACATCTTTATCCAGCCTTGTTTCTGTGGCCACCCTGAGTATTTTACTCAGCTGGCCTAAAGTCACTGCAAAATTTTGATCAGAACTTCACTGAACCAGGGATCAAAGAAATGCTAAAGGAATTCTCATTATAGGCTTTAAGTGTATGCTGCTTCTTAGATGCGTGGGAGCGATTTCTCTAATTCTGGGGTTTCCCTCCCTGAAATTACACAGAAAGGACTGTATCTTCTCAACCCTAACCCTTCACCACCACCCCAAACCATTCCAGCCCAGCAAGCATTTTCTCTGGTGCATTGCTAAGCGATGCTCCTGTTGTCCTTAAGTGTTTGATGTCTTGGGCCAGTGGTCACGAAGGGACCAGACTGCCAGCCAGTGGACTCATTCTTCAAGTCTTTATCGATTCCATTCTATGTGTCACAGACCATGCCATTTGTGGCCTCCCTGAAAGCCATGGGGAGACACTGAAGGGCTATGAATAGAGGAGCATTGTGTTCTCCCCTGCCACGCTTCCCTTCCCCCTTCTTTTGGAAACAGCCCCTCAGTTTTCCTTTGGGGAACTACCCCATCCTAATCTCCATCTATGTGGTTTGCATGAAGCTGATGCCACCCTCCAGCGCTAGAGGTTGGCTCTGAACTTGGATCAGACCAAGCAGAGTTTCGGTGATTGGTTTAGGAATAAATATGTGACCCAAGACATGAGAATCTACCACAAGAGTTTGGCTGGAACTACCAGAAAAGAGGAGTCCCTTCTGTCTGCTAGGGTCCCTCAACTGGTATTATGTAAGCCTGTAGCCACCATTTAGGGGGAGCCTGCCTAAGAATGCCAACGCACTGGAACACAGAGCTGGAAGATGGAGAGAGATAGCTTCCAATCATCATTTAAGCACTTGGGTCCAGCTCCTTTGGTAATGTGACCCACTAATAGGCCCTACCTGTTGTTTTGCCCATGATGACAATTTGAGTTGGCACTCTGTCATTTACAACCTGGGCTCCTGAATAAAACATCCACACATCTGAGAATTCAGCACTTTCTGGGACCCCAGCCCCAGGGTGGCCATAAGCTACTAAAAAGAGAATATGGTCAGCTTGAGCTTCAGGGCCCAGAGAACTACGCAGAGTGTTGTTACTTTTCCAGAGAACATGATGATACACGTATGAAATTCAGGAATTCCAGGAGTGGACTTGGGACTGGTAATAAGGTGTATCACCAGCTATGTGTGTCATCTGTGATTAAATATGTTTAAATCCTGTGAGGGCTGGGTTTTACCTTAGGACAAACACGTTCTAAGTGATTTGAGGACTTTTCACTTTTAAACAAGTTAATGCTAAAAGTATATTTTTTAATAACAGAGTTAAAGAGGTCAAAGTAAAGAATCAATCACATATATATATACATGTACATACATACATGTGTATATATATATTTTTTTGTTTTTTGTTTTTAAGCATACTTTAAAATCTAACATGATGCTGGGCTGTATTAACAGGAGCATGGCATGAAAACTGAGTCACCATACTCAGTATTAACAAGACACTTAGTGGCAAAGCTGTCATTCAGTTACATGCCCAGCTTGGGCTTCTGCATTTTGAGAGGATGTGGAAAGCAAGTGAACTGATTAAAAGCATGGAAAATCAGATCTCTGAAGAACGATGAAAGTGGGCTATTTAACCTAAAGAAAGGAAGATTGAAGGGAGAGAATAAATGGTATTTAAGTCTAGAAAGAGTTCTTATAATGGAAAAGGTGGCCGATGTTTTCCTCCTCCACTGAATATATGAAGAGAAAATTGCCTTAGACATTGTATAAAGGAAGGATTTTTCAAGCAGATAGGATTCCTGTACTGGGTAAGAAGTTGGACTAGATGAACTTTAATATTCCTCTTCACTAAGATTCTGTGATTACTAGGTCGAGAATTTGCTTATCAAAAGAGTTGCCAGGGCTTCCCTGGTGGCGCAGTGGTTGAGAATCTGCCTGCCAATGCAGGGGACACGGGTTCGAGCCCTGGTCTGGGAAGATCCCACATGCCGCAGAGCAACTGGGCCCGTGCGCCACAACTACTGAGCCTGCGCGTCTGGAGCCTGTGCTCCGCAACAAGAGAGGCCGCGACAGTGAGAGGCCCGCGACCGCGATGAAGAGTGGCCCCCACTCGCCACAACCAAAGAAAGCCCTCACACAGAAACGAAGACCCAACACAGCCAAAAATAAATAAATAAATAAATAAATTTAATTAAAAAAAAAAAAAAAAAAAAGAGTTGCCAAACTGCTTGGTGCATATCTTAAAAGGTAACATGAACAAAATTGGCTGGTTTAGTTTAAATTTAGGTCTGCCCAGGAGTTACTTCTAACGCTCATAACATGCCTGTGAAGAAGCAAATGTTGTGTATGGACAAACCGCACGACAGAAAAAAGAAACCTAGTGGTCAAGTAAGGATAAAGCCTAGGATTTCTGTTTTCTACTCCTTCACTTTCTCTGTTAGAAAGCAAATGATAATTTGTTTCTGCAGTAACTATAGAAATGAGACAAATCATGGGATAGCTTGGCACTGGTGCCAGTATTTTTGGAGGGGTAGAGTTAAGTGTATGGGTCCATGTTGAGTCAGGAGCATGTAATGTTGGCTCTGGTATGTCTCTGGCTTATTTCCTACTGTAACTTTACTAGCCTAATTTGAGATTCAGAGACTTCAAACCAAGACTCAGGAAAATGGATTTTACTTAGGGAAACAATTCTAGTTTTACACATGGAAAAGCTATTCTAAAGAACAATAGCTTTGGCATTACTACTGCTTTGCTGGATCTAGACTTATTTTAAAAGTTAAGGTTAGAAAAAAAGTAAAGGTCATATGTCGCTCCACTTTCTTCTGTACTTTTTTGGGCCACTACATTACGTTCTGCTATGTGGCGACTTAGGGTGCTTTGTACAAGTTCAAGCTCCCTCTGACTATACTTTTCACGCATCTACATATCTACTAATTAGGTCCA